>NW_022111304.1:2316159-2337391 GCF_000313985.2 Echinops telfairi | reverse complement strand
AACAACAAATGTTAAAAATAAGAGAAATGAAGATACATGGAACCTGAGCTGGAGCCCTGGTCCTGGCTGCTGTCTTCTCTGTTTAAAGCCTTGAGCTTTTCCTGTTTGATTTTGGCTTTGCACTGTGGGTTAGGCATTGGGCTGCTAACTACAAGGTCAGTGGTTCAAACCCACAAGCTACTCCACAACACAAAGATGAGGTTGTCTGCTCCTGTAAAGATTTACAGCCTCAGAAACGCTGTATTAAGTCGATGTGGGTTTTAATAATGAACAGAAGTCTACTATCAGATGACACCCAAATCATCCGAAGAAAAGGATTTAGTCATGTCCATGAACTCTGTCCTTCCTCTGGAATGTCTTGCTCCCATTTTCTGACGACCGAAATCCTCCACAGTTATGACCCAGCTTCAATGCTCCCTGCGGCCTGAGCTTTCCTGGCAAATCCCAGCCAGCAGCAATTTCTTTTCTTTGGGTGCCTGTACCACTTCGACTGCGCTCCTCTGCCCCTGAACTTACTCAGATGTCATTCCTATGGGTCCTCCCTCCCCCACGCACTCAGCTGTCACCTCTGGAGCGGAGGGACTGCGTTTTCTGTTTTATATTCCAAGCTCAAGAATTGTTAGAAAAACATAAGCAATGGCATGTACTTGTAGGAGAAGATGTAGGTTATGTGTAACTATATGGACGATGAAAAGTAGGTATGTAACGGGCCTGGATTAAGCACACGATTGTCCATAAAGGTTTGAACGTGATACTTCAGGAATTAGATTATATTATTAGGAAATTTAGTTGAGTTACTTACCATTCATCCACTCATCTATCCATTTTTTTCTTTTGAATTGGAAAGATTTCTATTGGGCAATAGATAATAAACCAGAAAACAAGTAATCAAATAACTGCAGATTTTGAGAACGATGTGAAGGAAATCAAGAAGGTTTTCTAACAGTGAATATCATAGGAATTTCTTTAGGTGGGGGCCAGGGAGGCAAGGCTTTTCTGGGCATTGTAATAAATTTGCCCTCATTTATTATGAATGAATCCCATTTATAACCTGAATATTAATCGTAGTAATAAAAAGGTCAGAACAGAATAAAAATAATAGCCTTCCCACTAGGGGGCGTGTTAGTCAACCCAACCTTTGGATTTGGTTGGTTTTCTCTCCACGGGACTCTCAACCTCCTCTCTGCCTTGGGAAGAGAGGAAGTGAGGTCCCTCCCCTTGCCTCAGGAAGGACCCTGCCCCCTCTTCTCTAGCCTAGAAGCCAGCAAGCAAAACAGGTGTTAGGAGCTTTGATCTTGCTAGAGACTTGGAGCCAGATCAAGGTAGAGGGCTCTGCAGTAATGGCCTGGGACGTGAAAGCTGAGGGAAGAAAGAGAGCCGAGGTAGACAAGACAGAGGCAAATTGCTGTCACAGAGACTTTCTGTTTACCTCCCACCTCTGTCTCAGTGGGCCCTGGGTTCTTTACTGCTTCTTGGAGGAGCTGGCCAGTGTCCTTGAACTTTTGGGCAGAGGGAAGGTGTCCCCTGAATGGCTTTAGAGACTTCTTTGGTTGTTTGGGGATCCCTGCTTACAAAGTGGACGACAACCAAGGCTGCACGGAGCATGCATTCTGCGCTCCGCCCCCAGCCCTAGCAACCTCGAGTGGTTGTCAGGGATGGACAGGCACGTTAGGACATTGGCACCGAAGAGCCTTTGCCGTCCAACAACCCTGGGGTGGGGTCCAAGACCAGCCACTGGTAGTCTTTCAGCTCTCCAGTAAGTTAGGTAATTTCTCATGCTCATTTTCAAAGTTGGGTTCATAATGACATTGCTGGGAGGATTAAATGAGATAGTGCATGAAAACACTTTGCCCAGTGACTGCGCCAGGTCATTGGTGGCTTCTCCTCTTACTGGGGGCTCACGGAGAACCCAAGGAAAAGAGAGACTTGAGAAGGCGTGCCCTTCCCACTTCGTCTGTAAGCTACAACCCTGGATACAGCTCTCTGCTTGGTGTGGCTTTACCAACCTTTTAGAAAGACCTTGAGAACCGTAGTCTCCGTCCTACATGCTTCCAACTTCAGGCGTAAGTGACTCCCAGTGTGGTCTGCACTGGGAGCTCAAGTTTGTTTTAGATCTGGTAGGGGCTTGATGCTGTGGGTGCAAGGGAAATAGGGCAGAAAGGGAAGTTAAAAGAGGATTGCTACCAGCGCCTGGAAGCAGTGGTCAAGAGATCAGGGGATGTCTTGCATTGTGAGGACGTCACTTTGAGGACTAAGGGGCGCTTGCCCCATGCCATGGTATTTTCAACCGCCTCCTCTGCCTGTGAAAGTTGGGCATTGAATCGGGAAGAAGAAGAGTGGATCATTTGAATCATGGTGAAGAATACTTCTGGCTTGGAAGAGGCACAGCCAGAGTGCTCCCTAGGATGGAAGATGGTGAACCTTTGTCTCATAGACTTTGGACATGTCATCAGGAGAGACCAGCCCTGGCCAAAGGTATCGCACTTAGTAAAGTAGAAGGGCATCCAAACAGAGGAAGCTCCTCACTGAGATGGTTGACACACTGGTTGCAACATTCATATCAACCGTTATGAGATGACACAGGATGGAACAGGGCTTTGTTTTGATGTACGTGGGGTGGCTATGAGCTGGAACTGATTGATGGCACCTAACAACAACAACAACAACAACAACAACAATGTCATAGGAAGTTTTATTAAGAATATCAAAATATGAAACTATTGGTTCTTAATACAACCTCCACCGAGGTCTATACATTTTTGAAAGCATTTATTTCCAGTTCCCCAATCCTTCTCTGAAGAATTTTGTGCTCTTCGGTTTCTACTATGTCAGAATGTCACTGTTGGCACTTTCAAGGGACTCCAATCATGTTCCTCTTAAATGCTCCGTGAGTTTTGGAAAAATACATCTTATGGAGTAAGATCAGAAAAATAAACGCACCAGGGATGGTCCCGAATGAAATTCTAGGGCAGCCCTTGTTATCCTTGAAGAATAAGCAGGTGCACCCTTGTGATGGAAAATAGTTCCTTGGTGCAAATTTCCTGAAATTTTCCTCACCAAATGCAGTTGATTGTCTTGTTTCCTTTGAGAAAATCTATCCAGATTCTCTCCTGTGGGATCCCAATGAGCAGTCACTGTAAACTTGTGAGCTGACCTATCTGCCCAGTAGATCCTTTTGGAAACCACTTTAAAAAAATCATTTTATCGGGGGCTCTTACAGCCCTCATAACAATCCATGCATCAATTGTATCAAGCACATTGGTACATATGTTGTCATCATCATTTCCCAAAGCCACTGTTTTGATTGGACCATTTCCCCCCCTCCTCGAAGGCACCCTGAGGAGAGTAAGACAGCTGTAGTACTGAGAGAGCTTATCTGCGGCCACCCACTGAGCACAGAGGTGTATTTAGACACATTTTGTTTAGAATAAACCCTTGTGTGTATATGTGCTGGGAACAAAGTAGCAACACTCTTTCCCTAATCCTTGACGCTTTCCTCAGAAGAAGAAAGGAAGGAGTGAGGCATGAATCTGCATGGAGGTAGGGGAGACAACCTGACCCCTGAGCCCCAGGAACTCAGACTGTCGGGGGTAGAGGGTTAGGAATCCCTGAGATGCAGTAAGAGTCTCATTCTGAACAGGAAGTCCTTCTTGGAGTCTATTCCCCAGTGGGCGGCCTTGTTAATGGTTGCTTTCTTAGGCAGACAGGACAGGACATGTAGCTCAGGGCAGGCCAGGGCAAGTTCTGGTGCCAGGGTTGACATGACTGCGGGTGAACCTGACCAGATATTCCCAAGGATCTGTGTTCAAAAGACAGTAGAGGACAGAGGAGGGGCTGGGAGCTAAAGAAAGGACAAGGATGCAGGCATCCTCTCCCGGCTCATTGGCTCAATTAGGAGAGAGATGGGGAGACGTTTAGTCAAAGCCACGGCCTCCTTCAATGGCTTTCCTCTCACACGTTACCCTCTTCAGCCACTTCCCACCAGTCCAGGTTGCTAATTGACTTTCTGCTTCTGTATTCCACACCATGGGAGTTTATCTGGTCACATAGTGTGAGTTTGTGGCTCACCTCCATCTAAAGAAACAACTCCTTGAAGCCCCAGCTCCCTTCCACAAAGAGCTCCACAGGACCCAAGCAGCATCTGCCTTGGGGATTGTCCTGTAATTACCCTTGATACCTTTTTCTGCAGAAAATCAGCACACACACACACACACACACACACACACACACACACACACACACACACCGACTTCTTCATTCTTCTTTTCTCTTCCTTCCCTGGCTTATTTCCTTCTACAACGGTTTAGCTGTGTTGGGGATTTGAGGAGAATGCTCTATTTCATTCCCTCCACGTTCGATCCTCCATATTTTTGCCTCGTCCCCGGCAACTATCCTCATCCCTGCGCTCTGTCCTCCTACCCGCTAGCGCCCACCACTCTGTGATCAGTTCTTCTTGCCTTCTTTAGATTTCATTTCCATCATTTCCCCTCCCAACTTTCTCCATTGATGATGCCAACTTTGAGGAGGTAGGGATGCATTTTCAGCCTCAGCCTATGTGAAGGAGTATGCTTTGGGCACAGCAAGAGGGATGGTGGTGAGACATCAGGAAGAACTATCAAGAACCAGATAGGCATTGACACAGGTAGCTCAAGGGCCAGTAGTCTCCCCAACCAGCCCCTAGGATTGGTGGGGCAGGAGTGCAGGCGACAGGGCCTTGGATAGAATGTGGTTAGGGAAGGAGCAAGAGGAGCTCCTTGTCTATCCTTTCTTGCCAATCTCTTCATTCAGACTTTGTCTCAGGAGCGTCTCTACTGGGGTTGATATTCCTTCAGGAGGTGGCATGGACCAGTGTTGTAGCTGAATTCTCCATCTGTCCCAGCTTCCATGCAGATTACCTTCTTCGATCCATGTTGTTTTTAAGGCAGAGTCTTAGACTTTTGGCTTCACCTAGTTGGCTTTATAATTAGCTGACTTCTGGAAGTTGAGCTACAGAAACACAAGGGTTTTGTTGGTTTGGTTTTTGAGGAGTGGCATCCCTCGTTTGGTCTGCTGTTAACTTCGTTCTGAAGAGACGAGGTTCGAATGAAGAGCAGGACGGCAGCACTATTTATCAAGCACGCGCTCGCTAAGACTAGGTACAAATTCTGTGGACTGGGTGGCGTCGCCCAGGAAAGCTTAGGGAGATGAAGCTGCTTGCTTCAGGAACTTCATAGCCTTGCTTGTAACCACCCTCTGGGTTATGTTGGAGAGTCCTGGTTCGAATGCCTTCTTCTTCTCTGGCCTGAGGCAGCATCAGGCAAGGATAAGACGGGTTGACTTTCAGGAACAGACCCTTGCTACATTCTGAAGCTTGTAGAGCTCTTTGTTTCAGTCATGACAGGAGGATGGCCGAGAGACCCTTTGAACTAAAGACAGACACCCTGTTTTTGGTGTGCTGAGAACAATATCTGGCATATGACGGCGGCCGTGGCTCAACTAATGGGAAGGTTGGTGGTTTAAACCCACCCAGAAGCTCCTCACAAGAAAGGCCGATGACCTGCTTCTGACAAGCCCCAGTCTTGAACCCCAGGGAGCACAGTTCTACTTTGTAACGTCCGAGGTCCCCATGAGCTGAAACAGACTAGACAAGTGGTGGTGCTGGGGCTGCTGGCCTGGCCCGAGAACACCCTTAGAAACGGTAGGAGCTGGAGTCCCCGTGAGAGACCAGGGAGCTGTGACCGTCGCCCCACCTCTTCTAAACTGGCTGGTGACCCAGGTTATCCGGAAACATTGGCAAAAGAATGATGATCTGTTTTCCGGACTAATTTTGGCCAAATGTGAATTCTGGATGGGACTTTCTCAGTGATAGTCTCTTGGCCCTACAATTCTTGCTACTATTACATGTTCCTTACCACCTTGAAGGAATGTGGACTTCTAACATTTTTTTGGAATTCATAAGGTTATCTTTGAATAAAACATTATGTTTTCCTTCTTGGAATTTCTACATCCATTGAATGGGCCAGTCAAGAGTAATACTAATACATCACCTACATGGTAAATAATCAAAATGCCATTTTAGCTTATCGTTGATCCTGACGTAGGAATAGGATATATGCTTTGTTCTGAGAATTCACACAATGTCCATACTCGACAAAATAGGTTCCCTAAGCAGGTTTACCTTCTTGTAGGGAGGTGGACGTGGTCTGGGTATCCATCTGGCTCCCATGTCCATGCTCCCAAGTCTAACAATAATCTGTCCATGCAGACAGGATCCTTCCTTTTGTTAATTAAACCCATATATATGTTTGTAATACAGATGAGTGCCCACGATGGGCAGGCAGCCCATGCTTAGGAATGCGAGAGCCACAGGCAGTGGGGTTTGCAGCTCTTTGGGTAGAGGCAAAAGCTCTGCAGCTGGTGAAGGTGACAGAAGCAAGCTGCTTTATAGACCTGAGAGAACTTAAGTGAGAGGAGGATATAGAAGGGGGGTAGCTTGGAATAAGCAGGCAGCTTGGGATGCTCCTTGGTACTGGCTCCTTGGCAACGGTTACCTAGCAACCCCCATTCACCTCTCTTGGTTGCCTTCTCCCTCTACCTTCCACCGCTCCCCCCCCACCCACCCCCTCTATCTCCCTCTCTTAGCTGCTGCAAGGAGCCAGAGAGCTTGGAGTGAATGACAATTTGGAGAAACAGCCACAGCCTGAAGATCTAAGAGGCTCTAAAGAAGATGGATAAGAAAATCGATGCATAATAAAAACTGCAGGCACAGGCACCTTGAGGGAGGGCGGGTGGCTCTCTCCTCCCGCTCTCGTTAGTCTCTCTGGGCTCAAGGTCTCTACCTTAGCCCAGCATCCTCTCAATCCTTCAGCTACCTTTTACTGGTTTAAGGAGAGTTATTTACCTTGGGTGGAAAAAGGAAGCAAGGAATTCAGGGGAGAAGAAAACAATGCATATGTGGGGTGGATGTAGGAGTCCTCGGCTAAGGGAGGAAAGGTGAGCAGGCAGCATTATAAGAAAGAAGCTTTCAGTTGAAACGGAATGAAAAATGTACCATAAAGCAATGCCCTTGGTCCAAAGAAAACCCGTAAAAATGGCACTAGGAAGGCACCCTATGAGATGGGTAAAGTCACCCTTTCTGCAGGACTTTGGAGAACAAAGTAGACGGTATCTTTTGCGGAGGGCTGGGCTGGAATCTAGCTTGATTAAGTAAGGTAATGCATGTATAGGGCACATAGTGGGGATAGAATAAGGCTCTGTGTCCTTACTTAAACACAGGGGATGGAGGAAAAGATATTTTGGAGGCCCATGTTGGCCTGAGGGCTTGTAGAAAAATTCTGTGACGATGAATGCTTTCGACTCTTACTCTTTTCCCATCCGCTCCACATAGTTAGGAAGCCGTCATTCTGTTGCAGTTCCAACATGTCCGAACAGCCCATCCGCCCTTCCTCAGCCCTTGTATTTGCTGAGTGCCAGGGAGGTACCAGGCACTCAGAAGTAGCCACGAGGCGCATCGTGTCTATTTGTGACAGGCTTTAACTCGGGTCAATCCCCTCCAGTCCTGCTGGGAATCCTGTTGCATTCTGGGTGACAATGAGGGCCCAGTGGTGAGTCTCCTAAAGTGGTGAAGGACAGGGGTTGGAGAAAAACCTCTTTCCCTCCTGGTTTAGGCTGGAGATGGGCTTGCTGCGAGCCTCTTTCTTTTCACATTCTCTCAAACCTGGTTCATACAAGACATCTCAACAAATTTCCCAAGTTCCTTCATTTCATGGATGCACACATCTTGGTCTTTGCCCTCAATGACACTTACTTCTTAGTTTTGTGGATTCTGGTTTCAAATATTTCCACTTACAGTCTTCTGACGTTTCTTCTTTTTCTTTTAGTTACTCTTGCGGCCTTTGGGGGTTCACTTCTTCTTTGTTACTGTACTGTGAGACGCTAAAGTACAGGAAACTCATCTCGAAGTTTTCTATGTGTAAAATCCAGCCCATGTGTGAAAATAGAAGATAAGTAAAGCTTAACGATTATACACTCATGCTGTTGCCTCTTCTATCAAATCCCACCCCACAGTCCCACCTTCACGATCTTCTACCAGTCTCTGCCCACCTCCTCCCCCTCTAGGGTGCCTGCCCCATTCTCATCACTTTCTAACTTGGGTTCTTTCCATGCTTCATTCTGAGCATGAGACACTAAAAGGCTTATTGAAGGGCAGGAGGAGTCTGAAGGAGTTAAGAAGGAGTCTGACTCCACAAGCCAGAGTCTGAGAAATAAGTACAAAAGAAGAATGTAAACCAGGGACCAGACGCTAAGAGCATATCAGATCATAAGGGGGCTGGAGATGGAAATTGGTCTTATCCTTCCGGGAGGAGGAGAAATCTGAACAGGGCTAGAAAGGAAGGAAGAAGGAAGGAAGGAAGGGATAAACCTAGATTATAAAGAGAAAAAGATGCCAGAGAGAGGCCTGGTGAAGGTTTGGAGACAAGACGCAGAGAGAATAGAAGCAGACTTGTTTTGCTTACATCTATCTAAGAGTCAGCATTGTAGAATCACAGCATGAAGCTAAAGGCTAAGGTCAGGATCCTGTTGCGTTTTCAGGTTGCTGAGTGGGCTTGGAAAGGGATAGACATGAGGCTCTTAGAAAGCTTAATCTGTTGTCCTGATTCTGATCAGAGACCTGGTCAGTGACCTGGGGAGAATGTGGGGAGAGAGAGAGAGGTGGAGGCCTGATGGTAGGGACAGGGGTGAAGCTACAGGGAGCCCATTGTCCTAGAGCTTGCATCACAGACTTCTCCTTGAACAAAACCCTCTGTTTTTCACTCCCACTGCCTCACCTCTGCCCCTCTCCCCTTCTACCCTTGAAGGGAGCTCTCTCTGCCCAGGTGGGGCACGGCTGCTGCTGCCACGGAGAGGAAAGACCGCACCATTGAGACGGGATTGCTGAGCCTGAGCCGTTTGTATTTCTGTATTTGTCTGTTTCTTACGACCCTTACTGGATCTAAAGAAAAATGGAGAAACTGTCCATCACTTGCCCTCTGTCTCCAGGTTGGATGACCGGTGGCTTATTTCCCATGGTATGGGATGGCGCTAAATGACATCTTCTTCCTGGCCACTTTGTCACCCCAGTCATGGCTCCCACCTTCCCACAGTATCTATAAGGGTGCTGGCATGGTAGTGGTGAAGGTTGAGGAGAAGGGGCTCATGCTGGGGATGTTGAGACCCCCCCTAAGCTATCTACTACCGCAGAACCTGTAAGCATCTTCAGGCAGGATTCATGAAATGATGTTGGGCTTAGAGGGGATGGAGGATATCAACCCTTCAGATTCGGGGTTCTAATTTTCTAGCTTGAGGGTTCCTGGGAGAAAGAAGATAATGGGAAGCTTCCTGGAAAAGGAGTTAAAATATAACAATTGTAACAAAAAGTGGGGCACATGCCTTGGTTTTAAGCATGAAGAAAGTCCACTGCGATCATGTGGGTTGCTGCCTCTCTTTCGGTTGCACTCCTTAGGATAGTCCTAAGCTGGCTGAGGCTGGGAGGCCCTCCCCAAGAGGCTGATTCCAGCCCACACGTGTTCTTGCCAGAGCCAAGCTGAAAGGAAGACATTCATATTGGTTGGTGCTGGGCCCCAGTCAACTCTTCCCATATGCTTTTGCACTAAGTTCAACTGTCACAAAAATCTTCCCACGAGGCTCAGCACGGAGGTCTCAGTTCCTAGGTGGGAGAGCCAGGAGGCAAACTCCCTCCCGATGTCAAAACCGCTGCTCTTGCTCTGACGCGACACTGCCCTTCCAGCCCAGCAATTTGCTTCTTCATGTCGGTCAATATTCTGTCTCCAGCCATGTACACAATTGTGTGCATCAGGCACCGTGTTAAATATTGTGGACGACAAAAAGAATGACGTGGGCTCCCTACCCTCCAGGTGCCTGCAGTCATTTGGGGGAGATAAAGAAATAAATGAATATTTTACAGGTTAGAATGAGGAAACTATCAGTCACGTCAATAAGACAATGTCCAGTGAGTGGTATCAATCATTAATATTTTGAATTTTGAGAAAAGGGGGGTAGGCAGTGTGATGGGTTGATTAGGGAACACTTGGTCGAAGTGGTAGGGTTTTAAGCAAACTAAGACTAGATGGAGCGGAGAATGTTCTGCGTGGATGCAAGTCATGGAAGCAAGGAAACAAAGCCAAACAAAGAGCCCCAGACAACGTTCTTGGAGCCGCTTAGGGTCAAGGGTAACATGTAGTCACATCTGGTTACTCAGTACACCAAAGACACAGTCGCTGCATCTTCAGTGCATCTGTTGAGTGGACGGCTGGCCCACTTGTCTCACCGGCAAAGTTCAGGTAGAGATGTGGAGTGAGACATGAATATTAGAGGGAAAGAAGTCACACGAAGAAGCCATTTACATGAGATTCTTTTTGAGGCAGCGGGTCGGTAACTTGGGGATGAGGGGCAGGGAGTCAAGTGGGATGCAGGTACAGGAGTTGAGCTGAGAGATGCTGCATACGCCTACGTGAGCCGAGAGCAGCGAGAGCAAGAAGGCGAGGACGAAGTGATCCGCGCTATGGTGGCATCGGGAACCCAACTTGGCCGCTAACGGAGCTTTATGGGGCCGCAGGATGGCGGTGGAGAATGGGTGAGATGGGAGATGCAGGGAACATGCAAGAGGAGTCAGAGATAGAGCTAGAAGTTCTTGACTTTGGTGATTAGTCGACTGGTGGTCTCCAGGATAGGAATAGGGGAGGTTGGAAGAGGAAATCGGTTTTGGGGGAAATAGGAATGACATTTTAGATTGAGTGAGTCTGATGTGCTGTGGAGCCTGCACTAGGAGACGTCGCGACATGTTGGAAGCAGATTCGAGGGAATGTGGCCTGTTTGTGAGGGCAGCTTTTGTATTCACCCACATACAAATGATCATTGAAGCTGCGGAAATGAGATCATTGAGGATAAGAAATGTTGAAGATGGAAAACTAGAAAATTGAAGATTCCTTTGAGAAGGAGAGAGTAGACAATGAAACGAGTTTAATGTCTGTTGGTGTCATTCCCAGCTCTTTGCTTGTTTTTGTCTTGCGATGTAAGGCTAAACAATGCTTTAGAACCACGGGACTCTACGCTTAGTCCTCCGTAAGCCTGCTCCACTGAAGTCCGGATCTTAACGAGGGCATTAGTCCATTTCCATGCAAAGACTGTAACTCATCTTGCTGAGACAAACATAAATAAATATGTTTGTCTTCTCAATGTTAAATTCCCTAGAGGAGAAGTAAATGCTTGAGGAACTCTGCTTAGCCTAACTTAAAGTACACCGGCTTTGATGCAAACCTGTTCTGCACCCATTTATGAAAGACTAAGAAGCTAAGTCTGGGAAGTGGGTGGGTGGGGTGGACAGTGATTTGTTTCTGAGCCCCAGACGCTTCACAGGACATTTTTTTTCACAGCTCCCCACCCCTTTTCCTTTTTACACAGCGATCTCAAAGCCCTCAGCAAGCCTTGATCCTCCCTGGCCCCCTGAGTCACTCTCTGCTTCCATGTTCCCAGATGGGGGTGGGGGTGGGCAGTGGAATACCATCTTTGAGGATGAGTGCTTGGTGTGTGGGGGTGGAGGTGGGGGGCAACTACGAGGACCCAGGCACCCCTTCTCAATTACAGGGTGGAGTGAGCGGACGTCATCAAGGTAGCTTTAGGTCGTTCGGTTTCGCCTTGTCCTTTTGAGGTTGTTTTATGACTGAAAGACTCGGACAAAGAGTCCGAGCTGGAGAAATTGAAGACAAACAAAGCCATAAAAGATGCCGATAAAATTCCTCCCAGCTCAGAATAGTCTTTGGAGCCTCTCTCAAGGATCTCCGAGTAATCTGGAAAGGCTAATTAAGTCTCACAGCCCCCAGTGGGGGGCAAGGCAGGACCAAGGTTAGGAGAAAGGAGCACAGAGGAGAGAGATGTCCCTTCTCTCTCAAGGGACCCAAGTATTCAAACAGCTAATTCTGAGGTTGAGTTAAGACCGAGGGAAGAAAGGGGGATGGAGCAGTGGGAACTACTCTTTTGTAAGATCTCATAGCACACACGCATATCTGCAAACATGGGGGCAGGATGGAGGGCGAGGACCCTCAGTTGGATACTTTTGAAAATGAAGGGTATCAGGGCGAGAATGAGCGGCCCCGAGACTGCGGACATAGTGGGTCTGTATGGTGGGGGTGTGAAAAAACGAGTCTAGATGGCAGGACGGGTTGTGAGCTGGGCTTGCGAAGCTCAAGTTCTGTATTCGGGGGACCAGAAGGACAGATGTCCCGGTAAGGGAGAGCTGTGTGAGAAGAAGAAGGAGGGCCAAGAATGATGGTGAGATTGGATGCTGGGGTTGGGAACTTCTGCGCAGAAGAGCTGTGTTGATCTGGGAGGGACCGATAGCTGAGGTGAGGGTTTAGAAACCAGAGGCCGGTCTTCTTTGCCCCCACCATCTATTTTTCTTTTCTTTGTTTCCAGTGAATTAGTGGAGTGGCTACAAAGAGCAATTTTACAGCTGGTATGACTTTGAGGTGGAAGGGAAAGTGTTGATGGTGGAGTGTGGGTGAGGGGTAGGAATAGAGGCTACCAGTTTCCATGGTGATGGTTGAAATCTTGATTTCTATTCTTCTAATTTCTGCAGCATGGCAGCAGAAGCTGTAAGGGAAACAGCTACTTTTCCCATCTCATCAAATGAAGATTTGGAGCAGGAGGGAGAGGTTAGTTGATAGTATAGGTCTGATGGGGAATAGACTCTTTCATCTCCTCTGATCAATCTCGGTAGCTTTAAGAGGTTCATGGATGGAAAGATGCTGCAGAAATCAGCCATTTTTGAGAAAGAGCTTAGCCTGGAGTTTCAGCCAGCGTCTTCACAACAGTGTCCTCTTGATCCAAGGGTAAACGAATGGATTGCTTCTCCTCCGAAACCAGAGTCTCAGTGGGGCACCTGTGGTCCAATGAGAGGAGCCCGGCGCCATAGTGTGGATGTGTTGCACTGCACCGACCCGCAAGGTCCGTGCTTTGAAACCACCAGCTCTTCTAGGGAGAAAAAGTCAGGGTTTTACTTCTCCAGTAAACAATGGCAGTCTTGGAAACCCACAGAGGCAGTTCTGCTCTGTTCTACAGGGTTGCTAGCAGTTGGCATGGACTCGATGGTAGGGAGTGAGTGGTCCAATGATCATAGGCTATAGTTCAGGGTAGATCCGCCCCCGTGAGTCTCTGAGACCGAGAAAGCCCTGTTTTTTCCCTCCGAGAGGCAGGCAGGAAGGAACTGCTGCCCTCACCGTTCACAGCCCAGCCCCAGCCCCGTAGCTCAGTGAGCAGTCCTCTGTCTGATGGCAGTGGGTCTGGTTTGGGTTTGGGGTGGTCCCAGGATTCTTCCTTCCAACTCTCTCCCCAGGATAGGAGCTTATTCCCTAAACTATCAAACGACTCCTGACATTTAGGAAAACTAACTGCAGTTTCCCTGTGATTGGGAGCAGGGGCTTGAATGAGGGAAGAGGAGGTTGATGATGGTTGGTGAGGGGGTGAAACCAGCAAGGAAACGGTTGCTGCGAGGCCCAGGTGTCCAATGTGCCGGGTGTGGATGTGGTGACAATCCCGGTTCGACCATGCGATCTACTTTCCCCGTGAGGGCCAGAGAGCTTGAGCAACCCACCCGAAGACACACAGCCCACGAAAGGGTTTCCACTTGCACCTTCTCCCAGACGACGTTGACGTTTGCCCCGGCTATACCCTCTTTGTAACCAGCTCGGAGTTGAGGTGGGTGTCCAGATGCCCAGCAGAATGACATCATGTCTTCGGCACAGTAGCTTCTATGTGCTCCCCAAATTCCTTTCACCTGCCTGACTTGTCTAGTGACTTCAGAATAAAGGAGCTGCCAAAACTGGCTCCTCCGACCTAGGAGGTTTGTTACGGGAGGTGTGCTGTATACATAGCTGTCTCCTGCTTGTCTGTCTTGCGCTCTTTTCTTTCCTGGCCATGGTACCCAAACAGCCCCCGCTCACAGGATCCCTGAAATGACTTCCTCCAGTAGGGGGCACCAACCATTGAGGTCTCTCCTATAGAACCTGCGCATAGTCTATACCTGTCTTTTTGTCTCTGTGGTCCGGTTTCCATTCTGGTTACATGGGGGCCCTGCTAGCCCTTCATTCTCCTCTTGTGGCCCTCCAGGGACACCCTTCCCTCCTCCTGTACACCACAGCGCCGATGCCTTTGGCTGTGTTTGCTCTACTTTCTGCCTCTTTGCTCTACTTTCCACTCGGTCTCTGCTCATTTCCTTCCACTTGCCTCCACAGTGTCCCACCCTTCCCCTTTCCTGCAGCAAATACTGATCGAGCGCCTAGGAAATGATACGTCCTAGGGTTTGTTCTGCGCGTACCACAGCGAACACACACAGAGCCCGAGCCCTTCAAGGACGTTTGAAAGTCGAGCACACGAGACACACAAGCACGGAAATACTTTTGATACACCGTGACAAGTGACCAAGCCCCTCGATAGGCTTCTTCCAAAGTCCTTTTCCAGCTCTGGCAAGTCTGATTGGCCCATGTTTCCTTAGTCGTGAATTCATATCTCACAGTTGCTCCCCATGGGTAGCTCTCAGCGTCTAACTGGAGCTACTCCTACATTGACGATCACTTCTTGGGCTTCAGTATTCTCACATAGTCATGGATGGAGTTGTGTCCCCCACCCAAATATTTGTCACTTTGACTGGGTCATGTTTCTCAGTGGCCTGGCAGTGAGTTATATAATGATATGATTTGGCTGTTAGATGATGATGTGATCATTCCCTGTGGTGTGATCTGACGTGACCAGCCAATCTGTTGTAAGGAAACTAGGGTGAGATGCAACGTAGTCACTCAGTTTGCAGCCTGATCTCCTGAAGTGGAGTTTCCCTGGAGAGTGGCCTGCATTATCTTTTACGTTACAAAAGATGAAAGGCAAGAGAAGTGAGCAGAGAAGGAGGGTTCTCAGTAGAACCAAGGGAGAAGAACTAAGAGTCGAACCTGACCTTTGGATCCTCCTAGACCCAAGGAACGGTAGATGCCGAGTCACCTGAAGCTCTCTGAGGAATGACGGCCCACAGGTGTTGAAATGAGATGACTTTCCCCTGCAGCCGACGGAGGGAGAATCCCCCTCCCCTTACAACAAGCTGGGGTCTCGCTGTTGGACTTGGAGACACCTAAACTGTGAGAGGATAGATTTCCGTTTGTGAAAGTCACCCCCTAGCGGTATTTCTGTTAGAGGAACGCCAGATAACAAAGACCTCTACCTATCCCTTCCATGACAAAAATGAGCAGCAGCATCTGCGTAAAGATAGGTTGAAACAATGAATGCGGTAAAAAACAACAAACCTTTGAAAACTTTGGGAACGTTAGATAATGATTCCTTCTCAGTGGAAATGGAGAAGAGCTCCCCCCTCCCCCATAAATAGATACTTTAAAATAATCCCGAGTTGGGTTAATTTGTAGTGACTCTTCTATTCGCTCATTATTTGTACAAGACGGTTCTGTTTACTTCTATAGCTAATGACAGCCGTGCCATTAAGTTTTCTTGAAGCCAACAGCTGTCTCTCGTTGTGGTGATACGTATTGAAAGTAGACTTCAAAAAAGGACCCCTTTACCACCTGTGGATGATAACATAAATGATAGGAGAAATCCCCCCAGTCACCATGCCGTTCCCCTGCATTATCACTGGAGGTGGGGACTGCTATGATGACTGGGGTGGAGTCCGAGGATTACATGGGAGAGCGGTAGTGGTGCTTGATCCTAGGTAATGGACTTCCAAGGGAACTTAGAGTCTGACTAGCCTACCCTGAGTCACAAAATGTTTTCAAGCCCTGCTTCTATTAATGACTTAAGAGCAGCTGCTTGGATTTACCCCATTACCTACAGGGGTGGAGGCAGAGAACAGAGGCAGGAGATTCTCAGGGGCAGACGGCTCTGCTGGGTCTCAGGAGGGGAAGCCAGCCTTTCCCCATCTCATTGACATCCTGGCTGGCTGCCTGCCTGAGCCGGGATGGGTGGATTGGGATGGTACACCGCTCTGCGTCTTCTCTGTTGGATGGATCAGCATGGCGGGTTTCAGGGCAACTGCCTGACTTTGCAGGGCTGCTTTTTCTCTTTCCCTGGTTTTAGATGGACCCAAACAAATATATCGATGTATATCTATATAGATATGTATGTATGTAGGTATGTAGTTTGGCTTCTTAAACTTCCGTCTTAGCCCATCATAACACTGTCAGGAATTCGCGCCCCCCCCCCCACTCGTCTACTTTAAAGGTCATCCCTTATTTTAGAGCAAGGCCCTTCACCAGCCCCCAGCTGTTAGTTTGTCTTATTCTAGTGGCTTGCATGTTGCCATGGTGTGGCAGGGATGCGACTGGTATGTCAGACCCCAGAAGGGTCACCCATGGTGACAGGTTTCAGCAGAGCTTCCAGTTTAAGATGAACTAGGAAGAAAAGTCCGGCACTCTACTTCTGAAAATCAACTAGTTAAAACCCAACGGACGATGGTGAAGAGGGTGCAGAACTGGGTGAAGCTTCTTCTTTTCTATGTGGAGGCACTATGAGTGGGAACGGATCCACGGACAGTTAACAACAACAACATCGTTTCCTCCTAGCCAGAGCCTGGATGAAACGCTCATTGTACCGGCGTGCTATTGTTTTCAGCCTCCTCTGTAGCTCAAGCACACACTTTCTCGTTTTCTCTCTCTCCTTTTTTGGTCCGTGTCTTCTACGTCTCTAAGGTTAGGCAGAGCGGCTGCTTAGCTTTGCTTCTTCGGCGTGTTGAGATAGTCACTGGGAATGCTTCCAACGCTGATGGTTGGTAGGGTGTTTTCCCGGCTAGTTCAATCCTTCCCTTTTCTCCTTAATGCTCTCGTGGAGCCAGAAAACAGCTGCATGTTCCCAAGGACTATAAGTCTGGGCATCTTAAAATCTCCCCTTCTCCCTTTGCTAACCGGTTCTCTCATCTGCAGGCTGCTGAGTGAGGAGACGCATGCAAGGCACCTGCTGCCAATGACTCAGGATGAGCAAGCTGAGCTCAGAGTCACAACAGAAACCCATTTGTAATTTGGTTGTTTTTCTTTCAAATCCTTAAGAACATAAGGAACCTATCTTACGGTCGAAGAGTGAAGTACGGGATCAGGGTTTGCTCGTTTGTCTGTTTAACTTTACCTGCTGCCATTGAGGTGATTCTTACAAACAGAGAAGAGTGCTCCTTAGGTAAGGTGCCCAGATTTTAACACTGGTAAAGCGGGACAAAAGCGGGACCCCATTGATAAAACTCATATCCTGGTGAAATAGCCACATGGTGGCCGAAAACCTATACCCTAGCTTGTCGTGCATTCTTTCCCAAAATCGGGACTTTTTTAAAGTGCCGCAGGACGCAGGAAAAATTGTTAAAAATCGGGACCGTCCCGCCCAAAGTGGGACGTCTGGTCACCTTATCCTTAGGGTTTCTGAGACTGCAGATCTCAAGCAGCTTCGTCTTTCTCCTGTGCAGAACCACTGACCTTGTGTTAACAGCCGAACGCTTAACTCACTGTGCCACTGGGGCTTCTGATTTTGATGTTAGGAAGCCCGTTTCTCAGCCTCTCCTTGGCCTACAGCGGGCTTGGATCCTAGCCATGTTTAGATCACAGCTCCATTTTCTGGACTTTGCCTTCATTATGATTTACTTTAACCTCTTAAAGCATCATTCTGACCATATAGGTTCAATTTCTTTTTCTGTCAAATCTTAGCACCTTGGTCTGAAGGTCAAGACCCTTTTCCATTGACCCCTGCAGTCTCCCTCTGAATGAGCTCTTATCACTTGGTGCACAGGACCCCTCAGAGATGGGTGGCCCTTCACTCCCATTCAAGCTTCAGTCTTTCCCATCTAACCCTTTGCATGTGGTGCCCTTCCCCACTCTTCCTCAGTGCAGTTGACCCTTACTTTTATCGTCTGGTCCATACTGTCAGTGCTTTAAGACATCCTTCTAACTCGGCTCCAGTCTCCTCTATTACATGGTAACCTTCTAGGTGGTCTACAATATAATATCCTGTTCTTGCTTTTTGTCTTTGTGTCTTATTTACTCTGGAGGCAGGCAGCCCTAAGGCAGCCTCTTACTGAAGTCTAGAGGGCGTTATTGTTGTGTCTGCCTCAGAATGATCCTATAGGGCAGGGTAGGACTTTACCTGTGGATTTCTGAGACTGGACAGCCTTATAGGAGCATAACGCCTCATTCATCTTTCTTCTCTGGAGCAGCTGTTGATTTTGAACGGCTGACCTTGTGGTTGGTAGACCAACGTATAACCCACTATGCCATCAGGGCTTCTTTATAGGGTTTCCTTGGTTGTTAGGTAACCTTGATAGGACCAGATGCCTAGTTTTTTCTCTCCCACTGAACTGGTGGGTCAGAACTGCCAATCTTTTACTTAGTAGCTGAGTGCACCTCCATATTTCATCTCCCCAACTCCTTATATAGGGGTACACAAAGCAAATGGATGGCCATGGGTTGATTTTGCCTCATAGAAACCTTATAGGACAGCATAGAATTGCCCCATATGATTGGCAAGGCTGCAGTCTGTAGAGAAGCACACTGTCATGTGTTTCTCCAAGGAGGTTTCTTCGGACCTCCAACCTTCCGGTTAGCAGCCACGCATCTTAACCACCGCACCACCAGGGTTCCACTCATACTGGGTTAACTCACTACTATTGAGTCAATTCTGACTCATAGCAACCCGATATATGGTTTCCAAGACTGTAAATCTTTACTGGAGCAAACGGACTCATCTTTCTTTTTGCAGCAGCTGGGGGGTCTAAAACCCCACACCTGCCGTTAGCAGCCCTGTGCTTAGCCCACAGTGCTATTAGGGCTGCGTTATGTTGGGTGAAAACCCAAACCCAAACTCGCAGCCATGGAGTGGCTTCCGCAGGCTAAAGTGAAATGACACTTTGGGTTTCTGAGGCTCTACATCTTCATGGGAGTGGACAGTCTCATCTTCCTCTTGCAGGGCAGCGGGTTGGTTTGAACTGCTGAACTTGCAGTTAGCAGCACCAAACGGTAACCGCTCTGCCACCGCTCTATTCCAAGACCTTGCTACTCAAAATGCAGCTGGAGTCTGGCGGTATTTGCATCCTGCAGGAGCTTGTTATTGTTGTTAGATAGGCAGAATCTCAAGCTCTACCCAGGCCTACTGAATCAGGAGGTGCATTTTAACAAGATCCCCAGGTTATTCACCTGCACATTAAAGTTTGAGAAGCACTGCTGTAGGAGAGGCAATAAATAATTTATATTGCAGATGTGCATAACGAAAAACTATCTAAAGAACACTTCTCGACTAGATTCAAACTGTGGATGTGCCTAAGGCTGGAAAGAGAATAGTTTGTGTCCTTTGTTGTTGTTTTTAAATTATTTTATTGGGGGCTTGTATAATTCTTATCACAATCCATACATCCATCCATTGTGTCAAGCACATATGTACATTTGTTGCCCTCATCATTTTCAAAACATTTGTCTTCCATTTTAGGTCTTAAAGGCTTGAAGATAAATAAGCGGCCAACTAGCTCAGAAGCAACAAAGCCTACATGGAAGAAGCACAACAGCTTGTGTGTCCACGAGCGGTCGAAGAGATCAGGTATCAAGCATCAAAGAACAAAAAATATCATTGTAAAGGTAGGTGAGTGCAGAGTGGAGACTCAAAGCCCATCGGTAGGCAACTGGACACCCCCTTGCTGAAAGGTTGTGGGGAGCAGACGAGCCAATCAGGATGCAGGGTAGCAAACGATGAAACATATAACTTTCCTCTAGTTCTTAAATGCTTCCTACCCCCACCACTATCATGATCCCAATTCTACCTTACAAATCTGGCTAGACCAGAGGATGTACATTGGTACAGATAGCAACTGGAAACACAGGGAATCCAGGATAGATGACTCCTTCAGGATCAGTGGTGAGAGGGGCGAGGCCTGGAGGGTGAAGGGAATGTGGGGTATAAGGGGGGAACCAATGACAAGAATCTAAGTATTGCCTCCTCCCTGGGGGAGGGACAGCAGAGAAGAGGGTGGGGGGGAGGGGAGACATCAGACAGTGTAACTTATGACAAAACTATAATAAGTTATAAATTATGAGGGAGGGGTTGTGAGAAGGGAGGGGAGAAATGAGCAACTGTTATTAAGGGCTAAAGTGTCCTTTGGTTTTATGAGTCCCTATCAAAATTTCAATGGTGGTGAAAATGCTACTAACCTAAAGATTGGTGGATCAAGGCCATCCAGTAGCACTGCAGAAGCAAGGCCTGGCGGTCTGCTTCTGAAAAGATCACAGACAAGAAAACCCCCGAGGGCAGTTCTACTCTGTCACACCTGGCTTTGCCAGGAGTTGGAATCTACTCATTGGCGACATGCACCAGAATTGCCTAGACATCTGAAGCCGGACTCTTCCTAGCAGAGAGACTACAGGGGTCAGTGGCTGTCAAGGGGAAGGCATAGAGATTACGTGATAAGAACCTCCCTAGCTGTCTGTCTACCTCTTTGTTAGGGAGAACAAGGGCAAACTTCCCTAAAAATTCACTTTGAGTTTCACCGATGGTATTCCCCTCAAATTCAGCCCTTGTCCCCAAGGAGACCTTTGTCACTAAAGTCCTAGGTGAAAGCAGGGCTCCAAACTTCAATAATCTGCTTCCTGTCTCCTGACAGGTGGGTGCTGATTCGTATTTTGCAGGAGGTTTGATCGCAGCTGGGGATGCCTGAGGAGCCAGTGTAATTCACTTCTTCTTCCTCACCCCATTGCGAGGGAGTGAGGAGAGGTAGGGAGAGTGGAGACAGGGTGTAGGAGGCAAACCTGTTCTTCACATAGCAATCGTCTGGTCTCATGCTTTGCTATCACTCCAGGAAGTCAAGTTCCCGTGCCAGTCTGAGTCTGCTTGGCCTATATCCACCCTCTCTCTCTCTCTCTCTGTCTCTCTCTCCCTCCCTTAGGCAATCAAAGGGAGTGGGTAACAAGGCTCCTATCTCTCTCACTTCCAGATAGAAGAGAACCCGGTGAAGCGAAGTAAAGGCTGTGAAGTAGGATCTGAAGCCCTTCGTGCCCTCCCCACCGTGGTTATCTTCAGAAGAGGGTACCAGGTCCGCTTGCCTTGTAGTTGTGGAGGGCACGAAGGGCTTACGCAGTAGCTGTAGGGCAAGGGAGTCTAGAACGAACTGGGCAAGGAGAGCAGATCTGGAGGTAATGCCCAATGAAGAACTAATGAAAATAAGGGGTGTTTCCCAGGGGACCTT
>NW_022111304.1:2300424-2315620 GCF_000313985.2 Echinops telfairi | reverse complement strand
GTCATTTATTTATTTCCTCCATCAGGCACAGGGCTTCCTGGGGGCAAAGATGGAAACCACCTTTCTCTGACCTCAGCGTAGACTGGTGTGAGTATAGGTAGCTGGACTGGATGATGGGAGAATTTGAGGAACTTCCATCTTCTTAAAAAATTATCTAACCTGTTGACTCATTGGTACATTATTCCTCTATGAGAGAATGAATAAACATTTAGTTTACTTCTTCAGCCTCTAGGCCATGCTCCATTGGTTAAATTGATCAAAATGCCTGTTGTTGAGACTATTGCTGTGAGTCTATACACTGTCTTGGGTTGGCTTTCCAGAGAAGACTCAACTTTTGGGTGCTTGGAGGTGGGGACGTATTAGTGATAACTGGGTTATGGAGAAAACATGAAAATTTAGCCTGGAGATGCTATCATAGGAATCTGTAATGAGCATGTGTATGTGTTATTATTTCTTTTCCACAGGCTGCATAATTTTATGACCAATTATTCCATTTGTAATGACGCTGAGATAACAGAGATCCCATCTCATGCTCCGTGGCACACGCCAGGCCCTCACGGGAGCTGGAAGGTAGTAGCCCTTACTTGAGAAGCGAATGGTTAGAGTCTCTCTACCAAGATTCTGTTCTAGCAGGAGAGGTAGGCGTAAGAGCGGAGGAAAACCTGTGAGCGAGGGTGTAAGGCATTGAAAGTGGGGAATGGAAAGGCCGTAGATTTAAAATGAAGGCTGGATTTATTGGCGGTAGATAAAAGATCCTTCCAGTTCTCCTCCATTCTGAGAATTTGGGATCCAGTATAGCTTCGGAGGTGGTCATTTACACTGACTGGACTGTCTTTGGCTGTTGAAACAGCGTCAGCCCAAGTCACAAAGGATAGTCACAATGAATCAGTCTTGTCCACCAAGGATCTGAGGGCTTGGTCGGAGAAGGTTGACTTCGGAAAGACTGGGCCCACATGCGTGGGGGCGAGGTTGCTCTCTTGGGCCTAGTGGTTCTCTTTTCTCACACACAGCTCTTGAGTCAGGCTGAGGTGAGTCTCCACCAAAAGTCTGGTCATTGGTCCGGCAGGGCTGAAGGCAGGCAGGTGGAGGATTTAGATCTAGTTGCTGTTGCTGATCGTCTGGAACTCATTCTTGCATTCCACCCCCCGTCCCCCACCCCCGCTCCTGTTCCCATGGTATTTGGGATCCTTCCTATCTATCTGTCCCTTTACCAGTTTTTGTCAGGTTTTCTCGCCCAGGACTTCTTACCCCCAAAGCAAACTCACTGCCGTCGAGTGGATACTGACTCAGAGTGATGCTAGAGGACCGGGCAGGGCTGTCCCTGTGAGTTTCTGAGACGCCAGCTCTCTGTGGGACTAGAAAGGCGCATCTTTCACCCTCAAAGCAGCTGGTGGGTTTGAACTGCTGACTTTGTGGTTAGCAGCCCAATGCATAACCACTGTGACATGTGGGTTCCCTAGTACTTGTTAAGGGTGAGGGTGTTTGGAACCAGACTCCCTGGGTTTGAATTCTGGCTCTGCCACCTCTTACTGCCATTGAGCCGATGGCGACTCATTGAGTCTTTAAGCTTGTTTTCCAGTCTGTGGAATGGGGATACTTGGACTCCCAGACTTGTTGTAAGGGTTTGTAAGGATGTTTGTTAAGGGCAAGGCTAGGCACTTAGCAAGCGCTTAATAAAATGTTGTTAACATTTACCTCTCGGTGCTCCCTGACCAATCTGGGGTAGAGTGGAGAGAACCCGGGAGAGAAAAGTAATATCTAAATGGACAGACATAAAGGTTGACTCTGAGGGAAATGGAAGGACCGCAAGAGGGGCAGCTGCCATGGAGACAGAGGCCAAAAAACCCAACAAAAAACATTTTTACAGTTAGAGGAACAGATGATAAAAACCAGACAGAAACAGAAAGTAAAAGGCAAAAAAAAAAAAGGACAGGGGAGAGAGGACCAGGGAAAGGTACGCATGATAAAGTCACGTGTGAAGACAGAACACGAGAGAAGCCAGACAGATTGCCAGAGGGACAGGGGTGGGGAGAGTTCTTGGGGGAACTTGGTGCCTCTTGTCTAACCCTTTGCTGGTCCCCAGCTCTTCCCCACTGCCATCCGTTCAGCCCACTCCCAATCCCCTTTTCACAGGTCTGTCCACCTTGGCCCTGAAGCTGGAGCGGTCCGGCCCCCTTTTCATTTTACTTAACCCATCCCATCCCCCACGAAGGGACCCAAGTCCACGGTGAGGTTTCCTTTTAAGCAGAACTGTTGGGAGCTCAAAAGCAGCAAGGTGTCGGCCAGTCAGGGCAATAACCAGGTGTCGTTTTACAGTCGCCCCCCTGACTGTAACTGCACTTTCATATATCTCTTGCTGCGACAGGCAATTTTCTTTCAAAGATTGTTTTTTTGGTGCCTGTGATTTCTACTCTCGCCTCCAACCTCTGGGTATGAAAACAGGGTCAGGGGCTCTTGGCAGGCTGGCCGATTTGTGGTCACTCCCCAGCTCCTCCGTCCACCCTCCCTCTCCTGCCATGCTTCCAATCATGCCATCCCTCTGCTGCTGTTCTTCATCTAGTGAGGCTGGAGGAAAATGGCCCCGGTGGTTACAGCTCTCCAGAGAGAGAGAGAGGCCTCGGCCTTCAGGAGCTTGCTTGCTGCCCTTCCTTCTGGGGTGGCCTGCCTTATGCCTCCTTCAGAGTTGAGGCGCAGTCGGAGAAACCAGGAAAGAATTGAGAGGTGTCCCCTTCTAAGCATCACCCCGGCTCTCTCCCCTTCACCTCCATAGCTATTTTCGGATGCTGCATCCACTGTTGGTTCCTTTCTGCCAAAAAATATGGTAGCTTATTTTCCATGGGGAACATGGGAAAGACGTGAGTGAACAGAATGAAGGTTTAACACCAGGGAATCTTTTTCTGCTAGAAACTAGGGGTGGGTTGAAGATGGGTAGAGAATCTAGTATAATCTCCTTTTTCTAGAAAATTTGGAGGATGGGAGGGATCCCACTCCACCTGTGGAGCAAAGGCTGGGTTAGGGGAGATCTAGTATATGAGGAAAGGCGGGGCAACTTTTGGAATCCTGCTTCCATGACAAGAGACTCTATGATTCCTCTCTAATTGCCTGCAAACAATCTCTCTCGGTGTTTGCTGGGCAGCAAACTCCCTTCCGTCTGATATTCATGTAGGGTTCTTTTCTTGTGAGCAAAAGCACACACCTGCCTTGGGGGTTGCCTCTTTTAGGATCGTTGCCTCCTGCCCTTAGCCCATGGCCTGATGGAAAATGCTTCCTGAAGTCTAACTCCCGTTCATCTTGCTTTGCTAACAGATCGAATCCTCTTGAAAAACAACATAACAAAGCCCCCCCCCCCCCCATACCATCCCTTGTTTTTATTAAATAAAAGTAAGTGGAGCTATAAGATGTGACTGGCCTGGATCCCAGCTTCATAAAACAAAACTAACACCCTCTTTATCAAGGGGCTGAGGCAACCAGGGAAGATTTCTTAGGCCATTTTGCTGTCACGTAAATGGGAATCAATATTCAATAAGCCCTTGATGCACTACACTAGCGGTTCACTTAATACTGGCTTCCAGTACAGTAAGTGGCGGTGATATAGGGAGGGCTCGTTTGTAAAATAACACTGCAGCCCGTACCTCCTGGATATTGGATCTGGCTTCCCTTAGGAGAGACTATTCAAGCAGAGGGAGCAGTAGAGGCATCTTGCCAATTCCACTGCCTCGGGACAGACTTTGGCTCTTATACTCCAGCTCGGGAAGGGGAGCAGCTTCACCTTAACTGTTTCGAGAGGCTAATAGGCCTGCATTCTGATCAGGCAGTGGGGCAACTGTTTAGTCAAACTGAAAATTAAATAGAAGGACGGAACCGATTGCACCCCCGGTGTTCTAAAGGCAGACCCTCTTGTGCTGTCCAAAGCCTGCAGAGGCTGTGCCTAATCCTTTCTCTCGGCCTGTGTTTGCTGCAGGGAGAGCCTGCTAGCGCCTGGCCCCCTGGTGGATGGATAAGTGAGTTTGCGTTTCTTCGTGTAGAGTGAGGGTGAGTTTGGTAGGAAGTGGACCCTTTAAATTTGGTCAGTTGTTTAGTTTCCATTCTAGGACATCTTTGCAGGAAATTTGTAAGCTTAGGCTTGCTTCTTCTTTTTTTTAAAATAGTCTCATCAATGAGCATCATTGTTTCTTTTTAAAAAAAATAATTTTATTGGGGGCTCTTACGACTCTTATCACAATCCATATATATATTTGCTTTGTACTCAAGCCCTTGGTATCAGCTCCTCATTTTGCCCGTCCCCCATGAACCCTTGATAATTTATAAATTATTATTATTTTATCATACCCGACATCTCCCTTCTCCCACTTTTCTGTTGTCCATCTGTTTAGCAAGCTTGTGTTAAGGAAAACCAATCCAATGGCTGCCTGAATAAAACAAGAAGATATTGGACAGAAGCTGCACATAATACATTTCAGAGCCAAGTCGATTTTTAGAAAATTTACCAAACGCTTTGGGACCAGCTGGGCCATCATTCTCCGCCCTTAGTGTTGGAGTATCAAATAATCCAACCCCACTCACTGCTGTGGAGTGGATGCCAACTCGTAGCAGCCCTGTCGGACAGGGCAGAACTGCCTCTGTGGGTTTCCGAGACTGCAACTCTTTTTTTTTTTTTAATCATTTTATTAGGGGCTCATACAACTCTTTTTTTTTTTTATTTTTTTTTTTATTTTTATTTATTTATTTATTTATTTATTTATTTTTAAACATTTTATTAGGGGCTCATACAACTCTTATCACATTCCATACATACATCAATTATGTAAAGCGCATTTGTACATTCATTGCCCTCATCATTCTCAAAACATTTTCTCTCCACTTAAACCCCGGGCATTAGGTCCTCATTTTTCCCCTCCCTCCCCGCTCCCCCTCCCTCATGAACCCTTGATAGTTTATAAATTGTTATTTTGTCATATCTTGCCCTATCCAATGTCTCCTTTCACCCACTTTTCGGTTGTCTGTCCCCCAGGGAGGAGGTCACCTATAGTTCCTTGTAATCGGTTCCCTCTTTCCTACCCATTCTCCCTCTACCCTCCCAGTATCACCACTCACACCACTGGTCCTGTAGGGCTCATCCGCCCTGGATTCCCTGTATTTTCAGTTCCTCTCTGTACCAGTGTACATCCTCTGGTCTAGCCAGACTTGCAAGGTTGAATTCGTGTCATGATAGTGGGAGCGGGGAGGAAACATTTAGGGACTAGAGGAAAGTTGTATTTTTCATCGTTGTTACATCGCACCCTGACTGGCTCCTCTCCTCTCCGAGACCCCTTTGCACGGGGGTCTCCTGTGGCCTACACATGGGCTTTGGGAGACTGCAACTCTTATGGGAGTAGAAAGCCCCGTCTTTCTCCCTTAGAGCCGCTAGTGGTTCCCAACTGCTGGCCTGGCGGTGAGCAGCCCAATGGATAACCACTACGCCCCCTGGCCTCTAGTGTTGGAGGATAGGGATTAATTGAGATGGAAATGAGAGCTAACAGAATTTATCCTGCATTATCAAACCCCAGGTCAAACTTGTTGGCATCAAGTCATTTCTGACTCACCCTTGGCTCTCTCTCTCATCCCTTGGAGGGGGGTTGCTGGCGATTTGGAGGCGGCTGAGGGTCTAAGGGCTTCCAGTCACCACTGTTAGGACCCATGGTGGAGGAGGCCAGACCTGTTCCCCACAGTGACCTGTCCTGATTTACATCTGGCGAAGCCATGTTGGACCAGATCTTTAGAAAGCTTGGCTTTAGTCCATTCTGTTACCGATAGGGGAGTGTTCGCTGGCATTAGGTCGACTTTTGCGGAGTGAGCCCTCTAAGAATGTTGCCTAATGGGTGCATGTTTTAAGGAGAGGTCCCAGGAAATGCTGGCGGGTTTCTTGTCTTCCAAGTTGCTCCGTTGACCTAGTCTCGGGTTGTTGGCAAGAGCGGAAAAGAGTTACCTGGCAGGGCTGCGTTGAGATGGGACTGAAGAAGTTGATAACCTAATTCGGGGGTTTTTACAAGCAGTTTCTGGGTTACCAACATGAAAGAGGAGACTTGCTGTTCCCCTTTCAAATAAGAGGAGATGGAAGTTAACGCTGGAGGCCCCAAGGCAAAACGGACCAACGTCAGCACTGGAAGCACAACGTGACCGGCTCATTGAGTGTGGGGTTCATTCTGTCCTCCCAGCTCTTTTCGTTGTCTTCCTTCTATTGCCTTGGATCAGAAATGACATCTCTGACCTTATCGATTTTCAGCGTTGTCCTGGTTGGTTCGCTGGAGACCCCTCTGATTCCCTCTCCCTTCCCTGTACATTTCTCTCAATGAATGCCCTGTTCCTAACACTACGGAGAAGAGCTCTTTTTTTTGGTTAGATACCAAAGAACTGTCTTCCAGCTACCTCGTAACAAGTTCTCTTGTGTGGTCGGTCTGCACGCAATGAGAAACGAGGCCAAACCGGGATGATGGACTATGGGACACAGATTCCAGGAAGTAGGACTCCTAAGGGATAATAAACTCTCAAATTACTTTCCTGGGCAAAGAGGTCATGGGTGACACAGCTTTTCTCCACTCTCTGAGGTGGTTGGGCTTCTCCCAGCAAAGGGATACATGGCCCGATGGTCTCATGTTGTCTCAAAGAGTCCTAGCATGCCACTCATTAGCTGTTTTCTTTTGCATTATGCTGAGGATGGACCAGTTATCAGGAAACAATACCATCTCAATAGAAGCTATTACTGATGACCAAGCCCCTCTTTCCCTCTGGTTAAACTCCCATTTGATCATTCAGTACCGCCGGTGGTTGGTTCTTGCCACAACTTGTGTTCTGGCATCAGGATTCCCCCACTCAACAGCTGATGACATCTCTTGGCCTCCCCCATCCATTCAGCAACGCCTCTCCCCCCAACCCGCCTCCTCTGCTTGTTGTCCCAGCCTGTAACCCTGATCTCATTTCCTCCTACCTCTCGCACCATCCTAAGACCTCTTGCCTCAACCTGTGCCTCGGCTCCTTCCTTTGGAACCCTCTCTTGTTGCGTGTGTGTGGAGTCCATGCCTGCCCAGTCTGGGACGGCACCTGAACATCTACGCCTTCCCAAGACTTTCAGGAACCAGAGACTATCCCGGCAAAGAGGATGCCTCCGATCGCCGAGGTGGCTACCAGCTCGTTGGTGGGGCAGATTTCATGCCTGGGTTGTGTGTTGTCTGTCTGTCTCAGACTCCGCAGCCCCTAAGGCAGTGGCTCTGTCTTTGCAGGCTCAGGGAAGCCTTGGCAGCCAACAAATAATAAATAACACCCTGGTAGCACCACCTGCAACTTGCTAATGAGTCTCTTTCCCCTGCCTCCCCCACCACTGGGAAGTTGGGGGTGGGGACCCCCAATTTCTGGGGAGATTGATGCCTTCTCCTTCGTCCTGCCTAGGAAAGTTGAGCTTGGAGAAAGATCTTTTTTGGAGGCAGAGGGATGTGGAAACAATCTTGGAGAATATGCCAAATAAAAACAGGGCATACTTCTGATATGTCTTCTGATTGTAGGGCTTGGGAGAGATGTAACTCTTCAGGACAATGAGTCTGGGGCTCCTGAGCTTTGTTTGCCAGGGCAACCTAGGAGGCTATTGCCGGACTCCATTTCCCTCTCAGGAATGCTTTTCGAAGTCTTTGGTTCTCTAAATTCGCTGCTCAGGGAGTCAGCCTCCTCTGTGTCTCTGGAGGAGATCACTGAGTGGCTCTTCTGTTTCAGCTGAGTTTGGGAGTTTTCAGGTTAGCCCTCAAAGGCAGGCTTCAGGAAGGCACCCGTGCCTGCAATCCCAGGCATTTCCACCAGGGGCATTAATGGTGCTCTGATTTGGGGTCCTCTAAAGAGAGCCGGACAGGTTTCCAACCTTGTCCACTTACGCATTTTCAACTGGTTACCAAAAAATGACATTACTTTAAAGACTATTTTTATGTGGATTCGACCCAATTTAAAGACACCTAGGCCATCAGACACAAGTCTTTTAAATCATTGTTGTGGTCGGTGTAGTCACCCTTTGTGAATGGAGTGTCTGATTTTTCTGAGATTGTCTAATACCCTATCCAAATGTTCTCGATGTAGCTCATGGTCCATTTCTAAAATCAGGCTTTTGGGTCCCTATTATAAAGAGCAGCTCGAATTGGTTTTGGCTTTGTTCGGGTCTGGTCGTTGCTGTGGACCTGGGGGAGGCGGGCTGGGATGTTTTCGTTTACCGACCCACATAGCTCTTGGCACAGAGGCTTTAAAGCGGGGTATCGAAGAAGATGGAGCAGTAACTAGAAATCGCATTCTGATCGACACTTTCTGGGTGTAGAGGACAGTAGAGAGAGCTCTCCCTTCTCAGTGGGGATTCAGACTTGGCACACAGGTCACTTGTGTAGAAAAATGGTTCTTTACCTCATTGGGTACCCGCGGGAATGGGAGACCAGCCCCTTCTTGCCTTTTCTATTCTAGTATTACTCCGAAGAGCCTAGTTCCCAGAACTCTCTGCCTCGCACCCCGGCTGGACTCAGAAAATGGTTCCTCACCTATTACCCATCTCCTTTTAATGTTTCCTAATTTCTGCCCTTATCTTCCAAAACTACCCATGCCCATGCACCTCTTCCCCATGCCTCCCCCCGGTTCTTGGGGGTGTAAACAGCCCTGTCTGGTATTTGGGGTAAATGAGCTCTGTGTTGGCTTCATTCTGCATGCCCCTGCTTGTAGACTGCTGCGGGGAGGAGCTAGCCTCCTTTCCATTTGGGGCCCAGACCTCTGGGCCAAGGAGGCTCATTTTCCCACGTGTAGGAATCGGAGGCGCCCCCTTCCCTGCAACATTTGGCTCCCAAGGTTCTCTGAGTCACCCTCTGACCTTGGCCGTCTGTAGCAAGGGCTCAGACCCGTCGGCCAACCTCACCCAGGAGGGCTTAATGAGTGTACCTGGCGGCTAAGTGCTTTGAGATCTTCCAGATGAAAAGAGATGTCAGTGGTTCAAGGGTTATTATTGGCAGGGTGGCGGCGGCAGCAATTATTTTAGATGATGTTGGGGGGGGGGGCTCCTCCCTTTGTCCCTCAAGGGACTTCCAGGCTCTCTTAGGACTGGCTAACTGCCTTGCTCCATCTGCCTCGGGTCCTGATGGGGTCTTAGCAAGTTTCCTTATTCTCCCTGCCATCTTCTCTCTAGACCTGGACAGGTAGAACTGCGAAAGAAAGCTCGTGGAACTCTGAAATGCGCATTCCCCCGGGCCGAGGTCGTTCTGAGGAATGTAGAGGGACAGAAAACAACCCCCAGTCTTGGGAGGGCCTGTATGTGGAGAAGCACTCATATCTTAGGGATGGAGCTCAACCATCTCATTTGACCAGCAGTCTCTATAATGGAAAGGAGAGAGAGGGAGTCGTGATTGGTGCTGGGGGATGCTTTAGAAAACCAATCCTGCGGATCAGCAGGAGGAGGAAAAGAAATTATGGGGATGGTTGGAGCGGAGGAGCATCCCACAGGTAGGAGGATCTCTTGTGGGGTCCCCATAAGGAATTTATGTTTCTCAATGAACAAATCCACAAGGAAAAGTCTTGTGTCTCGCTCTTCTGCCTGAGAATGACGGGATTGATGTGCTGGGCTTTCGTCTTTCGCAATACGGGGGGTGGAGGGTTGGCTAAGTCTTTTGAGAGGTAACCCCACTGGAGCTGTTGCTCCATTGCCCCAGAGCAGGAACCACGGGATAGGAGTATCCCTGGCAGCAGGGATCAGGGCCTGGATGCCTCCTGTCTCATCTTGTCCTGATCCTCTGCATCTTTTCTCTGGAAACAAACACCATTCGTTTACCTTTTCCATCAACCCAATCAGGGATATCAGGGAAGCAAGAAGAGTTGTTGATTTTTCTTGATGAAATAATTTTTGCCCCACCCTCCTGGGAAATCACTTAAGCCTACTGAAAAACAAACAAACAAACAGACTACTAAACCATACAGGAGAGATACTGTCTTAGGTTTAAAAGCCTGAAATAAAGATTCCGGGAGTCCCTGGGAAGTGCAGATCATGAAGCACTATACTAAGCCGGAAGGTTACTGATTTGAACCCACCTAAAGGTGCCTCCGAGCACAGGTCTGGCGATTAGCTTCTGCTGATCTGGTTTTAAGGTCACGTCCTTGAAAACCCTATGCAACTGCGACCTTGACTCAGGTCAACCAGCAAACCACACTGGCTGCCGTTGAGCTGACGCCAACTCATGGTGCCCCGGTAAGCCTGGGTAGAACTGCCCCTGTGAGTTCCTGAGGCTGTAACTTTTCCCGGGAGTAGAAAGCCCCATCTTTCTCCCTCGGTGGTTTTGAACGGCTGCTTTGTTGGTGAGCAGCCCAATACCTTACCAGGACACCACCAGGGCGCCTCGACAACGCGGCAGCAATGAACGAAACAAGAAAAATGGCGCAGCCTCTTAAAAGGAGGACTTGGGGTTCCTATACTTGGCTGCTAACCAACTGAGGCGGGGGGAGGGTGGCATCGCCCGAAGGCACCTCAGAAGAAAACCCTGAGAATCGACCACTGAATAGCGAATGCCACGGGATTGTCCACCCGGAGGGTGTTGACAAGGCAGAGGATCTGTTCCATGGTTAGCAGAAAGCAAAAGGGAGAGACAAATCCTGGAGGAGCGCAGCTCTGCTGACGTGCATGGGGTTCCTGTGACTTAGAAGTTCCCTGACAGCAACAGGTAGCATCTTCAAACTCTTCACCACGCCGTGTCCACCTTGCTTTAAAAAGCACCATTGGCTATAGCGTCTGGGGACTTAAAGGCTTGAAAGTAAACAAGCGGCCATCTAGCCCAGAAGCAACAAAGCCCACATGGAAGCAGCACACCAACATGTGTGATCAAGAAGGGCCAAAGGGACCAGGCTTCAAACACCAAAGGCGGGGATCATATCCTCATCAATGAGGATGGTGCGTGATGGGGACCCAATGCCCATCTCTAGACAACTGGACATACCTTGCAAAGGGGTAGTGGGGAGATGAGCCACTTAGGGTATAGTATAGCAATAATGAAACCCACAACCTTCCTCTAGTTCTTAAACGCTTCCTCCCCCAACTACCAGGACCCCAGTTCTGCCTTACAGACCTGGTTAGACCAGATGATGTACGGTGGTACAGATGGGAATTGGAAACGCAGGGAGTCTAGGACAGATGAACCTCTCAGGACCAGGGGTGACAGTGGCAAAACCAGGAGGGAAGGGGGGTGTAGAAAGGGGAATTGATCACAGGGAGCTACATATAACCTCCTCTCTGGGGGACGGGCAGCAGAGGGGTGGGTGAAGGGAGATGCTGGGCAGTGTAATAAGATACAATAATAATTTATAAATTATCAAGGGTACATGGGGGAGAGGGGAGGAGGAAGGGAGGGGGAGGGGAAAAAAGGAAAATGAGCTGATTCTGGGAACCCAAGAGGAAAGCAAATTTTGGGAATTATGAGGGCAACAAATGTATAGATGTGCTTTACACAATTGATCTATGTATTGTGATGAATTGTATGAGCCTCAATAAATTGATTTAAAAATAAATAAATAAAAAGCACCATTGGCTAAAAGTGACATCTTAACTCACAACGATAGGGGATCAGCCAGTCCCCTGCCCCATCTACAGGTCCTTGGTTTGGGGCCTATCTTGCTGTAATGTTTACTGCCCAAAGGTTCTACTGTTTAAGGAACCCACTTACCCCGCTCTGAATTAAATCATAGTCATTACAGCTGTGATTAAGACTTTTATGGAAATGTTTTTAAACATCACATGCCTTTGTAAATAAAGCACAAATAAGGGAGTTATGGTTAAGATGGAGAAGAGAAAGATCCAGTTTGGTGAGGGAGGAAAGAGGAAACAGGGAGAAGAGATTTTAAAGTATTGAAAGCTCAAGGAAAGAAGCAGGTTGACCTCTCCTTAGGTCAGAACAGAAACACCTGGGACTTTAAACATGAAGGACCAGAATTAGACGAAAGGAAAGCCAGACCAAACTCGCCGCCTTCAAACCAATTCCAATTCATTGCCAAGTGTAGAGCTGCCCCTGTGAATTTCTGAGGCTGTAAATCTCAATGGGAATAGAAAGCCTCATCTTTCCCCTGCAGAGCGGCTGGTGGGTTTGAACTGCTAACTTTGACTCGCAGCCAAGCCGGTAACTCACGACGTCACTAGGGCGCTTTAGCTTAAAGGACTCAAAAATTCAAACTCGGAGCCTTCGAGTCTATTCCGACTCGTAGTGACTCTCCAGGACAGGCTAGAACTGCCCCTGTGGCTTCCCAAGGCTGTAACTCTTTACGGGAGTAGACAGCCGCATCTGCTCCCACAGAGCGGCTGGTGGTTTCAAACAGCGGATATCGCAGCTAGCAACCCAAAGCGCAAGAAAGCACTGCTCTTGGGAAGTTATGTGAAGCAACTCCTGAGATACACCGTAGAATCCACATTTCTTGGCTCTCTTGTCCAAAAGAACACGAGAGGATGCACAGAAGCCAGTGCAGGAAAAGAGGACTGGCGACAGCGATGCCCGGACACCCTCCACCTCGGCTGTCTTCCTGCCCGCCCTTTTTTGTCAGCATTGTCCAATCCCGATCTCAGAGACAGGTTTGATGACTCAACAATGACCAATTAGGCGTTAACACATCTATCTCCTGGGCTATCTAGTCATCTTTATGGAGAACAGGATCTTAAATCTCTGCTTCCCCGGGACAGCCAGAGGCTTTGCCTAAATGGTGGAAAGAGTCATAGACATTTTTCATAATTACAATGACTTTTTACAGGGAGAGCCATAATTCCTGCCCCATAACTCTAGCGTGAGAGAAGAGCCCCCGGAGGCCTCGGTGATGCAGGGAAGGGAGCCATCTGATGGCTGTCTTGCTCAGGCAGTCTTTTCTCCCACGAACTTCTGGGAGAAAAATGCACAAAAGGAGGATAAGATGGTTTCTGTTCTGAGAGTCCTCCCACTGAAATGAATCGGATACGAATACAATGTCCTGAGACAACCAGTGAGTGGCACAAGGTCAGGAAATGAAGGAATCATGTCCAGCCCTGTGAATGGGGAAGGACATTTGGAGGTCATTTGTTATGGTAGGCTTCCTGGAAGAGACAGACAGAGAGCCAAAAAGGAGGAAGTCGGTCAGAGAGGACTGTGGGGAGGTGAGTCAACTTGCCAATGAGACTAATATTAGACATAGATTCCATCACTGATCCCCAAGAGTTTTGTCACCCTTGGTCTTCCAGTTGGTTAATTACCTCACACCCCCATCAATCTCTCTGAATGATCCCTTACAGCACACCTCTAGTTTTTATACGAATTTCTGACACCTTACAAATCAGCACCACGATTTTCATTGAACATTACAGGGAAAGAGAAAACAGACCAATGAAAATCTTGGAGCTGATTTCCTTCACATGACTAGACAGCTGTCCGTCCTTCCAGGAGTCTATGTTTCCTCACTACACCTAAGAAGCTCTCCTGGGCCAATCAGAGAATCGCAAAACTCGCTGGCCTCGAGTCAGCTCCATTCATAGAGACCCGACAGGACAGGATAGAACCGACCCCTCTGAGTTTCCAAGACTGTAACTCTCCCAACAAGCAGCTGGTGGTTTCGAATGGCTGACTTCGTGGTTAGCAAACTAACACAAGACCCATGATGCCACCAGGGCTCCTTAACTCAGATTATGTCATTTACTGGAGCAGTCATCAGAAGGGTGGGTGGTTGTGGCAGTATACAACTAAGGCTAGGCACTAGAAGAATCTTTGAAATCAGATTACTCTTTCTTCATCCATCCATCCATCCATTGAAAAATCATTTCTTAACTACTATGTGGACAATTATGAGGATGGTGCAAGACCGTGGAGTGTTTCTGTTGTGCATTGGGTTGTCATGGGTCAGAACACGCTCGATGGCACCTAACAGGAGGTGCTGATGGCACTTCGGGTTAGGCATTGGGCTACCAAACCACAGCAGTTCAAACCCACCGGCTGCCCCAAGCGAGAAAGGTGAGGCCCTCTGCTATTGTAAAGATTGTCAGCCTCAGAAACCCTTGCCATCTGAGGAGGTGTGGATTTGCTAGCCGTGAGTTTGTCTGTCTGTTTGGCATATGCTGGTCACTACGCTGGATCTTATTTAAAGACAACTGCACTTACATCCCTACCATCAAAGAATTTCAGTCTGGAGTGGTCACCCGAAAGATTAACATTTGAAATCAGATGCAGATTGAGACAGAAGGATGGGGAAGCTGACACTGCTTACCTTAAAGCCAGACGAGATGTCCTGCTGCTTATAATGCAGGAGGGGAAACAGAGGGGTCACTTCAATGACTTACCCTCTTCTTCCTTTCAAATCTGTGCCTAGGTCCACGCCAGTTCCACTGTGCACCTTATTTATTACCGGGAACCCCAGCAGTTGAAGGATCCAGAATAGATCAAACTTCTCGGGTCTCTGTCTGGACACCCTTCGTAGTTCAGGAAGCAATTAGTCTGAGAGAGACAGAAGTGAAAGTGTAGGAGCAGAATATATATCCTTTTAAAATAATTTAGTAACAACCTTAGGTAAGTGACCAATAATTTATAGAGTCTATTCTTTTTTTATAGAGATATTTCCTTGCTGCTCAACCAGCGAGCTTGCCGGGTTTAGAGGATTAATCTTTGACGTAGTAAATATGCTCAAGTTGTAATTCAGTCACAGGGATAAAGGGAACTTAGAAGTGTCTGGTATAAGGGGAAAATATTATATGGATTTGCAGAGGAATCATCAGGATAGTCTTCACTCTTTCTTGCACGGCAGTTGTAGGACTGGAAGAGACCCTAGAGACTCTCTGATACGATGCCCTTATTTCACAGGTGAGAAGCTAAGGCCTAAGGTACACGAAGTAGTGGCAGATTCAGGACTAGATCTCCTGTCTCTTGACTTGCACGTCTGGGCTTTTCATACCACACTACACGCCACACTTAACCTTTAGTCCTACTTGCAGGGCTGTCTTATCAACTTCCTGCCCCTCAGTTGTTCTGTCCTTCCCAAAAGTCCACCTTGGCCACACCATGCTACTGCTTGGCTTTCCGTTCTTCGGACTTCTGCAACTTCCCGCGGCCCGGTCCCTAGTCTGAGATGTCTCCACTTCTCTCCCTCTGCCTCGTTCTCCAACTCCCATGACCCAGCTTCATCCACTCTTTTCTAGGGAGCCTTCCTCAAGCAGCACCTTCTGTCT
>NW_022111304.1:2298778-2300043 GCF_000313985.2 Echinops telfairi | reverse complement strand
ATTCTGTAACCCGGTGAACCCACTTGGGGAAAAAAAAAATAGAAGTTTGGTGAAATGACCTTCTTTTGTGATTGGATTGCTAGGTGGACCGCCCAGCTGCCTAGTGGTTGACCTGTTACTGCCTGGACGCTGGGCTACAAACAGATTTTTCCCAGGCTATGCATGGCCAGCCAAATGAAACCAGGATGGATCCAAAGTTACAAAATGTGAGTGTACTGGGATAGAAGAAATTGTGAACGGATGGCCTGCTCGTAGCTTAATCTCGCTTAGGAAACAAGGGCAGTGTGCACATTGCACAGCAACGGGTCTCCTTGCTGGTGCAGTCAGAAGCAATCATGGTCTGCTTGCAAATGACAGTCATTTGTTCTGCTTTGAATCTGTGTCCCTCTCAGTGGTCTTGGAAATAACTCAATCACCTGCCTGGGGCTCCAGAAAGGGCCCCCTACACTTCCTCCAAGTTCCCCATCCCAGAGGGGTTGACCCATAATTTTTTCCATTCCAGTTATCATTAAGGTACACTCACATTGTTGCAAAATAGGGTCTGTTCTCATTTCACTGTAAGGCCATGACGGAAGCAGTTCAAACTGGTTCGAAGCCCTTCCTGAAAGTCTCGACCTCAGGGAAGGAAGGCCCGAGGGAGCCATTTTGACCCAAGGTCAAATTTCTTAGAACAAACAAGGTGATCTCTTGCTCCAAGCCCTAGTCAAAGAGGCTCCAGTATGTTTATTGACACTTACCTGTCCCTGCCCTGGAGAACAAACAAACAGCTCAACTTGACTCATTCCCTCCAACAAGTGCACTCAGTTCTCACACGTGTTTGCCGGGGGAACTTCCTCAGCACCTACAGAAAGAATGGCGCCCACTGGTGTGCCTTCCTTCCCGTAGCTCCTGAGTCCTCCCAAGACTGGTGCTAACTTTCCACTTACTTGGGGGGCTCTGTCTGCTTTGTTACATCAGACATGCTAGATGAAATGTTAAAAGTGTTGCTACCAGGGCTCCAGCTCATGACTGCATGAGTTAATCTGCACAGAACATGTTTAAACAGGTCTCTGTGATCAGTGGGTGGCTGCAGACACGTTCTCTCAGGAATACGCGTGTCTTAGTCTGGTCAGGGTGTCTCTTTCAAAGTGCAATTAAAACAGTGGTTTCTGGGGGCATCTGCTGGGTCCATTTAATTCCAATCAGAAGGGTCAGCTCAGAAGGTTACGGTGACTGCTTGGGGAGATTCCAAAAGGCTAATCTTGAGAGATTGTCTGGAGGGACAC
>NW_022111304.1:2295621-2296831 GCF_000313985.2 Echinops telfairi | reverse complement strand
TTCATGCCTCTGGGCATTGTCACTTAGAGAAGATAAGAGGACAAGCAGAGACACTTATCTTTATAGCTGTTTTGTTTTGATTTATATTCTGTGTGCAAGCACATGTGTGCAGGTGTTGTGAGTCTGTGCCCCTGTCTATATGTACGAATGTGTGTCTATGTGAGTCAGTGTGCACTTGAACATATGTATCAAAATGTAGTCATGTTTTACATGTATATGTGGATTTGCAAAGTGTTCTTATGTCTCCCTGTGGCAGTGTTAGGGATGTAAAAGGGCATGTGTGTGTGCAGAATGTGTGTATACAGTACATATGAACAGTGGTCTATTTTGTATGTATGAGGCAAGTATTTTCATTTTATGTATAGATGTTTCTAAAAGTTCATGTGCCTTTACCTGACATAGTATCTGCTTGAGCAGGTTATTTTTATATTTGTCTCTTAGAAGGTGTTTCTTTCATTAACTCAATAAATAGTTTTTGAGAGTCTACTGTGTACAAGGCACATATCTATGTATTTGTTTGGAGTATGTCTTATTTTGTATGCATGTACGCAAAATGCACATGTATTTATGGCGTATCAGCAAGTTGACGCAATGTATGTATGTATCTTGATTTTCTCACCTACCTAATTTCAAAATCTAGCATTACCTAGTATACTAAAGGCTCCCTCAAATCTTTTTTGGAACAAGCAGGCAATTACTAATTAGATATAGTATAAATACCTGTATGTGTCTAATGTGTTTATGTCTATCTCATTATTAATTTCACTAACTGTTCATTATCCATGTTAGATCTCTTGCTAGGCCTTTGGTCCAACCTACTCTGGGAACACCTTGCTCCCATGGCACTTAGAAGAACACTCGTTCATCACTATGAATAAGTGGACGGTTTCCCCTTCCTGGTCTGCCACTTCAGGAAAAATAAGGCAAGAGAGCCAGCAGCTCTAGCTCATTAAAAAGAATTTTCCTTCCCTTTTCCTCTCCCTGGATTCATCTCCTCGATCCCTCAACCAGTTCTCCAAATCCCTCGAAAGACAGGCCCAAGGTTGTCTTTCCCCCAGAGAAACCAGAGGGAGACCAGGAGAGGCTTTGCTTCAAGCGAATCTGCTCCCATTTGATGGGATGTGGTCATCATCTGCCTTCATTAAGATAGCACCTCAGCAGAATGAAAGAGGCCTCTGCTCTCCGGGAAGTTGTTTTTTTCTTGGGGGAG
>NW_022111304.1:2287907-2293556 GCF_000313985.2 Echinops telfairi | reverse complement strand
TGTCATCGGGATATTGAAGGTTGTCTCATATTTTGTTGCTGCGTCCTTCTCAGTATCTCATATTATTTGCTCAGCGTACAGATCAAGTGTGCATGGTGGAAGGATCCAACCTCGATGCACACCTTTCCTGATATTAAACCATGCTTTATGCTCTGGTTCTGTTCTAATGAATCCCTCTTGGTCTATGTTTAGGTTCCACGTGAGCATAAGTAAGTGTCCCAGAATTCTCATTCTTTTTAATATGATTCATACCTTGTTATGACCCATCCAGTTAAAATCCTTTGCATTGTCAATAAAGTACAAGTAAACATCTTTCTAGTATTCTCTGCCTTCAGCCAAGATCCATCTTACATCAGCAATGAGAGTCCTCATTTCATTACCTCTTCTGAATCCGACTTGAAGCACTGGTAGCTTCTAATCAATGTACTGCTGCCACTGAGGTTTGAATTATATTCACCAAAATTTTACTTGCATGAGATACTAATGATATTGTTTGATAATTTCTGCATTCTGTTAGATCACCTTTTTTTAGAATGAGCTCAAATATGGATCTCTTTCAGTTGGTTGGCCAGGTAGCTATCTCCCAAATTTCTAGGCATAGACTAGAGAGTGCTTTCAGCACAGCATCAGTTGATTGAAACATTTCAGTTGGGTATTCTATCAATTCCTGGAGACTTCTCTTGCAGCTTGAACTTCTTCGTTCAGTACCACTGGTTCTTGATCATGTGCTAACTCTTGCAATGGTTAAATGTTGACCAAATGGTTTTGGGTACAGTGACTTTGTGTATTCCTTCTATCTTTTTTTGAGGCTTCCTGCACCATTCATACTTTGCCCATGGAATCCTTCAATATTGTAACTCGAGGCTTGAATTTTTTCTTCCATTCTTTCAGCATGTGATTTGCTGAGCGTGAGCTCCCCTTTTGTTTTTCTAACTCCAGGTCTTGCACATTTCATGATAATCATTTATTTTGATTTTTCAAGTTTCTTCTGAAACGTTCTGTTCAGGTCTTTTGTGTTATCATTTCTTGTATTTGTTTTAGCTACTATTAAAAGCAAGTTTCAGAGTATCTTCTGACTTTCCTGTTTTGTTTTGTTTTTAATAGCCCTTTATTCTTTTCATATGTGACTTCATGTCATCCCACAACTCATCTGCACTTTGATCATTAGTGTTCAGTGCATCAGATATGTTCTTGAGGTGGTCTCTAAATTCAGGTGGCATAAACGCACAGTCACATTTTGGCTCTTGTGGACCGATTCACCACAGATGACCCTGCTGGCATCTGAAATACAGGAGTAGAGTCTCCAGGGTCATAGCAATGTGTAAACCACTGTGGTACTGCAAAGTGACAGACAGACAGAGTCAAAGCTACATAACCATGATAACTCATATTTGTTGTTAATAATACTAATTATGAAACAGCAAAAAGAGACATTTTAACTTATATCAGGCATTGTTTTAAGCCCTTTCCATGCAGTGATTCACTTAATCTTCACAATAATACTATTAGGTAGCACTATTAATAATGTTAAATTAAGTTAAAGTACATAGCGAAATTAATACAGGTAGTTGAGTGGATAAAAGCTTATCGCCCAAGTTCAGATCTGCCTCTATCACTTGCTAGCTGTTAGAACCTAAGACCAGTTACCCAATTTCTTGTGTCTGATGTTCTTCATCTATGAAATAGAGTTTAAAAGAGTATCTATCACATAGCATTATTGTACAGATGAAGTGAATCAGTAGATGGGACTTGCTTAGAACACTGCTGGTTTAAAAAAAAAAAAAGAACAGTGCTGGTGAGTAATATTAGCTATTTTTACTATTGTTTCATTACTACTATTCTTATTTAACAGATGTAGGAATTGAGGTATAGGTTGAGTAACTTGCCCACTTTGTCATGAGCAACAGTGTTTGGATCTGAAAGCCAGCTCTGAAAAGAACCTCAGCCTTTGCCCATTCTTTGTAATTAGAGTGCAGGGTGTGTGCTAGGAAAGGATGTCATTTTCAATGACACTACAAAATAGTTGGGGACAGAGTGTGACCAGCCTTAGAAACCATTGGAAGCTTTAAAATAAGGGACTAATAAGAGCAAATATGTGTTTTAGAAAGACAATTCTGAAAACAGGAACTGTGTTGACGTTTGACCTATTGTATCGTCCCTTCTCAAAGTGAAGCGGAAGGTCCTGTCTCTAGAGGGCTGGTTCTTACTTTAAAGGAAGAACACGCTCAACAATTGACAGCGCCCACGAGAGCTGTGTAGCTGCCTTAGCTGGCTGGCGGTGAGACATGGAAGGAAGAGTATCAATAAGATTATCAAGCTAATAAGGTTTATGAAGAAAGCCAAATAACATTTCCAAGGCCTCATCATTTCTTGTCTAAATGGGACGTAGTAATACAGAGCCGTTAGGCCTTCATCTCTGAGCATGAGTGGATGCTGAAGATCTTTTCTGAACTCTTAGACAGGAGCCTTTGAACCTGTCTTGTTCACCACTGCGTCTGCAGAACCAGCAGAGAGTCTGGCAATAGCACATATTCATAAATCCATAATGACCAATCAGTTGTTCTAGAATGCTCCCACAAGCAAATTTTTATTATTAATCAAATACATTCATTCTCCTGCTATTCGTGCCCTTTTCTCCACCCCAACACAAATACAAACACCTCTATGTTCTTCTTTTCTCCCACTTTGAATTCAGCTAGCTCACCTTTGTGGGATTTGAGGAATGCACAAAGTAATAGTAATGGCTCATATTTATTGCATGCTTATCAGATGCTCACTCACTGTTTTCAGGTCAATTCAGATTCATGGTGACCCTATAAGACAGAGTAGAACCGCCCCTGTGAATTTCTGAGACTAAAACAGTTTATGGGAGTCACAAGCCCAGTCTTTCTCCCTTGGGAGGTGGCTGGTGGTGTCCAACTGCTGACCCTCCCACTCCACCAGCAGGACTCCTGTGACCAGAGGCGAGACCCTGCTTCCAGTGCTTTACATCCGTTCAACAAGACCTCACCCTAACTCCTCAATGCATGAGGAGATATGAGCCACCCAACTTCACAGATAGGAAAGCTGAGCTATGAAGAAGTTAAACAACTTGCCAGACACAAGGCAGCTATTAAGTAGCAAGATCTTATCCTTTACACATGTTCTTTTTAATCCATCCTTAATAAGCTTACAAATCACCTGAGGATCTTGCTAAAATAAAATTAAATGTTCGCTGTGATTCTGTGAGGTGGGGTCCAACATTTATGCACTTTTAATCACTCTCCAATGATGCTGGTGTTGTTGGCCCACCGATCACACTTCGTGTAGTAAGACTCTAAGCCAGTTGCTACCCCCACGAATGCCGACCTCCTTTGTTTCAGAGGGGAACGGTACCCCATGGAGTTTCCAATGGCTGATTTTGGGGGAAGGAGATCGTCAGGCCTTTTTTCTGAGGTGCCTTTTGGTTGCCTGAAACCTCCAACCTTTTCGTTAGCAGCCGCGCCTGTTAGCTGTTTGCACCACCCAAGGACTCCAGTAAGTTTCCACACCATATTTACTACATCTCCACACCAACCATTTTTGGACCCATGTTATCATGAGCCGTCAACACTACTTTCTGGGTAGAAGGAGTTTAAAACAGTTCTAGGAACCATAAGAGTCAGTTGTCTCATGGGGGTGGGGGTGGGGCTGCATTTGGCCATTGTATTGACATATCTTTGTGAACATAATGCAAAAAATCCTTTACCTCGACCAAGAGACAGTTGTTTGAACAGAGCAAGAGAGCACCGGCTGGTTTAAAGTGAGGAAGACGTGTATCCACGTTGGATCCTTTCATTAGACTGGTCTGGATGCTGTGCAGATCATCTGAAATGCTGCGCTATCTGAAGAAGATGGCATTAGGATTGGCGTAAAACCCATTAGCAACCTGTGATGGGCAGATGATAGAGCCTGGCTTGCTGAAAGCCAAGAGGACTCGAAGCACTTACTGGTGCTGATCGAAGACGACGGCCTTTAGGGTGGATTACACTTCAATATCAAGGAAACAAAAATCCTCAAAACCATGTTACAATAAGCAGGAAATATGGGCATTTGTCAAGGAGTCTCTTTTACTTGGATCCACAATCAATATTCATGGAAGCAGCAGTCCAGAAATCCAATGATGTATTGTACTGGGAAAATCAGCTGCCGAAGATCTCTTTAAAGCGTGAAGCAGCAGAAATGTCACTTTGAAGACCAAGCTGTGGCTGACCCCAGTCTTTTCACTGGTCTTAGATGCCTGTGACTGCTGATCAACGAACAAGGCAGGCCCGTTGAGAATGAACGCTTTTGGATTATGGTCTTGGTGAAGAAAATAAACTGTGTCACCAACTACTGGAAGCATGAACAAATCTGTCTTGGAAAGAGTCCAGCCAGAATGTTCCTGAGGAGTGAGGATGGCAAGATGTTGTCTGGCTGTCTTTGGACATTGTCAGGAGGGACCAGTTCCTGAAGAGCACATCGTGCTTTGTGAAACAGGAGGTCATCCCCAAAGAGGAAGACAGCCAATGAGATGGACTGGCACAGTCGCTGTAGCCAGGGGCTCAAACATCGCAATGAACATGAGGGCAGTGCTTAGCTTGGCTGGGGTTAGGTCCCTGTGAGTAGGAACCTGCTTTGTGCCAGCTAACAACAACGTTGACACATCTTTGTGAGCATCATGTAAAAGCCTGAGCCCCAAAGAAGGAAGGTTGGCTATAGACTTATTTGGGTATACATCCCGCACCTCTGCTACTCTCCATTGCAATTAGTAGTTGAATTTTAAAAACAGTTGACATTTAGTTGAGTCCAAGCATTTAACCATTTGCACCATCCAGAAACTCCTAGTAGTTAAGTAAGACCTAAGTAATTCCATGGGAATTGGTTTGTGAGTTACTTAGAGTGAAAATGTTCCAACTTCAAGACCCTGCTTAGTCTATTGATTATGTGTGGTGCTGGAAGCCCCCAAGCTTAGTTAGCTGGAATTCTTTGTCAGCTCCTTCCAGCAGCACGAGTTAGCCAGAGAAAGCAGGAAAGCATAAGAGAACAAAGTTTCATAAAAACAGTAAATCAATAAATATATTAGCAAGTATTTATTGAGGGCCCATTATTAAATGCAATGATCCTACCCGAACCCCCAGGGCTTTAGTTAGCTGTAGAAATAATGTAGTAAATTCTCATTCAATATCTTTCCCGAGGATGGTGTACTTAGCTCCCTCATTGGCAGACAAGTTTGTACTCAACTTCTAACTAAAGATTGGTGGGTTGAGCCCACTAAGCAGCACTGTCGAAAAAAGTCCTGGTAATATACTGCCATAAATATGATAGTCTGGCAAAGTCTATGGGGAAATCGTACTCTGTAACATGTGGAGTTGCCAGGAGTCAGAATCGACTAGTTAACAATGGATTTCATTTCAGATTTATGATACACTAACGGCACGTCATTCTTAAGACGATCTTAAAGACACAGACATCTTTTTTATTTTTTTATTTTTAATCATTTTATTGGAAGGCTACCTTGTTCTTCTTCTTTTTTTTCCTTCTCTTTTTTAACATTTTATTAGGAGCTCATACAACTGTTATCCCAATCCATACACACATCAATTGTGTAAAGCGCATTTGTACATCGTTTCTCAAAACATTTTCTCTCCA
>NW_022111304.1:2285052-2287429 GCF_000313985.2 Echinops telfairi | reverse complement strand
CCCCCAGGCAGCTTGGGCTCTCTCTTATCTTAGGCCATCTAACTCTGGGGGCAGTGAAACTGCCAGGGCAGGAAGCATAGAGTTTGGGGCTCTCATCCTTTCCATGTGCCCTGTCCCTACAGGCGGCCTGTCCCTCAGTCCAGAGCGGCTCCCTCCGGCTAGTAGCTGCCTAATTAGTACCGGCCATCTGATTAAGGATTCAGTCTTCAGACTCTTATTTGTCCTTGAATAAAAACAAACAGTTTAGTTCTAATTCATTCAACAAACATATTATGAATTACACACTGGGCTAGTTGCCATAGAATATAAAAAAAGCAAGAGATATGATCACTGTCCTTAAGAATAATCTAGTAAAAGAGTAAGGTGTGAATATAATAACCACTGAAATATATATCGTGAGAGAGCTATACCGGTAGATCAAGTCGTACTGGGGTTCAAAGAAGGAATAGCAAGGAAGCTTGTGTATATGAAAGTATTTTTTGTGTGGTAAATGCTCTGCAAATGTAAATTTTAATCTTTGCAAACAGGAGGGAAAAAAAGAACCAGAATGAAATCAGGAGACCTGGCCACAAAGTCCAGAGCTTGGCAAACTATAGCCCAAGGCCTGCCTTTTGAACCACCTTCAAGAGTGGTTCTTACATTTTAAAAAGATGGTATACGGAAACAGCAGCAAAGTCTAACAATATGTACTGTCTGGCCTTCTGCAGAAAAATTTGCCAACCTGTACTTGACCAAATTTTGCCATTAGCTGTTTAACTGTAGACAAGCACAGTTGTGAATGGCTAAACGGGTTGCACTTTACCTGTAAATGAAGTGTACAAAGTAGGGACCTGTTAGGTCTTGGGGTAGTGGGAGGAAGGACTGAAAGAATTGTCAGTGCTAATTGCTGTGGAAATTGACTCCTACATTGGCAACACCACATCTGCAGTGCCACATGGCTTCACAGACTTCCCCCCTACTCTTTAACCTGTCATTGTATTTTTGGATGAATATCTACACAGAAAATTAGTTAAATTCATTTTCCATTCAGTAAGTCAGACACACAATTGTTCCGTGACATTGGTTCCAATCTCTGAAAAGTGTCCATGCTCCCCTCATTTCTATCCTGGGCACCCCACTTCCATTTGTCGGGCTTCCCTGCCCCTTTTTGTCTTTTCATCTTTGTTTTTGGGCAAACACTGCCCTTTTGGTCTTGGGTAGTTGGGTGTTTTAGGGAGCACATTCTTCATGGGTGGGATGATTTATTTTCTAGTCTACTATCTGACTGACAGGTGGCCTCTGGAGTAGCGTCAGTTCCATGTAAGAAGGGAGACTTAGAACAGCAGTCTCGGGAGTCCTTCCAGTCTGGATCAGACCAGTAAATACGGTATTTTAAAGGGAATGTTCGCTTTGTGTTATAGTTTTCTCCCTTTCTAACCAGGACTTGTTACTCTGTCCTGGTCAGAGCGCAGCGGCTGCTGGACGTCAGCCAGTGCTTCTAGGCCCCGGCTGCAGTCGGCTGCGGCTCATGGGAGTCATGGGTACTTTGGGCTCGTTTACTCCTGGGATCTTTTGGTCTCTTCACGCTTCTTCGGTCCGGGTGGGAAAAGGCCAATACTTGTATCTTACACGGCTATTCTCGGGCTACTCAGTGAACAAGGCTGCAGAACATGGCCCACAGGTTTTTTGAGGGCTGCAGTCTTTTGGAAGCAGATTGCCAGGGCACTTCTAAACTGAAAAAGGAAAACAAACTCACTGCCATGACGTTCTTTCCAACTCAGAGGAAGAGAGAGAGGAACACATCCGGGCCCACCAAGCCCTGAGGACGATCTTCCCGCTCAGCAGCCAAAGCCCAGAGAGGACCATAGGACTGGCCCCACTACAAGACACGGCATCCCTCACTGACCCATAGCGCTGTGGGGGACAATACTGGAGACACAGTGCGAGAATTGCGCCCGATCTGACCCCACCACACCGAGGCGAAACACTAAAGGTGTGCAACAGACCAGCAAGGGGAGCAGAGCAACGAAGTCCCCCGGGAATACCAAAAATAGACTGTGGGACCAGGGCGTGGCACCCCATCAGACGCAAACGGAAAACACTCCTAAAGGTCAACAAACTGACCTTGAACTATTTACAGGCTGTTCTTTTCTTTGTTGGTGGTTTTTGTTGTTGCTGTTGTTTTCTTTTGTTGCTTTGTTTTGCTGTCTTGTTTTTTGTGTGCATATTATTATCTCTGCAAGTCTATCTAGATAAGATAGGCAGGATAAACAATCTGGAGAAGGAAACAATGGGACCAACAATTTGGGGGTGCATGGGGGAGTGGAAAGAAAGAAAGGTAGTGGGTGCTAACAACCCAGGGACAAGGAAACAGCAAGTGATCCAAAATCGATGGCAA
>NW_022111304.1:2266594-2283835 GCF_000313985.2 Echinops telfairi | reverse complement strand
AAAAAAGTTCTTTCCGACTCATAATAATACTATATGGCAGATAGAACTGTCCCTGTGGTTTTCCAGGGCTGTATCTTTTTCTGGGAGCAGAAAGCCTCATCTTTCTCCTTTGGAGATGCTGGTAAGTTTGAACCACTGATGTTGGGATTTGTAACTGATGTTGGGATGCATAATCCACTATGTCATCTGGGTGAGTTCAAATTGCCAAACTTTCGGCTGGCGTTTAAGTGCTTGACCATTTGCGCCACCTTGGGACTCCTTGGAGTAGACTAGTGGGTAGACATGCCTAGGCGGAAATTGAACATTTTGATGTGGAGCTTAGAAAACTAGTGGGAAATGTACATTTGGGAGACGTTAGCACACAGGCAGGAGCTGAAAATAGAAGATGTGAGATAATCCCAAGAGAACATCAAGGATGCAAACTTGAAAGCACTTACATTAAAGAGGGGATGAAACTTTGCTTTCCTTCAGTTCTGAGCCTTCATCCATCTAGGCCATCTGTTCACTCACACACCCTGCTATCAAGTCGCTTCTGACTACAGAACAGGGGAACTGACCCGGTGGGTTTCCAAGACCTGTAAGTAGACAAAGGCAAAAGGAAGAGGCTTTCTACTCTCACGATCTCAGAAACCCACAAAAGTAGTTCTGCGCTGTCAAATTCAAGTGACATTTTTGAGTTTTTTAAGTACATAGACCAAGAGGCAGTCAGGAAAGCGTTGCAGCCTTTCACTGTACTTATTTAATATGCAAGATGAACAAATAATCAGACAAACAGGACTATATGAAGAAGAACGCAGCGTCAGGATTAGAGGAAAACTTACTAACAGCCTGTGGTATGCTGATGACCCAACTTGATGCTGAATGCAAAAAAGATGGAAGCACTTACTGTTAAAGATCAAAGACTACAGTCTTCAGTCGGGATCATATTTCAATATTAAGCAAACCCAAATCCTCACAATTGGACCAAAAAGCAACATCATGATAAATGGAGGAAAATTTGAGTCCTGGAGGCACTGTGAATTGGGCTTGGGCTTCTAACCAACTGCAAGGTGGTTGGTTCAAACCTAACAACTGCTACAAGGGGAAAAGATGAGGCTGTCTGCTCTGTAAAGATGTGCACTCTCAGAACCCTACAGGGCAGTTCTACTCTGTTCTAGACAGAATCAGCTTGATGGGCGTGGGTTTGTCTTTGTTTTAATATACAGCAGATAATTTCTTTTCTCTGTATGCCCTCTCTACTTAATTTGTATCGCTGCTCAGTTTTCCAGTCTGGATGATCTACCCCAAAGGAGACTCAGAACAGGGATGGGCTGAAGGCCTGCCAGGTGCCTTTTGCTCTGGGTCTCCTGGAGAGCTCCAGCACTGTCAACTGCCACCCGGGCTTTGCATGAGTTGTCTGACTGTGTTGAAGGTGAAGAAAAGGACAGTAAGACAGTTGAGATGAAAGGTGGGGAACGGGCCAGAGTAATCATTCACTTTGGTGCCCTGAGATGCATAAGAGAGAAGTGTAGTGATGGAGTGCAGGTGAGAGAGGGACGCTCTCTAGAGGATTTTACTTTTAGCCCCTAAACTCCCAGACGTAGGAGCCCTGGGGTGTAGTGGTTATGTGTTGGGCTGCGATCTACAAGGTTGGCAGTTCAAAACCACCAGCAGCTCTCCGGGAGAAATAATGGTCTTTCTACTTCGGTAAACAGAGTTTTGGAAACCCACAGGGTGATCGCTATGCATTAGCATTGACTGGATGGCAGTGAGTTTTTTATACTACTCCCATAGGTAGAGTCTCAGCATCTCTCAGGAGCAGTTCAACCTTGTCCTGCAGGGTTGCCATGGGCCAGTATCGAGTTTAAAACCCAAACTCAATGGCAGTGAGCTTGGGTTTCTGGTTTGCAAACGCTCAGCCAAAAGGGCATGACTTTTTTGCCCAGTTAGGTCCTGCCTGCCCCTAGAAGCCCTCCCAGAGGAGCAGTAGAAGGCAGGCTTTGATGCCCCTGCTTCCTCCTGCCTGGGGCTTCCTTTCAATCACCCTTGTGTAATTCCTTGCCAATTCCTCTCACTCTACCTCCTGGGGTTGTGGGTAAGCAGACAGGTGATCTGGATCTCCCAGATCTGATTTTTATTTCATCTCAGTGGTTTTTTCCAGAGAAGCCTAAAGGGGAAAAAAAACAAAAAACCCTACACCTGACCAAGCTCAGTAATAGAAAGTGGGGTTGGTCTGGGTTTTTTTTCCCTTCTTCTTCTTCTTCCCTTGCTGGCCCCCTGGAGCTTATTTCACTGGAAGGGAACACAGGTTGATGTATTTTTAAATGGCTTTGATTTTATCACCTTGCTTAATGATTTGGCACGTTATTTATTAGATGAGGAGCTTCCCAGAGGGGCCTGGCCCATTACCGTATAAATAATGTGGCAAATAGTTCAATAGAGCCATAAAAAAAGTGATTTAGAAATAAATTGACCTCTGTTTGCTACATGTAAACTAAGGCCCAGGGTCATAATGTATTTCATACCCTTACGGTGGGATGGTAGGGTTGGGGTGGGTGGGATGAGCAGGGGGCTCATGCAGACACTGGGGACTTTTTTCGCCAGTCTTTTTTCCTCGGCCTTGGTTGAGGGTGTGGCAGAAGTGGGCATGTTTCATGGGGGCATGGGGCTGGCAGCGGGAATAGATGCCCCGGGTCTGGGGCAGGCGTTTGGTTGGTTTGGCTGGTAGGTTGAGTCAGAATTTCCTTCTGGACACAAACCACTGTTTATGCTTCTGTTGTTAGGAGTTGCAGATGATGGCTCGGATGGCTTCGTGTGTCTCCAGAGAAAAATGAGCGGTCTTGGTCACCAAGACACCTTGATCACCAGTGTGCACCTTGGAGGGGGACCACCATCTAGCTCCTCTCTCTAGTACAGTCTGTGGCACACAGCAAGCTGCCAGTAAATGTCTGTTAGCTGTACTAGACACACATAATCCGTATGATCATGATTCATGCAGGGAAAGAATGGTCCAGATTCTGAGCTAGTGGGCAGACGGCTGACATTTACATACCTCGTATGTACTAGGTATCTTGTTATGCCCTTGGCATCTGTAACCTCATTGAATCATTTTTTATGTTTAAATTTTGAAATAGAATACATATTTAGAAGAATGCATGAAGAATATGAATGCATTTTAATGAATAGTGTGGCAAAGTTCAATCATGCAGCCACCAATTAAACAAGAAAGAAATGAACTTGGCCATCACTCCAGAAGCCCTTCAACCCCTTCTGGTCATAATCTTTTCCTTCCTGAAAGGTAACTGTCCCGGATTTTTTTTCTTTTTTTTAAAAATTAAATAATCATTTTATTAGGGGCTCATACAACTCATCATAATCCATACATATATCATTTGTGTCCAGCACATTAGTACATATGTTGACTTCATCATTCTCACAACACCCGCTTTCCACCTGAGCCCTTGGTGTCAGCTCATTTTCCCCCCTCCCCCACTCTCCCTGGACCCTTGATAATTTATAAATTATTATTATTTTATCATATATTACCCCATCCGACGTCTCCCTCACCCACTTCTCTGCTCTCTGACCCCAGGGAGGAGGCCATATGTAGACCTTGTCATCTGTTCCCCCTTTCTCCCTCACCTTCCCTCCACCCTCCCAATATCGCCACTCTCTCCACTGGTCTTGGGTTCACTGTATTTCCAGTTCCTATCTGTGCCAGTGTACATCCTCCAGCCGGATATGTAAGGCAGAATTGGGATCATGGTAGTGGAGGGGTGGGGGAAGCATTTAAGAACTAGAGGAAAGTTGCACATTTTATCATTACTACACTGCACTCTGATTTGCTCCTCTCTTCTTCGCAGCCCTTCTGCAAGGGGATGTCCAATTTCTCCTGGATGGGCCTTGGGTCCCCACTCTGCACTCCCCTTCATTCACAATGTGCTGATTTTTTTGGTCTTTGATGCCTGATACCTGACCCCTTCGCCGCCTTGTCATCTTACAGGCTGGTGTGCTTCTTCCATGTGGGCTTTGTTGTTTCTCAGATGGCCCCTTGTTTATCTTCCAGCATGTGGGACCCCAGATTCTGTGTAATTTGACAGCTTGGCACCATCAGCTTTCTTCACCGCCTTTGCTTATGTACCCGCTTTGTCTTCAGCATTCGTGTCGGGGTAGGCTGGTGTGCTTCTTCCTTGTGGGTTTTGTTGTTTCTTAGCTAGATGGCCGCCTGTTTATCTTCAAGACTGTAAGACCCCAGATGCTGTATAATTTGACAGCCGGGCACCATAGGCTTTCTTCCCCACTTTTGCTAATGCACCCCCTATGTCCTCAGCGATAGAGTAGGGGCAGGCTGGTGTGCTTCTTCCGTGTGGGTTTTGTTGCCTCTCAGCTAGATGGCTGCTTGTTTATCTTTAGGTCTTTAAGGGTTCAGGTGCTAAATCTTTTGGTAGCTGGGCACCACTGTCCTGGATTTTATAATAACTTCTGCCTTTTAAATCATGGTTTTATTACCAACGTATATATCCTTAAACAATATAGTCTTGTCTGGTTTTGAGTTTTATACTCAGACGATGTATATTCTTTTGTGTTCTGCTTTTTTTTTTTTAACTCAGCATTTTATTTCTGAGACTTATCCATGTTGTTAAGGAACCCTGGTGGTATAGTTGGGCTGCTAACTGAAGGTCCAGAGTTTGAAACCACCAGCTGCTCTGTGGAAGAAATATGGGGCTTTCTCCTCTCACGGAGAGTTATAGTCTCAGAAACTCACAAGAGCAGCTCCACCCTAGCTTCACTATGCGCCATGATTGATTTGATGGCAGTAAGTTCGGTTTGGGGTTTATCCATGTTGTATGCATCTCTAATATGTTCATTTTTAACATGTGCTTATTTCATTAAATGAATTTGTTATAATTTATTAGTTCTACTGAATATTATTGAACATGTATCCTAGTCCATATGTGCCTATATTTCACAGGGTATATAAGGAGATTTTTAAAGTTTGCAGAAAATTGAATGGAAAGATAATGGAATTTCTCATGAACTTTTGATGCTCTCTCAAATACCCAGTAATGGACATTCTGGGTTACTCAGTACTGTGAAGCCATTTTCTAAAGTAGTTATACCAATTTTCACTCCAATATTTTAGGATTTTTGTTGTTCTATCATCATACCAGCTTTTGGTAGTATCAGATTTTTGCAATTTACTCTTTACAATACCACATGAAGTTGTAAGTATTATGATTCCCATTTACAGATGACTAAACTGAGTCTTATAGTGTTTAAGCAACTTGCTCAAAGTTATATAGCTGGTACATGGCAGAGCCAGAACTTATATTTAAGTCTGATTTCATAGCCTACCCCCACCCCCCCACCCTTGGGAATCTCACTTTATTTTTATTTATTTATTTTAAAGATAATTTTATTGGGGGCTCTTACAGCTCTTATAACAAGCCATACATCAATTGTATCAAGCATATATTTGTATATATGTTGCCATCATTATTTACTTTCTTTTTGAGCCCTTGCTTAGTATCAGATCATCTTTTCCCCCCTCCCTCCCTCCCACCCTCATGACCCCTTGAGAAATTATAAATTATTATTATTTTCATATCTTATGTCAACCACTGTCTCCCTTCCCCCATAGTTTCTGTTGTTTGTCCCCTTCAGGGGGTGGGGGTGTATGGTTATGAGTCGATCATTGCAATCAATTACCCCTTCCTCTCTTGCCCCCCTCCCCAACCCCCTACCCTTCAGGTATCACTACTGCTGTTTCTGTTCCTGAGAGGTTTATCTGACCTGGATTCCGTGTGTTGTGAGCTCTTATCTGTACAAGTGTACAGGCTTCTGTCTAGCCTGAAGTGGAAGGCAGGACTGGGGTCATGATAGTAGGGGGTGAGGAAGCCTCAAGGAACCAGAGGAATATTGTGTGTGTGTGTGTTTCATCAGTGCTATACTGCACCCTGGTTGACTCATTCCTTCCTTGTGACCCTTCTGTAAGGGGATGTCCCATTGTCTACAGATGGGTTTTGGGTCTCTGCTCCGACCCCCCTCATTCTCAGCAGTATTTTTCTTTTTTTTTGCTTGTTTGGGGTCTTCTGGTACCTGTTACCTGATCCCATCGATACCTCATGATTTCACAGGCTGGTGTGTTTCTTCCATGTGGGCTTGTTGCTTCTCTGTTAGATGGCCAGTTGTGTAACTTCAAGCCTTTAAGACCCCAGATGCTATGTCTTTTGATAGCCAGGCACCATCAGATTTCTTCACCACATTTGCTCGTGCACCCAGCACTTCATCAATTGTGCTGGGAGGGTGAGCATCACAGAATGCCAGGTTGTTATAACAAAGTGTTCTTGTGTTGAGGGAAGGCTTGAACAGAGGCTCAAAGTCCACCCATTACCTCAATGTATTGCCATATAAATTTATGTCCCTATGCCAATACTTCTATTTTTATGAATGAATACATTTACATATGTACACACCTATGTTTATACCTCTCTTCATAGCTTGGCTTCCTAGATCTGTCCTCTGTTCCCTTTTACCTTCCATAACCTAATTTTATATCTCTGTGCTTATGCTTTGTCTTGATAATGAGCAATTGATTGTTTATATGAATAAATTATGCAACAAAATGTTTCAGCATTTAACTTGGTTAAGTGTTTTGTTGGTGTTGCTGCTAAATATTAAATGGACTATCCTACTTTATGCTTACTACCATTCTGTGGAACAGAGATAGCTAGATCCATGCTAGGGTTGGAGGAAATCATTTAAGAATTAAATATTTTTCCAGTATACAAATGTCCAAAAGAAGCTTCCAGAAATGATCCATGCCACTTCTCACTACATCTGAAAGCAACTCTGGGGAAAGAGACTCCACCCAGGAGCCAGAAAGTCTTTTTTTTTTTTAGGTTAACTTAATTCCTGCTGCTGTTTTAATTCATTCCCTCTAGTTCAGTCTTCCAAAGACAACCCTTAATGTATGATCAAAGGCCCCCTTTTCTGGTTTCAGGGAATCTTGTTGGCTGGGCAGAGTTTCCAATAGAGTCAGGGCTTTAGGGTGTCTTTCATCCCAAGAGCTCAAAGCCTCCCACGGACATTAACCTATTAATCACCACGCTGCTCTGTGAAGTTGAGAACTAGTCAGCGGGAGCCTCCCCCGCTTCTCAGGTAGAGAAACTGAGTCTGTGACTTGTCCAGAACTGCCCAGGGAGTCCGGGTGGAGCCAGGCAGGGAACCCAGGTCCAGAAAGACCATCTCCACTACTGCCTGTGATTCAGGGTACCTAAGCCTCAATAGAATGGTGAAAGTAGAGACTAGTGGTACCAGATGTCAGGATCCTCTGGATTGCTGAGGAAGAGGGCCTTGTGCAAGGCCTTAAGGAAGGAAGCCATTGCTCGAGACTAAGGTCAGGGTTATTCATTGTTGCATCTTCAGTTTCTAGCACTGTCCTTGGTGGCTACCAAACCTAAAATAGCCCACGGCATCTATTACAACTCGTGTCAACCTCCTGTCTGACAGAGTAAGACTGAGCGCCGGAGGACTGTCAAGCTGTGACCATTCCGAAGTCAATCCCCATGCCTTTTTTTCTGAGGTATCTAGGTGGGTTTGAACTACAAGCTGTGGGTTAGTACGACTAGAGCTTTATTGGCTCCACCCAGGGACTCCTCTTGGTAGATTTTTTAAAAACCAAACATGTTCCCAGAGAGTTGATTCCGTCATGATTTTGACCACTCCGTGTACGCCAAATAGCAGTGCACGTCACCGGGTTTTCAAGTGTGACTGTTCAGAAGCAGCACACCAGAGCTTTCTTCTAAAGTAACTCTGAGTGGGTTAGAACTGGCAACCTGTCAATTGAGGCTTAGCCATTTGTACCACCCAGAGACTCCCCCTTGGAAGATAGCAAGCCCTTGATAGCTATTTATTGAATGAATGTGTGAATGAAGGAATGGCATGGCTGGATACCCAAATTTCCAGCCTCAACATTTCCTTCTAACATGGCCGTTTTTGAGAGGGGCCATGGGGACAAGCTCAGACTAGCTTCTCTCGAGATATAAGCCTGGAGGAGCACCGAGAAGAGGTTGAGATTGATGGACTGGGAATGAAGAGGGATGTATGCTTGGAAGATGCTCTTGAGACCCACCTTGACTTGACTTAAGAGCATCTCTAAATGAAACTAACTTTGAAGTTTATTTCAGGATTTATTTAAGATCCTGTCCCTCACCTACCAGAGTATTCATCTGGCCAGGAAATTTGGCTAGCTTAGCTTTCATCCATTCCACTACAAAGGTCCAAGCTCATGCAAGTTTTATTTTTTCCAGGTAGCCATCGTTTTGGTGGCCTTCCCAATGAGTTCCCAGCTAAGGGAAGCAATGGACATATATCACTTTAAAATGTTCTCAGTCATATAATAATAATTTATAAATTATCAAGGGTGCATGGGGGAGGGGGGCAGAGGAAGGGAGGGGGGGAAGGAAAATGAGCTGATTCCGGGAACCCAAGAGGCAAGCGGATTTTGGGAATGAGGAGGGCAACAAATGTATAGATGTGCTCTACACAATTGATCTATGTATTGTGATGAATTTTATGAGCCCCAATAAATTGATTTAAAAAAATGTTCTCAGTCCTGATGCGGGGGGCTTAAGTGGAGAGCAAATGTTTTGAGAATGATGAGGGTAATGAATTTACAGATGTGCTTTGCACAATTGATGTATGTGTGGATTGTGATAATAGTCGTATGAGCCCCTAATAAAACGATGTTTTAAAAATGTTCTCAGTGTGTTCAGAGATCCCCAAATCAAAGACTCTTACAGGACTAAAGGAAATCCCTAAGATCATGCCTTACAAATCCTCGCATTTCAGTAGAAGGTGCCTAACTCAAATCCGAGGATGAATTGTAGGAGATTCATCTTGTGTAGAATGTTTGTGTGCGTGAGAATCATTATTTGGCTCTTGCTCTATGGCTTCGGGCCAATTTAATTGCTATACGTAAGAATCTACATGAATAGTTGTGTTTGGCGTCGGGAGACTTACATTCAGTGAAGTCCCTTTGCTGTAGCATCTTTTCCTTCAGGCCCAGCAGAGCTGTTTGCTCTGCTGGCCCTCCTTCCTCTCAACCCATCACTTGATGATAGTTGGAATTCCTGGCTCCTGAGGTTGAGGATATTCACTCCTAAGCTTCCTCCTATCTTTATTTCAGCCACCCCTCTGATCCGATCCCCATCTCTAGGCGGGCTTCCTGCTGCCTGCGTTTATCTCCCTGTTTTTATGATGTCATTTAATTAGCTCGCACACAGTGGTTTTATGGGACAAACACGGCCTTGTTTGCCTTATAACAGGATTTCACGGCTCTGTGGGGACAGGTCAGGAAATCTAGCTAGGCAGTGTTTGGAGTTCAGGAATGCTGTATCTAGGAATTTGGAGAATGGTCTCAGTTGAAGCTTTATTTTTTACAAACTGGAAAAGAATCGCCTCTCCTTCTTTAATCCCTCATCCCATAGCACATGGCTAAACTGGAAGGCTATACCAACCGTTAGTGGGTGAGGCCATACCAGCTCTCTTGCTGTCTTGAATTCCTGCTTCCCATAGGCAGCCATATTACCTTGGGCCCATAGAAAGAGTGACTGTCTAAAGGGTAGTCATAAGCCTTGTGAACATCATCTGTATGGGGGTGAGAGACTGGTTTTGTAAGACCTACATTATACAGGGCTTGTGGGTTTGAGATCCCCAAGTCAGAACCATGTAGAGTCTTATTCCTTTCACAGAGAGCCTCGAGGACTTTGTGAGATAGTCAAGATGTTGACCCAGAGTTTCTCCAGAAACCAGCTAGAGAAACAGGGTTCCCGTTTAGCTAAGCTTACACCAGAAAGACAATGTGTTCATCTTAATGTGCCCTTCAGGTGTTGGCTTCATTTGTGTGTTTTTGTTGTCTCATTGCACCTACTCTCCATGTATCAACTATCGCATTAGCTGACATCTCCTCGCATTTACAGTGATGGTAATCATTTGAAGCTCTAATCCTTCTGCACATTACTGATATACTTCTGGAATATGAGATGAGAGGAACCCTGACTGTGATGGTTCAAGTTAGAGGCCCTCTTAGCTGGTCCACAATTCTCAGTGGTTTGGCAACGATGTACTGATGTAATTTGGCAGTTGTGTAACGATGTGGTCATTTTCCACTATGTGAACTGATGTTGTTATCTTCCATTTTCACACAATGCCGAGTTTTGCATCAAAGCCTGGTCTTTGGAGAAGCGGTGTGGTTGTTTAGGCCAAGAAGGCCTGGAAAGATAAAATAATAAACTCTTCAGAATCAGCCTAGAAAGGTGAGTTCCGTCTGACTAACCTCTCTAGCAATGGAACAGCTCTTGTGCAGTTTCCGGTCTTGGCTTCTCTTGTCCACACTGCACACTCTCGAGGACACATTAGAAATGTCCACCAGCATCCTCTTGACAAAAATAGCTTTGGACAGCATGTTTCTACGGCTTGGTGCTTGTGAGTTAACCAGTATTTGCAGATGAAATCTGCCCTGAGGCAAAGGGTAGGCTGAGGACCCATCAGGAATTTCTGCCGTCATCCTCCCCCTGTGCCCTGCCAGCCCCTCTTCTAACCCTCAACTCTCATTTCCGCCCTCCGTCTGGTATCTGCTTCTTTACGCTGCCTCCCCGTCTCCTCACCTTCCCCTCTTTGGGTTTCCCACCGTACCACATACCCATCAGTCTTGCGAGCTCCTTCAGTCTGATGTTTCCCAAATTCCTGGCAGGGCGTGTATGTGAACAATGGCCTCAAAACGTGTGGGGAGTGATTCGAGGGGAAAAGAAGCGGACCCACCTGTCCGCCTGGGACTGGGAAGAAGCTAAGAGAGAGTAGATATGGGGTGAGGAACACACTAAAGTGTCGCTGTATCTTAGAAGCAATAAAGTCACCCTAGTCTCGAATACGGATTTACTCGATGCAGTTAATATGCTATTCATTTAAAGTGGAATATTTTGTTTTTTAATGTATTCCTTTTTTAAGCATAATGTGTTGTTGTGTCTTTGTTATTGTGTTTAACTGAATTGTTTAAGCATAATTTGTTGTTGTGTATTTGTTATTATTGTGTCTAACTGAATATTTTAAACACCACCGTCTCCCTTCTAGAGTGGGTGTGGGTGCAGTTCTATCTGGAGACCCAAGGCTACACCATGTGATTCTCAGAATCTGCCTCCAGAATCTTCCATCTCAGGATGTCTTCAGAAAATTTAGCCTACATCCCTCCTGCAGCTGCTTGCAACACCATTTGCGGCCGGTGATGCATCCAATTCATCTTGAATGTCCCCTCCTCCCTCCTCCCTAGGCACTTGTGACAGCACATCTCACCTGAAAAACCATTAGGCTCTGACAGTGCTGGGACTGGCCCCGGCACGCCTTTTCTCCTCCTCGAGCTGTGCTATCTCTGGATGGCTTCAGAGAAGGCCAGGGTGGCGTTCAATGAGAGCCCTGCCTCCCCCGCCCGCACCCCGCCTCCTTTCCTCTGGATTGCCAATATATTTTCTCTGACAGTTTGCACAGATAGTTAAGAAACCGTGTAATTACTGTTACATGTGAAAGCCAAACGTGATTTATTTCTGACAAGCTCAGTCATCTTTGGGATGGCGTGTGTGTGTTTGTGGTGTTTTGTCTTTTCGCAGAGAGCGGAGTAGATATGAGGCCCCACGATGCGCTTCCCACTCAGTGACTTTCCTTGAATGGACCAAGAAGCATTGCACACAGAGCCCTGAAGCCAGAGCCAGAGCCAGAGCCCCTGCCCTCGGGAAGCTCTCCGTGTGACGGAAACAGTGTGATTCACATCTAGACACCGGCAGACGCAGAGACATAGGAGATGAGGCAGCTGTCGAGGCTGGAGAGAGTACTGGAAGCAAACAGTGACGAATTGACAGAAGACTGGCTTCAGGAAGGGATGGGGAGGAGTGTTTGCAAAAGGAAGTTTGTTTCAGGGCCAGAGTGAAAAGGAGGGCATCTTTAAGGGAAGGAGATAGACTATAAGAGAGAAAGAGATGTTTGCAGGGAGGTCAACAGGCTTGCCCAGTGCAGTCTTCGTGTCTGGAGCAAGAAGTCACGGCAAAGTGGAGCCGGCTGAAGAAGCCTGTACCAGGGGGCGGAGTGGTCGAAGGGGGCAGAGTGGTCGAAGGGGGTGGAGTGGTCGAAGGGGGCAGAGTGGTCAAAGGGGCAGAGTGGTTGAAGTGCTGGCGGTGCTTCAGTCTGGTGTGGGGAGGCATTCCGGTATCACCTCTGAGCCATCGGGTTCAAGTAGGGGTCTCACACCTGCTGGTCTGGAAAGAGCAGTGAACAGAGGAGGGGCAGCTAAGAGGAATTGGGGTTCCAAAGATTGCCAGGACCTTTCTGACTATTGTCTCTGAGCTTATGACATGAGAAGGAGGCACTTTTACCCCCATCTCCCTTCTCATCCCAGTAGGTGATTGTAAGAGCGGATAAAAGCAAGCTGTGCTTTTATCTGCTTTTATCTTTGTCTGGCTTTCCTCAAGCAACATGTCCCCTTCGGTGCCGTCAGTGCCCTCAGAAAAGTTGGGTTGTGCGGAGGGCCCCCTGGCTCTCCGGCAGAGAGGAGCAGGGGCTGGGCTCCTCATCGGCCCCTGGGCTAGAACAGAAGTGGGGGTAGTGGGTGTTCTTAAGTTGTGCTCTTGGCGTCTCTGGCTCAGGCTTCTGTCAGTACAGACCTGCATCCCAGCCCCGCCCCAACTGCTGATTATACCCCTTGGGATGCATCATTGCTAGGAAAGCAGATGTGCCAGATGTGACATGTTTGAGAGGGGAAAAAAATTCTCTTGCCTCTGAGCCTTGGAGAGAACTGCTAATCGTCCTTTTGTTGCTGCTCATGGGGAGGGCGCGGAGAAGGCGAGGGTTATTCCGGCTTGGTCTTCTCCTCGCCCCTCTGCATGAGGCTCTCCAAGCCCCCATGGAGCCAGATGTGGAAGAAGGGGGAGTAAGGCATGAAGAAAGAGAGACTGAGTTTATCAAATGAAAGAAGTTCCGGTTGCATAGTAATGGGTGGGCTTCCAGCTAGTTCATCTTCGTGGGTGACGATTGTTATGTAAAGAGGTGCTGATGATATGGGTGGTCTCGCAATATGGTGTCTAAGAATTCAACCCTAAGGTCTCACTTCAGTTTATCTACCAACTTCATCGGGAAGGTCCTCATGACTTTTTGACAAGATCCCTGCGCCATGCTGCTCCATGACCCCTGCACTTACTCCTACTTTGTGTATGTGTATGTGTGTGTGCTATTGTTATTGTTCTCCTCTGTCCTCAAAAATTAAGCTTAGAACTTGCAGTGTATCCTGTCCATTGCCTGAAGGGGAGTCACATGAGCCCTGCTGACAGATGTCTCAGTCTAGAAAGTCCCAGCATGCTTTGCTTAGTGTCTCTCAGCCAAGACGGCGCCTGAGGTACCCAGATGTCAGGGCCCCTGGTTCTTCGACTATTCCCTCAGCCATTTACCAATGCTGATTGGATAGAAGACGAATTCCTTTGATCAGACTAGGGAGGGAGGCTTGAGGGGAAGAAACCTAAGAAAGACTCTTAGGTGTAGTAAGAATTTCTTTAAGTTTGAAGTCAAGGTAAAGTCTCACAATAGTGCACAAATGTCAAGGGATGGAAATAATGGTTCTAGGGTATCTGCAAAGAGATGTAAGTGACTCAGAAACTCTACTTGGATTCCTAGGAGGTAATTCTTGATAACATCTTTGTCTAGATGTTGATATTCCTTGTTTTCTAACCTACTTAATCTTCTTTTAACCTACTTAATCAAAGTATCTTCTCTAACCTCTTAGACATAGCCTAGCACCTTTCATGACTGAGCTCCTGGGCTTGAAGGTTAAAGACTGTATCTAGGTCAACTGATATAACATAATTCATAAAGATAATATCTACATCCTAATTTGCTGAGTAGCATCTGGGGGTCTTAAAAGCTTGCAAGTGGGCATCTAAGGTACAACCATTGGGTTCTTACCATCTAGAGCAAAGGAGAATGAAAAACCACAAAGACCAGAAGAACTAGATGGTGCCCAGCTACCGCTACCGACTGTTCTGACCAGGATTGTAATGGAAATTCTCACAACTCCCAGTTGGAGTAAGTGAAAAATGTTCAACAAAATTCAAATTCATAAAAAAAATACCACATACTGGTCTGACAGAGATTGAATCAACCTCTGAGATGTTTGCACTAAGAAAACCTAACTTTGAATAGAAGCCAGACCAGACGACCACCTTTCAGCCAAATAGACTGGTCTATAAAATAAGCAGCAGCTGGGAGGAATGTGCTCCTTATAACAATAAAGTATAAGTGATCAAAAGGACATTTTCCCAAAAGCAAAGATGAGAAGATAAGGAGGGGCCGGGAGGGGGGAGAACGACCAGATAATGGAAGTGGGGAAGCCAGGGTACAAATTAGGAGAAGGCTTGACACACTGCAGGGAAAGCAACTAATGTCCTGCGACAACCTGTGTACACACTGTTGAGTGGAAAATCAATCTGCTTTGTAAACTTTCGCTTAAAGCACAGGATATATTTTTTTAAGACTCGATTACCTTTCAGTTAGTAGTAGGTGATCTCCATCAGCTCAAAGTCCACTGATGAAAGTAAATCTCAGAGTAACTCTATCCTTAATCTAGCTCCCGACATAAACTTTGACTCAAATCTCAGTTCTAAGACCTGCTTTTCTGCCTTCTCTCCCCACCCCCAAGTAGTGATTCCATGGGGAGTAGGAGGGAGCTGCTGAGGAGAGGAGTGGAAGAGAATGCCTGTGGGGAAAAGGAGGAGGAGGAGATCCAGCCAGAGAGACCTGGAGGAGCCAGTGTGGTATCTGGGAGCCCGGGGCATGATCCTGGCACTTGCCAAGCCATGAGTCACAACCTGGTTTTCCATGGCATTTTGTTGGGGGTGTGTCTGGGCTGGTGGCTGGTAAACAGACTTGCTTAGAATGAGGTGCTCCCCATCTGCTCTTCTCTCTAAAGTTGGGAGGATGGGAGGAAGTCTTCTGTTCTAAGGGTCCTTCTCCCCCCCATTCTTTCAGATCTCACAGGCTCAAGCTAAACAAAGGGAAATAACATCATACTTAAATTCGTTATCATTAGTTGCTGGGAAGTCATGGAGAGAAAAAGTCATTGAGACTCCAGAGTCTTGAAGCTTCCGAACATGAGAGGTGACCTCGTCCTATCCCTTGAGCGTCATCCCCCTCAGGGACGCTGAGTTACTCCATTCTACTCTGTGCCCTCTCATGACAGGGCCCACACTCGACCCCACCTCCCTCCCACTGGAGTCATTGCCAAATTCCAGATCGGTATCCATTGTGGCTGGATAGAGATCTTTATGGAATTAAACCTGTGCTTGTGGGTGAATTAGCAGTTGGAAACATCTGGAACATTTCCTGCAACCCAGTACCTACCCTGGCCAACTTCAGTCATGATGCATCAGTTTTCCATCTACAAAATGGGACCAGCCCTGATCCTTACTCTTGGGGAAGGGAAAGAAGGAAGGAGAGACTAATGACTGTTTTCTGAGGTGGAGAGATGGTTAGGATTAGGATTGTTTATTCCTTGGGTCAGTCAGACAACCATCAACCTGACTCTAAACACATGTCGTGCAACAGACTTGCTGTCCTTAGGGCATCTTTGCCCTCTATCCTTAGTCCACACCTTCCAATCCTACAATCATTACTGTAGACGGGACTTGGGGGAAGGTGGGGGTCTGGTTCCTCGATGCCTTACCTCCAAGCCTCATTTTCACAACCTGAAGTGGACAGTACCTCCCCATCACATTGCAGATGTAGCTCCTGTTCCAGTCATTTCTGCTAAGGGTAAAGGTGCTCCAACAGGACCCAATAATCACAGGAAGTGACCATAGCAGGTCTTAGCATACGATATGTTGTGACTGACCTCCAATACTCCCTTCAACTAAGCCCAGAACTACTTCTTTGAAAAAGGTCACCCACCCAGCTTGTTAAGGAATTGGAAAAGGTGTTAAGTCGGAAGAGCGTTGACAGCAGAGGCCCTGCCAACTACCGCCTTTGCGTTTCCCTGCATAATACAGACAGGTGGTCATGGCTATACATTGAAATAGCATTTGACCAAACGACGGATGAACATGTGAGCCACAGCCTCCATACCGTGAGACCAGAAGTAGATGGCACCTGGCTACCACTACTAACCACTCTGAGCGGGATCCGGAATAGAGAGGGAGGAAAGCAATGTAAAACAAAATTCAAAAGCATACAATGGATCCCATAAGGTTCTGATAGAGGCTGGCAGAATCCCCGAGACTGTGGTCCTTAGATTCTTTCAAACCTGGAACTGAAGCCACATGTGTGGATCAACTTTCAGCCGAACAATCGACAGGCTAATGAAGTGACTAATAATGCAAGGGAGGAATGTGCCCCTCAGAACACTCATCCCTAGGAGACCAGAAGGGTGGTGTATGCCCCCAAATGAAGTTCTGACAGCGGGAAGGGGCAGGAAAGAAGGTCAAATGGAAGCAGGGAACCCTGGGGAAAAGTGGTAAGGGTGCTCTTACATTAAGAGGATTGCAACCAATGTTGTGAAATAAAATGTGCCCATATTGTTGAACGGAAATCTAATTGGCTCTGTAAGCTTTCCCCAAAATTATAATTTTAAAAAAACTTTTTTTTTTTAGTTTTAAAAGTTGCTTCCAAAGTGTATGTTTCAAATGACTGACCTTCACAGAGATGACCACAGGGCCAGCCTCACTACGGGACACAGCGTGCCTCACTGACCCATAGCACCATGGGGACAACACTAGAGAGACGGGGTGGGAATTGTGCCTGCCCTGAGCCCACTATGCCAAAGCCAGCCACTGGGGGCATGCAGCAGAGCAGCAGGGGGAGCAGAGCAATGAAGTCCCCAGTGAATGCCAGCAATAGATGTGGGGCCAGGACATGGCACCCCATCAGAATCGACTGGAAAGCACTTGTAAAGGACAACAAATAGACCTTGAACTATATATAGGCTTTTCTTTTTTGTTGTTGTAGCTATTGGTTTATTTTCTATTGTTGCTTCCTTGTACCCGGTCTTGTGATGGTGCATATTGTTGTCACTGCATATCTACCCAGAAGGCATAGGCAAGATAAACAAGCTGGAAGAGAGAACAACGGGATGACAGTTCAGGGGAAACAGGGGATAGGGGGAGGTGGGGTAAAGGAAGTGGGTGTTAACAAACCCAGGGACAAGGGAAAAACAAGTGATCCAAAATCAGTGGC
>NW_022111304.1:2245108-2264992 GCF_000313985.2 Echinops telfairi | reverse complement strand
CCGTCTTTTTCCTCTGAAGGAGCGGGTGTAGGCAGTGGGTGCTGTTACGCAAAAGCCGCGATAGAGTGAAGCCACGAAGTCGAAGTCGAAGTGGCGAGGGTTCACTGTATAGAGAGAGGTTTTTAAAACTGCTTAGAACCTTCCGGTGTAATATCCATTCATGAGTTTATCAGCAACAATTCCTACTTTTCATGCCTCTTTATCCCCAATAACACAACCTCCTTGCCTTTTTCTTTTCTTCTCTTCTCTGGCTTGCAAACAATCCTGATTTTTTTGTTTGCAGGTAACTCAGGCCCCAAGAATATAAAGAGCTGATATTTCTTTCTGCTCTGACTCGGGCTATCGTGTCTTTTCCCTTTCTCTGCAACCAAAACGTCCTAGCATGAGTTCTCTCACTCAGTCCTCTCCCTTAAAACAATCCTGAATACCCACAAGGTCTTCTCTCTAAACTATGGCCCTTTTCTGCTCGGGGACGTCGGTTGGTTGCTAGACCTTTGCTGTTGGATGTTTACTATGGGCCAGGTGCCATAAGAAGGGCCCTGATGCTTTATGCCATTCAGCCATGACATCAGTCCCGGGAGAAAGTCAAAGATGAGGAAACAGAAGCACCTAGTACTTAAGTAGCTTGTCTAACTTCTCATAGCTGGAAAGAGGCAGAGCTGAGATTTCAATCCAAACACTGTAGTCCCATAGCCTGTGTTCTCAGCAATACTCTCTGGGGGAAAAAAAAGTATGTGTGTATATATATATATATATATATCTTTAAATGTAAGCAATATATATATATCTTTAAATGTAAGCAATATATATATATATCTTTAAATGTAAGCAATATATATATATATATATCTTTAAATGTAAGCAATATATATATATATATTTAAATGTAAGCAGACAGGCCACAAGATCTGCATGAGATCCACACCTTATTGTGTAAGAATTCGTAAGTGAGCCCCAACTGGTGTGCACGGTTTCCTTTAGCTTGACTTCCGTACCAGAATGAGTCCTAGTGGTGCCGTTTGACTGCTAACCACAAGGTCAGTGGTTCCAACTCACCAGCCACTCCAAGTTGAAGCTGTCTGCTCCCGCAAAGAGTTACAGCCTCAGACGCCCTGTGTAGGATCACTACGAGCCATAATAAAGCCAACGGCAGTGAGTGAACGCAAGAAAAAGAGACTGGTGGCACAGCAGTTAAAACGCTCAGCTATGCTCCTAAACGTTGGCTGTCAAACCCACCAGTCACTCCTGGGAAGAAAAAAGATGGTGGCCTAATTCTGTAAAGATCTGTAGCTTTGGAATCCCTAGGGGTAGTGCTCCTCTGTCCTATAGGGTCACTGACTACGCTTGATAGCAGCGGGCTGGGGGTTTTAGTGCAAGAACAAGCCCAACGCTTTTTCTATGATCTGAAGACTGCCCATGCCAGCCACAAGGGAAGGTGAGGAAGACCTGATTGTGAGTAGGGGTTCACTTAGGAACCCTGGTGGCATAGTGGTTACAAGTTAGGCTGCTAGCTATAATGTCAGCAGTTCAAAGCCACCAGCTGTTTTGGGGGGAGCAAGACAGGGCTTTCTCCTCCGGTAAAGAGTTACAATCTCGGAAACACACACAGGGCAGTTCCACCCTGTCCTATAGGGTGGCTATTCGGCATCAGTTTGACTGACGTCAGTGGGCTTGGTTTATTTTGGGGAGGGGTTTCTTAATTCTTTTAATCCCACCCAAGCTCAAACCCAAACCCACTGCCTTGGGATGGATTCCCATTCATAGAGGTTCTAAATAGGGTTTCTAAGGCTGTCAATCTTGACGGGAGCAGACAGCCTCATTGTTGCTAATTCTTTCAAAATGAGGGTGATTTTGCACAACATTAAAGGGCAACTGTGAAGGAGTTGTTCATAAGTTGGATGGACCTAACCCGGGCCTGCCTGCATATAATGTCTTCTGATGGTAGTATTGTTATATCTTTTTAAACACTTGGCCTTATTTATAAATAAATGGTGGTGAGGATGATGAAGAAGAAAGCAGTTCTGTGATAGGAAAGAAGAGAGAATTTTCAGTGTGATGAACTAATTTGCCCTAGGTGGTGTAACTGATTAAGTGCTCAATTACTAGCCAGAGATTGCTGATGCCCTTAGGAAGACAGGCCTGCCTCTGAAAGGCCACGGCCTTGGAAACTACTGAGCTGGAATAGATTTCACAGCAAGAATCCAAGGACCGTCGCAGAATATGGATCAAGTTGATCCTCATGGGTTTTCCTGACACTGTTAAGATCCTGTACTGAGTCCTCCATGAGATGAAGACATCCTCTAGGGATCTCTGCTTTGAGGCGGTGCCATACACTGAATTGGGTGATTCCCAGTGGCTTGGCAGCCACATAATGATGTAATAACCCCTCATGATGTGATCTGATGTGATCAGCCAATTGGTTCTAAAGGGTCTAGGGTGGGATACAGCATCCTTACTAGATCACCCCCCTGATCTGATGTAAGGGGGGTTTTCTCTGAGGTGTGTCCTTGATTACTTGTTTGGTATTAAAAGAGAAGCGAATAGAGAAGGAAGAACCTCAGTGCTGTCAAGAAAGAAGTGTCTGAATCAGAGTGTGTCCCTTAGACCTAGGGTCCATGGGCTGAGAACCTCCTAGACCCAGGGCAAGACTGAGATCAAGACACATGGAGATCTCCAAGGAATGCTGAGCCCATAGATGTGGAAAGGAGACAAGGACCTTCCAGAAGAGCTAACAGGGAGAGAACGCCTTCCCCTAGAGCTGGTGCTCTGCATTTAGACATCCAGCCTCCTAAACTCTGAGAGAATAAATCTGGTTGTTTAAGATACTTCTGTTACAGAGCACTAGATAATGAAGGCAGGGAGCTCCCAGACTAATGGAAGTGATTGCTGGTTTAGGCACTGACTCAACCAAGAGTTTTGACCCTCTGGGTTGCTATGCTGGTAGAAGAAGGCGGGGATGCGTAGACAGCAGAGACGGATTCTCTTCGCTGTTTCCAGCTGTTTTTCAAGGTACCCAGACTGGTTGTGGCAAAGGGGACTCAGCTGGTCTGTGTAGTGTGCTCTCTGATTCCAAGCCTTCTCTCATTCCCCCATTTAAAGGTAAGAGGGAGGCCATGAGGAGCTACTCCAGAACAAGGTAAAGAGACTGAGCAGATAGAAAGTGGTTCCCCAAGACCACAGAGCAACAGAACCAACTGAAATTATAACTAAGGTCTCCCATGTCACCTGAATGGCTCAGCCTCACAGGGCGGGGGTGAAGAATGCCACAGTTTCTATCAGAATGACTCGGTGCTCCAATCGCCTCTTTGTCCCCACCACCACTCGCACTTTGCTTAGGTGCCCTGCCCTGAAGCAAGAGCTGAGATATCAGTTTTTGGGGAAAGTGAGATGTAGCGTGGCCTGACAAATGGGTGGGCCCCCACCCCTCCGCCCAATTTACGAGCCCAGGGTGGCTCCCTCCTTCTTACACCCTGCCTCTCTTTATGGCGTGCCGCAATCTTTGATGTCTTCTTCTCCCCAAGGGTTGGGGGGGTGGGGTGGGGGGGTGCAAGAAGCCAGCCCAGCTAAAGACGCCCTGCCCAGGTAGTTCTCAGAAGAGGGAAGGAGTTCCAGGGAGCCAGGCAGGAATTTAGCATAAAGAGCAGGTCGGACAAATTGACGCACAGTGAGCATCCTTTCAGATCCGTATCTCTTGGGGGAAAGATCAACATTATATTGTCACTTTCAAGGTGTTAAAAAAAAAACCACATACACACAAAAACCATGGGTGGGTTTTAGAATTAGCCAGACCTAGATTCAAATACTAGATCCTCTAAGTTCTAGCTCTTTTGCTTGGACAGGTTTTGGTTTGTTTGTTTTGTTTTTAACACTTTGAGCTATCGTGTCCTAACTGGAATTGAGGGACACACTACTCGCCTCCCAGCGTGTTGTAAGAGAGCATGCACCCAAATTGCCTCACACCACTGGCCAGTTGCTGTTGAGTGGATTTGAAAGTCTTGTATCTGAACTTGCTCTCTAACTGTGGATCTAGTCTGCGGGTTCCTCTTCAGATCCCTGCGCATGCCTGTATCAGACCTCGTTCCTCTTCAGATCCCTGCGCATGCCTGTATCAGACCTCGTTCCTCTTCAGATCCCTGCGCATGCCTGCATCAGACCTCGTTCCTCTTCAGATCCCTGCGCATGCCTGCATCAGACCTTGTTCCTCTTCAGATCCCTGCGCATGCCTGCATCAGACCTCGTTGCCTGTCTTCTCTGTTTGGGAAAGGAGGCAATTTTGCTCAATCATTTCCCCCTCTCCTCCTTTTTAAAAAATAAATCCCAGGATCTGTGCCAATCTTTTCTGTGCTTTGCTTGCCCCTATCTCAAAAGCCACTAGAAAGAAAGTGAGCGGAGAGAATCTCCCCCCCTAGAGAACCCTGTAACTAAGCCCTCTCACACTGGGAAGTTGTCCCTCTTTTCGGAATGTTCCCTCTCCCCTCCATTAAAATGATTTTATTTGCTTTGCTCCTATTCTTATCCATCTATAATTTTTATTTTATAGCCACCCCATAATGATCTGGGGCCATCCCTACTGAATCACCAACTGGTCTGACTTTAGAATTTAATTTGGTTTTATTAAAATTACCAAAATTCTCCCTGGGCAGGTGTAGACCTGGGTAGGGCAAGCATTCTCGAAGCTGTTGGAGGTGAGGCCCCTCCCCACTGGTAGATTTCCAGGTCTCTTCAGGTTTTGCATTCATCCACAACAGGTGAGTGTTCCTGGCTCAGACAGGGTCTGCGTGTGTGTGCGTGCATGCGTGCGTGCGTGTGGGTGCGTGTATTTGTCCTATTTTACCTTATAAACATCTCAGAAAATGGGTTTCCCACTTCTACTATTACTATGTGTCCTCAACCCATGCCTACATTCTTGTTGAGAGAAAATGCTCATCTGCCTTCCCGTTGCCTTTTATAAACTCCTAAATGAGAAATCCATGCTGGTACAAATGCAGCTGGAAACAGTGGATACACCCTTGGTGCCTAATAGGGATGAAAGGAGGGAGTTACAGTATGACTCTGAATGTTGATCAAAGTATGTCTAAATGTACCTTCAAGTGTAGCTGTTTCCCAGAGTGACCAGTGAAAGGAGGTGATTAACCTAGGACTATGAGAGCATGGATTTATACTGCCAGGACAAAGCGCTATAAGGCATCTTAAGAGGCTAAAGAAGTTGCCTGCTCGTAGCCGCTCTGCCTGCAGGTGTGAGCGTGGACACATTCTAACATGCAGAATCTGTCAGAAGGCAGTTTTGGTGAGAAGTCAATGACAACATTAGGTTTCAAGCTGTTTGGTATCTACTTTCTTTCCAGGGAAGTAGCGTAGGAAGAGCTTGGGGAAAAAGAGATTTCCATTCGAGTTTCAAATGTATTACTTCATTTCTAAATTAAGATTCTTCTAGTAGGGTCCAGAAATGATCATGTTAGGGGTTGGGGCCTGAAGCAGTAGAAGAGGGGACCGGATTGGAAGGAAGTGACCCCAGCAAGGTTCAAGGGAAGTCCTGCATTGGAGTCTCCATCTTTATCCTGAGGGTTGAGTCTTGACTTTCTCTCTCTCTCAAGGCCATGCGTCCACGCAGTTCCCATTCTGCTAAGAGTATAGATGAGATGTTGAGAATTCAGGACACATTTTCCCAAGTCCAGGAACACCTTTTTTCTGTACCCCTTCCTGAAGAGAGAGATTTTCAGTTAGTGCTTGGCTGGAATCAATTGACATCAAATCTACCTGTTGCAGTGGGGAAAATCTGCCAGAGAAGTGGGACGAGGGCGTGTGAGAGGAGCTGATATTGAGGAGAATGCAGGGAATCCAGTTCTCTCTGAAGGGCCTGATTTTGAATCTAGGGAGTTAAATGAGAAATCAGACAATTCCAGACAGCCTAAGACTGGGCATTTGAAAATTGACATCTTTCTCACCATCCTTCCTTTCCTTTTAAAAAAATAATGCCACTTGGAAGAATATGATTATCCTAAAACATTTTATTTTTTAATTAAAGAGGGTTCATTATGCTACCCGTCTCATCTCGTCGCAGAGGAGGGAAACCTTGTGTTCAGCATGTTGGCTGAGAAATAATTATAGGTTCTGATCTTCCCCAGGCCCCGAAATTCAATTAAATTTTTTTGGTTTTGTTTTAAGTTGCTTGCAGTCACATGATATGTATGTGTGCATGTGTGTGCCCGTGTGTGTGCATGTGCGCGTGTGTGACCATGTGCGTGTGTGTGTACCTGTTTTCCTTCTAACTATTCTGGGAATGGATCCTCAAATGTAAGCCTCTTCAAACACAGTCCTCATCATCCAGCCCCATGTCGTTGTCTGTCTCTGTGTGAGCAGACATGAGCATGCTAAAAATGACGCTGTGACAGGAACCTTGCTTTTTTGGGGGGGTGGGGGTGGTAAAATCACCTTGTTTGTCTACCCATCTCCAGTTGGGCTTATAATGAATTCCAACCGCAAAAATTGGTGACCCTGGACCCTGACTGTGGGGCAGAATCAGTTGGGGGAACTTTTAAACACTAGAGATGTGCACTCCCAGAGGGCTGGGAAGGAGCCCAGGTCCCAGTAGCTTTACAAAGCCCCTCAGGTGATTCTAATGTACAGTGAGAGTTGTGAACCCTTAGAGAGAGGGAAGTTGTATTGGGGAGTACAGGTGATACGCGAAGTTGGTGGGTAGTAAAGACACCCAAACTGGGATGGGAAGACCCACGTTTGGGAGCTTACACTGTTCAGCTCCCTGGAGGGTTATTTTAAATAGTGTTCACGCAAGGGAGAGTGGTAACCTGCCTCTTTCATCCAAACTGAGTTTTATTTAAATCTAGGTGGGAACAGGATTACATTGTTGTCCCTCTCCTCCACTACCACCACCTCTTTGTTCACCTGGAGAGAGAGGGCAGGTTGATTGTAGGTCTGGACCTGCTTGCCACAGTGCAAAAAGAAGATTAGAAAACAGTGGACATCTCTAGATGACAAGTCCTACCTGCAAAGACTGGCTACGCCGACTGCATTCCAGGAGACGTGGTAGTATTTATGGGTTCATTGAGGCCATGGTTGACTTCTCCGCTACTTGACAAAAGCCATAGCTGGAGGCCCCCAGGCCTTCAGCGCAAGTCCTCTTGGCAGGTAGGGGTATGAAAAGAGGGCGAGTAGGGCTGTGTGAGGCTAGCTTTTCACTAGATAATAAACCAAAATAGACAGGTATAATATAAATCTAATAAATGAAATAATAAAATAGATAATAGAAATGGGCTTGTGAATCCCCATACATCTCAGCATATAAACATATATAGGCATATTAGTGGCTTACATAATGTGTGTCTATATGTGTGTGAGTAGATTTAAATAGAATCCTATGAAAATTTGTTTATATAACTAGCAGCCTTGGAGGACATGGAAAAATCTCAGGCATATTTTTTTTTAATTAGAGCTATTTTCATATTCTGCCTGAAAATGGAAGTTTCACAACTCTGATGTCTCAAGATATTCAGATATTATAAAATGTGTACATCTGTGTTGCTTTATAAAGATATGTCTGTTGTTATTTAAATTCACTTTTTCAGAGGGAAGATATTGATTTGTGGTAGCCAAGGAGGACAACTCAGATATCTACTTGAGAGTTCAGATCATCTGTACTTACTAATTAGGTGCCTCCACTTACTTGGTGCTATCTGTAAAGCCCACTGAACTGAGCCGGGTGCTGTCGAGTTGATTTCAACTCACCGTGCCCTTGGACAGGGTTTCGGAGACTGTAAATCTTCACGGCACCAGATAGCCTAGTCTCTCTTCCGAGAGTGGTCGGTGGACTTGAACTGCCAACCTTTCAGTTAACAGTCGCCACTTCCCCTACACCATCATCAGGCCCCTTGCCTGTGCTAGATTGTCCCTAGCAATGCGAACCGACTTCCTTTGGGTTTTGAGGATCCATGTGTGTGTTGAATAAAGAGTAGAACCTACTGATTCCACTTTCCATTATCTACACTCCTGGAGGAAGGAAGAGTGCAAAACTAACCAAGAGACAGTTAAGAAAAAGCATTTCCATTTGGCTTGTGTTGCTGTTAAAATCTCCATCTCTCTGCCATATGTCTTGCCTATGCATGTCTGAGCACATACGTACACGTCTGTAGTCAAGCCTAGTTTCCTTGTGGGCTGGACTGACCGAAGCTTGGTGGTCCACAGAGGAGAGGAAATGAACCTACCAGGGCTCTGGAGACATAGACTGGCACACACTATCCATATATGCAAATACATGCTAATACACATTGCCGTCGTTAGGTACCCGCAAATCAGTTCTGACACCTAGCGACCGTGGTCCAACAGAGCAAAACACTGCCCAGTTCTGTACCATCCTCAACTTGTGCTTATATTTGAGCCCGTCGGTGCAACCACGGTGCCCATCTATCTTGTTAAAGGTCTTTCTCTTTTTTGCTACCCCTCTACTTTACCAAGCATCATATCTTTTTTAACATACCATATATACCCATGTATAAGCTGAGTTTTTCACATTTTTATGCGGTTTTTGTGGTAAAATTAAGGGCCTCGGCTGATATTCGGGTCAGCTTATACTCGAGTATTTATGGTATATATATGCTTTGTTCCTAAAAGGCCTAACTTAGAAATTGTTTCCAAACCATTATAAAATTCTTATCTGAGTTCCCTGACATTTCTGTTTATCTCCCAGTCTGACTATCTGAAGCGGGGACAAATAGTGGCATTGGGTCTCCCCAAACTGCCTCCAAGAGATGAGACTCCAATCACACGGTGAGCAGTGGAGAGCGGGAAAGAATGCCCCCCCCCCCCCCATTAGCTACCTCTACCTCCTCCTGGGCTGAGCCCATCTGGAGGCTCCCAAGTCACAGCTTCACTGGTCCAGTCCGGATGGTTTTTATGTAAAAGAATATTGATGAGTTTTAATAAGATTTCTCTTTCTCTGGGGTGGTTCCCTCAGCAGCATAGCTTTCAGCATGCACCTCTCTCTGCTAACTGCCTCTCTTGGCTGGTTGGCAAAGCCAAAATGAGGCTTATCAGGAGAGGAAAACAACTTGTTTTTTGAAAAAGACAGCTCCGTTAAACCCAAGATTGATTGATCATGGACCAAGGGAGTTTTTTTGAATTATTCTGTCTCAGACATCCCACTTTATTAAATCCACGCAACATGAGACCAACTTTCAGTTCTTTCCTGAATCCCAATCTTCCTTTTGGCAGAGGGAGTCGGTTGCTCTGTTTTATGGATGTTGCTCTGTTTCGGAATCCGATGGTGCCATAGTTAAGTGCTCAGCTGCCACCCCCAAAGTCAGAAGTTCGAACCTGCCATCGACACCACAGAAGAAAGATGTTGCAGCCTGTTGCCATAAACAATTGACGGCCTTGCAAACCTTCTGAGTGGGAATTAACTGGACACCGATGGGTTTATTTTTGCCATTTTTTTAAGTTGGTGGTACCATTTATTAATCATGTGTGGGAAAATCCACTTTCTAGTTCTCAGCTGGGAGCTACGTGGTCACCTACACTGTAGGTTTGCGCCAGCAGAATTAAGAGGAGCCAGTGGGGCTGGAGTGATCCGATTAGTCATGCAGGAAATATTTATTGACCTCCTACTGAGTGCCAACATGGTGCAATGTTTAAATGCTCAGCTGCTAACTAAAAAGTCGGCGGTTCAAACCCACCAGTGGCTCCGAGATGAAATCACCCAGGGCAGTTCTGTTCCCTCACACAGGGTCACTACACAAACCACCTGGATGGCATCAAAGAGCCCTGGGCTAGGTCCTGGGGGTGGTCCTTGCCCTCAACGTACCCACAGCATTAATGGGAGAAACCAACATATTAACAGAGAGTATCATCGAATGCACTAAGTGTCATGAAAGAGATCGTGTGAACAAGGAATTATTTGAGCATAAAGGGGACGGGAGGGTGGATGAGGGTCAGGCTCTTGAGGAGGAGGTGATGAGAATGGGAACTTTATTTTATTCATCTTTGTATCTCCTAGCCCTCACTAGAGGGCCATGTTTACTGAATGAGTTGATCAAGGATCCATTAAGTTTCCTGAAAGACAATGACAAAAACATGTCTTAGGAGTTAGGAGCTCTGGATTCTGATTTTGGTTCTGTGAATGGCTCCTTGGTGGCTTTGGCTAGATCACTGCTGGTCGATATGAAATTGGAGACGATCCTAGACGAATGCCAGACCTCGGTTTCCCTGGTCAAATAAAATATACAACCCTCCTTCCAGTGTGTGTGTGTGTGTAATAAAATCAAAGGTTTTTCTTTCCTATAATCTACTCATAAAATAGTTATCACACCTATAGCTTGGTCCTTTCGCCTTGCTCTGTGAAACTCATAAAAGGTGCTTTAGAGTTATTTCAGGAGTATTTATAACTCCAGATTATTTTTCACAAAATTTAAACTAAGTGGGATAGTGCTGAGAAGGCTGGAACCTGGGTAAAAGGTTAAATAATATTCAAGAACCCATTTGACTTAATTCTGCGCACTATAATTTAAAACCTCCCATGCTTGGAGCAGGCTGAGCACGAGTGATGCTTACGGACAGCAGAGAACAAAACAGACTAGTGGCCCAGGTGTCGGCCCTGACTGGGAAAGGTGTCTGTACACCCTGTTGATCACACCATCACTTTCATTACCTTGAGCTTGACATGAAACCTAAATATTCTAGGTCTAATTGAACAACTCAGAGTTACAGCGGAAGGACCTGAATGCTCTCATAGAATCCTTTGGTCTCGGTCTCCAGAACACTCAGGGTCTCTCTTTCCCCAGTCTTCTATAAAACGGTAATAATCATTCCTGTCCTACCTACTATTCAGTGTTCTTGTTTGACGAATGCTTTACTTCTCAACTAGACAGTAACCTCACTGAAAGCAGAGATTGTGTTAGCCTTCTTTCCATTTCGTTCCTAGGGGCTATGTTAGTGCTTGCACATACTGGTCACTCAGTTAACACTTTCAAATAAATGAGTGAATGGTGTTGTCAGGATCAAACAAGATAGAGTATTTGAAAAATTGCAAAGGCAAACACATGAAGAATACTGTTTCTTGTCCACTAGGTTGTATTCAATAGCACTGAGGTTAAGAGCTACATCTTATACTCGTTATTTCCCATCCAACCCTGTCGGTGCTCTGTAAATAATTATGCTTAGCAATTCAGTGTTCAAAAGAAAATTTTAACGCTTTAAATTAAAAACATGAAAATGGATTTAAGAAAACAATTCCATTTACAATTCATAATTCTTTATTGAATAGAATAGAATAGAATACTTAGAAATAATGTAACAGAACACATGAAAAATTACATTCTGAAAACTACAAAATGTTGTTGAAAACTTTTAAAGAATCCCTAAATAAATGGGAAGACCTTTCATGTTAATGGCAATACTTCTCTGATTGATCTATCAAAATCCAGCTAGCTTCTTATCAGAGATTGACAAGGTGGTCTCAAACCCAGGTAACCATTCAAAGAACCTCGTCTAGCAAAGCAATCTTCAAAAAGAACAAACACTTCCTGATCTCAAAACCTACCACAAAGCTACAGTAAACAAGACAATAATGGTGCTAGCATAAGACGAAAATACAGATCCATGGCATAAAAGTAAGCGGTCAGAGATAATTCATGATCAATTGGTTTTAACATGGATGCCAAGATGATGTCAATTCCCAGTCATAGGGACCCGGTCCAGGGTTTGCAAGGCTATGAATCTTTACCAGAAAGCAGAGTGGAAAGCCTCATCTTTCTTCAAAGAGCAGAACGGTGACCTTAGAGCTAGCAGTCCTACTGGTAAAGCACTACATCCCTAGAGAGTACGGTGGGGAAAAGGTCAGAGAAAAAGAGCAAAGGGAATCCAAGAAAGTAAGTTTTTTGGGAAAGGATCTGGAAGAGCGTCCATTTCCGTAGTGCGTGTAATTAGGCGAAGACTATGTCTTCCAGACTCCAAACATGAATGTTTTTATTGGAGTTCTTAGTTTGGTTGTGAGGTGAGAAACCGATGTGGCCTAGCCACCTGCTCTGGGCCCAGAGACACTGAAAACTACAAAACATTGCCGTCTGTCCTCTCCTGTCCCTGATGTGCTTTGAAGGTCTGGCTAACCAGCGCGCGTGTCACCAAAACCATAGAGAATCAGATCCATCTGGAAAGTAGGCAAAAATGAGAAGAATGACTCAAGAAAATTAAAGTCTAGGAATAAAACAGTCCCAAAAAATGTCCCCTAAATATGTAATTCGGAGACCTGGCGGCATAGTGGTTACATGTTTGGCTGCTATTTGCAGGGTCAGCAGTTCAAAACCACCAGCCACTCCAACAGGAGAAAGACTGGTTGGGCTTTCTACTCCCGTGAACAGTTAGAAGTTTCAGAGACTCAAAGGGAGCAGCTCCGTCCTGTCCTATAGGGTCGCCTTGAGTCAAAATCCACTCCCTGGCAGGGGGCTTGGGCAGAAGCTTAGCATCCATGGAAACCCAAATCCTCACAAATGGACCGATAAACAACATCATGGTAAAAGGGGGCCACATTGACGTTGTCAGGATTTAATTTTACTTGTATCCACACCCAGTCATCAAAGAAGCAGTGGTCAAGAAATCAAACGTTGTATTGCGATGGGCAAGTCCGCTGTCCACTTTTTGTTTAAGTGTTGAAAAGCAACGCTGTCACTTTAAGGACTAAGGTACATCTGACTCACACCATGCCATTTTTAGTTACCTCGTGAAAGCCGGGCCATGCGTAAGGACGACCCATCAAGAATTGACGCATTGGAATTGGGCTGTTGCAGAAGAACATTGGCAAATACCATGGACTTCCAGAAGAACAAACAAATCTCTTTTGGAGAAGCACAGCCAAACGGCTTCTTAAAAGCAAGGATGAGGAGCCTTGGTCTCAAGTACTTTGGCGCCGTGGTCAAGGACATCGTGCTTGTGCAGTGGAGAGTCAATGTCAAAGAGAAATACCCTGGGCAAGATAGATCGACTCCACGGCTGCAACAATGGATTCAAACATAACAACTGGGAGGATGGTGCAAGCGGTGTTTCATCCTGTGGTACACCGGGTTGCTATGCGTACCTAACAACAAATAACAATAATGCTACAGTTTTCATACCAGTCTTGATTTCTTTCCTTTCTCCCAAACCCAAATTTCAGTGAGGTGAGTACTTGTCGCACCTGTTGGTTCTGACAGCCCCTTTGAACAGAAACTGTCTTGACAGACAGAAAGAAGGGTAAGTAGGTGTGGGAGGCAGAGAGACCCAGCGAAAGGAAAAGTTAGACGTCATTGGGAAACTCTTGGTCCACTCAGCTCAAAACAACCAACAAATGGGATACACTTATTTTTTTTAAAGCTTCCTAGGTGAGAACTTAGCGCTGGATGTTAAAGGAAGCTCAGAATGTGGATTGTTGGAAAGGAGGAGAAATTCCACCAAGGTAGTGTACGTGAACGTCATGGGAGAGGTGTTCCTCCCAAAGACGCTGGGCCCCCAATCATGGAAATCAGTTCGACCCAAAGCAGATTAACTGTGACGTTTACCTATCTTTCTGGAGTGACTTGACAAGACTAGCCAAAATCCTCTTCAGGGCTGACTGCGGGACCCTGTGGGATGGGAAGACTGTGAAGTAAAGCTTCGTTGCCGGCCTTCACTAGGGAATTCGATGCGCTGCTGCCGCCTTTTATGGAAAGTAGACATAAGAGCATTCCGAGCCCTTGCTGTCGTGGGTAACCTGCACCCAAACAGGCTTGTGTTCTGCTCTCTGGCCAGCCCTACTCTGCTCTTCTTATCCCAACTTGCCTAATTGATACCTTGGCCGATGGTGTCATTAACAATGCTTGAATAATAGCCTGACCGGCTGATTTCAAAATGGGAGAGATGATTAATATGTCGGAAATCTAGGTGGGGGGAGATGGGAAGAGGATGCCCAAGAAATTAAAAAGTGAGGGAGGGGTTCCTTCTGTTTCCCCTTGCTGGTGCACTGTCTTCTGCGGAAGGGAAGAACTTCGGGACACAGGTCTGATTTCCAACTCCTTTTTGGTCTGCCGAGCTCCTTGTATGTCCCCTCCCCTGCCTCCCCCAGCAGCACACGGTTTGACACCCACAAGCTCGTTACATGATGATGACCTATATTTTTATCTTTTTTATGAGCATCAAACACACATCATCTTGCAAGCACATGTGGTTTTTTTTTTTCTCTCTCCCTATTGACGTGTGAGTGCCTTTGATGGTAATTTATTGTAGGGTTGAGCAGCCAGGTCTTAATTGTACCTTAAAATTGCTTACCATTTTGATGCCTCCAAACCATCCCAAAATGTACCCTTTTCCTACCGAAGGGTGTGGGTCAACCTTTCCTTTATTCTGTGGTGGAATGAGGAGCCTAGCAACAATATGAGAGATTCCCCAACCGGGTTTCAGAGGTGCCTTGTCCCCAGCTTCTAATTGCAGTTGGTCTCTATGGGAGCTTTACTCTGCTCAGCAAAATGAAACTCGGTTTTGCCCTAATGAGTGATTTCGAGTCATCATGGCTTCACTGGGTTGCTTAGATTTGTCATGAACAATTTCCACAGCATAATTAAACATTTTCAGGAAATTCCAAGTGGGATAACAAACGAGAATGTTGTCCATTGACCTAGGGAATCTGGCCTATGAGAGACAGCGAACTCAAGACACATCAGCCCTTCGAAAGTCGTTCTGTAATAAACGCTGCTTCCACACCTGGCTTGGGTATAATCTACATCTCTTCAGAGATGTTCAGATGGGAGCTGGGAAAGAAAAAAGAATAACTTTAGATCATAAGTATAGAATTTAGTTCATAAGTGTAACTTGAATTTGGCCCTAACAGCCTCCTTTGCCCTGGTCTTGTTTTGTCTGTTGGTATAACATCATACCCTAGAAACTCAGATTCATTGTCAAAGGATGATTCAGTGCTCACAACAATGAAGAATGCAACCCATGTCTCATGAAAGTATAAGGGGGAAATGGGGACTGAAATTCCTACCTCGGTTTCTGGATAGGCCAGTGGTAGAGTCCAATGTTGACCCGAGTCGTTGTGCTGGACACTGGTCTATCTATGGACGGAGCCTTTTGTTAGCTCTTGTACAGACTCTCCATTCTAACTGAGTTCATTGGTTCTCTGTCTCCCACACATGACACTCACTGCATGTACTTGCTCGTACTTGCCTCCAAGCATTTGCCCAGGTCAGTTCCCTCCTCCCCCAACCAAACCCAAATGCTACTTCTCTGTCTGCCCTATTCAACCCTGTCTCTTTCCTCTTGGTATATTTGGTCCGAAACTTCCTTCCACCAGAGTTACCTTCCTCAATTAGCTTGACCTGACTCTTAGGACTCTGTGATTCCCTCAATAGTTTTATATTTATTGTCTGTCCGTGAAAGGACTTTGGGTGAGGAGCTGAATGAGCCTCCTGGCTGAAAGGAAAACTGTTACCATTATCTTCTTCAAAAGACCAAACCCACGGGCATCAAATCAATGACAACTTAATGACTGTAAGTCTTTACAGGAGCAGACACCTCAGCTTTATCCCATGTAGCAGCAGGTGGGTTTGAACCACCAACTTTGAAGTTCGCAGTCCAGTACCTAACCCAGACACTGCCAGATCCCTCCTTTGTCTTCTTGGGTGGATTAAAAAAAACCCTCTCTTCTCTTAAAATCCTGCCCAAGAGGGCGTCTGGGCATACTTCTTTGGTTGCCCATTTTTATGTCCATGACAATGGATTTATATAAATACAGATAAACTTGATAAAGACAATTAACTTGTATGGTGCAGTCCATGTAGTAGCTCATATTTCTTAGGAAAACTAGAAAATTATTGGCTCTCAAACATCAGAAATTGAGTCAGTCATCTGGAAATGTCAAAGAAATAAATGGCTTCCGTCCTGGTTACCTTTTCTTTATTATATACAGAATAAAACCCAAATGCTATGGCTTATCTTCAAAACCATGCACAGCGACCCTACCTATATTTATGTTGACATTTCTCTATATAACCTCATGGGTCTACGAAAGGCACTTGAACTGGTCTGTGCTCTTTGACCTACAGACTTTTGCTTATGTTGTTCTTTTCTGCCTGAATGTCTTCATTGACCTATCAAGGTCATATTCTTCCCCCTTCTCTAAGAATACTTCTGGATCTTTCTAGTGACAGTTACTTCTCTTTTTCCCAACTAGAGTATCACATTATTTGACCCTCTATCATAACAGTGTTTTATATTGAAATGACTTAGGTATCTTGTCTCTTTACTATTGTCAGTTTTTGAGATTGTATCCCTTTGCTATTATATCCCAATCTGTGTTTAGCATCATGTTTTGCACAATAAGTTCTCAAGAAATAGAAATTAATTCAAACACAGGAGCCGGTTTTCAATTTTCAGTTTACTCTTACCTTTGCTTCTCTAACCGTCCCACCGCTTGGCTTAGGTCCAAGTCAGTCTTCAGGTATTGTTCACCTCTGCCTGTATTAAGACCAGATTACTTAAAATAACATCAGTTACGCTGAAGGTGCAGCTGTCAGGTTTGTGAAGACTCTGAAAACAGATCCATCCTTAGAAACTTTCGGGGCTGGTTTGAGGTCAACATTTTGGCTTGGCAAAGAGCATTTGAAAGGGTTTCTCGAGTTATTGGATCTGTATAAGGAGAAACAAGGTAGAGGCCGCTGGAGAGTAGAATGAACTGGTTTCTGGAAATGGGATCAGTGTAAGGGTTTTGTATGTCATCCAAAAAGGGTGATGTGTTTGCTTAAGCTACTCATGTCCCTCTTGGCACCGAACGTGTTTCTTTACGCTACCATAATGTCACTGACACCACTTCTTCTGTCAAGGCTTGAGGAAGAGCTGACAGCTCTGTTCTCATTTGTATGTTGGTAGGAAGTGAAGTCTGATTTTTTTTCTCTCACACTATTTATGACCCCTACACTTAAGAAAAGACAAATCAAAACCTTTCGGATCTCTTACCAATTCTTCTTATCACCTGCTCACTATTCCACAATCTCAGTTCTGCTGACTTCCAACAGAACTTTTTCATATTTAAGACTGGTAAGTGGTTTCCTTTGCCCCACGTTTGCCCTCTCTCATTTCTAAGGATCTGCACAGGTAATTTCTTCATTCTTGCTCTTCTGTTTCCTTCTTGCCAGGATTCCTTCTCCAAAAAGTTTTCTCTGTCTGGCTTCCATAACCTGCATCCTTCTTCAATCTCTCCGACACCGATGACGAGGTTTCTGCCCAGTCATATTCCTGTTTCTCTGTGATCGGTGTCTTGTTTTCCACCATACTGGGTACTTCCCCCCGTACTGGTATGACTGTGCTCCCTCTCTAACGTCTTATCCACCTCCACAGCCTCCATTTCCTTCAGCAGTCATTGACTGGATTGCTCTTGCTTGGCAAGTCAACCAACGCTAGCAGGCGACAATAGGGATTTAGAGTCATTGACGAGCTTGATCCTTTCTTCCTTTCTCATTCCTTAGTTTCTACCTTTCCTTTCTTTCCACAAATGCTAATTAAGCATCTGCAATGCACTGTTACCTAAGTATGTAACTTGCTCTAAGTTACCCTGCTGCTCCCTTGTATGTAGCTTATACTCAATGGATTTCTGAGAGTTTAGATATTGACCTAGTATGGGAAATTATCTATCAAGTGTTCCTAAACAATGTTGAAACTGTGGAAGGCATTGGCAAAGTACAGAATTTTTAATTTCTCTCCTCTGTTCTCCCTGGGTTTTTTTTTTTACACTACCATTACTGTTCCGTATCTCATATCTCAATTCTAAACTTTATATGGATAATCTGTTTTGTGTCTTATTCTGTGATGAGTAGTCAGTTTCAAACATAAGTTTAGTACTTACTGGAAAATGCCACAGAGTAGAGTGGGGAGGCTGGAGATTTCAAAGTAACAGAAGCCATGATTCTTACTCCCAACGACCTTATAAAAACTAAGGTAGACTTACAAGTCGGATTAGACCAGAGCATGCACACTGCTACAGATAAGAGCCCACCATACAGGGAATCCAGGATCGATAAACTCCTCAGGGTAAACAAGGAGAGGAGAGATACCAGGAGGATTAGGGGAGGGTATGGGGAGAAAGGGGGAATCGATTACAAGGATCAATCTAGAAGCCCCTCCCAGGGGAAAGGATAACAGAAAAGTGGGTGAGGGGTGATGGAGGACGATGTAAGATATGGAAAAAAAATAATCATAACTTATCAAGGGTTCATGAGGGAGGGCGGGTGGGGGAGGGAAGGGGAAGAAATGGGGAGCTGATATCAGGGGTTCAAGTGGGAAGAGAATGCTTTGAAAATGATGATGGCAGCATATGTGCAAATGTGCTTGACACACTGGAGGAATGTGTGGATTAGAACTTATTATTTCTCTCACTGTCTTACAGAAACACATATATACACTGGTGCATATGTACAAGTTTATGCAATGAAACACTGTTGAAAGAGAATGGTTAGGTGAAATGGAGCAAAAAAGTAACCTCCATTGCTGCTGTTGGTAGGTGCCATCTACTTGACTCTAGCCCATGGCAACTTGTGTATAACAGAGCAAAATAATGCCCCCTTCTGAGTCACGGCCATGATCATTAGCACTCTGTGTCCACCCATGTGACTGAGTTTTATCTCATTTTCTTTGACCCTCTATAAAATAGAATGTCCTTTTCTAGCTATTGATATTTCCTGACAATTTGTCCTAAGTAAGCAAGCCAAATTCTTGCCATCCGTATTTATAAGGAACCATTCTGCTTGCATTTCTGTAAGACCGACTTGTTCATTCTTTTGGCGATCCATAGTATAGTCAATATTTTCACCAGATCCACAGTTGGAGCCCTCAAGCCTTTTTCTGTCTTCCCGTTACATAATTCAGCTTTTGCATGTAAATGAAATGATTGAAAAACTAAGATGGGTATGATATATGTTACTCGGAAAGTGACACTTTACTTTTTAATGCTTTAAAGATGTCTTTTAGATTTGCCTAAGGAATACGTTGTTTGATTTCTTGGCCACTACTTTTGTGAATGTTGACTGCTTGTTCAAATAATCTCAATTAGTTGGAGTTAATTGAGGAGAGAATTTTGAACTGAGTTTTTTATAACAGTTTTATTGACATATAATTTACAATAAAATGGTTTAAATATATTAAAAAGAGCTGTGCATTCATCACCACAATCAGTTTTAGACCATTTTCCTCATTCTTGTACCCATTATTATTAGCCCCATATTTCCCACCCCTAGAATCCCCTGCTATAACCCTAAGAAACTATTAATCTAGTTACTGTCTCTCTAGATTTACCTATCCTGAATTTCATTTAAAGAAAATCACACCAAAAGAAAAAACAACAATAACAAAATAAATCCCAGAATATCCCCAATCCAATGGAAACCAGAAAGTAACAAAATCTAGAGCAAGTTAAAAATGGGAAAACAAACGATAAATAAGCAACCAATTGGCTCAGAAGCAACCAAGCCCACATGGACGAAGCACACCAGCCTCTGTGACCATGAGCTGTTGAAGGGATCAGGTATCAAGCGTCCAAGAACAAAAAATCATATCATTGTGAAGGTGGGTGAGTGCAGAGTGGAGACTCAAAGCTCATCGGTGGGCAACTGAGCACCCCTTACTGAGGAGTTGTGGGGAGGATATGAGCCAATCAGGGTGCAGGGTAGCAACAATGAAACATACAACTTTCCTCTAGTTCCTAAATGCCTCCTCCCCACCCACTATCATGATCCCAATTCTACCTTACAAATCTGGCTGGACCGGAAGATATATATTGGTACAGATAGCAACTGGAAACACAGGGAATCCAGTATAGATGACACCTTCAGGATCAGTGTTGAGAGGGGCGATGCCTGGAGGGTGAAGGGAATGTGGGGT
>NW_022111304.1:2236854-2243994 GCF_000313985.2 Echinops telfairi | reverse complement strand
AACTGAGTTTTGACGGGAAAATAGAAGCTATAGAGACAAGATTATAGGGGATTTTGTTGTTGTTATTGTTGTTAGGTATTGTCTAGGGGACAGGAGCTATTTTCCCATCAGAGATTTCGATGTGGGAATGAGTCAGGGCAATGGGAAGGGTGAATAGATTTATCTTAGCTGAAAAAGTCTTAGTGGAAAAGTCTAGAGAAATGGCTTTGGTGGAAGATTATAGTAAAATTGGTAAAGGACTTAGGTGACCTAGCTGTAGGCATGGGAAAAAGAAATTAACTTTGGGGTGACAAAAAATATTTTATTCTTCCTCCTAAATTTTGAGGGGGAACAAAGCATTACATTTTTCAGAATCAGTATACTCAGAGCAAGCACCTCTGCTCTGAGGAAAAGAATAAAGACCAATCATAATGTCAGTCTGATGTCTACCTTTTCTTAAAATAGTTGGTTAGATGTTACGCTGTGATTATTTATCCAAATGGACCTCACATTTCATTTCATAGAATGATGCGACAGAAGTTCACTTACCCAGCTACATACTTTTGCATCCTTCATTCTATTCATTTTTCCTGTAGAACAAGATGTCATGGAGATGGAAATAAACCTTCCCATCCGCTTATCTTTCCATAGATAACTGCCTCTGAATTTGCTCTGACATAGAGGAGGTCTTCCAAATCTGAATTATGCTAATGGAAATATATGCTAACTGGCTACTGGGAGGAAAGTCCCACCTTGACCTTCCCAGACTCTTAAAATATTTCTACCTAGGACATTTGCTGATTTTTTTTTTTAAGCAAAAGGGAAAAAATTTATTGGAGCCCACACGGGAACCCCTAAAGGTGCCCAGCATCCCCTACTGTGTAGGCATGCCCAGCACAGGGTCACACCATTCACTGCACCCCCATGTCCCAGAGGGACTCCCTTGAGCAGAGCCCCAAAGCCCCACGACTGGCTGTGGGTGGGGACATGATTTTTTTTTTTTAAACAGTAGGAAAGAAAGGGTGGCTACTTAGCAAAGAATATTTAAATGTAAAAGACATTTGTGGGGTGGGGGAGGTGTTTAAATGCATGCACTTCTTTCTTTTGGCATGTTTAAGTTTAGAGGGGAAAAAATAAAACAAAACCGAGAAAATGACTTAAATATTGTATAGAAAGGAGGAATAGAATTACCAAAGAAGAACTTTTCAACAGAGTGAGTTACTTGGGTGATTGAAAAGCATTATGAAGTCTTTTTATCTGAAGAGCTAGAAGGATGGAGTCAATGGCCATTTGTCTGAATAATTTGGGGGGCAGTCTCTGCTCTCAGGGCTGAGAGGTGGTGATTGCATCATGGGACACAAGAGGAAACTGGGGTGACTTTCCCAGAGCTCTCAGATCTCATTTCCCTGTGGCTGCATGTCCTTTTGAGTCCTTAAAAAGTGATTTTGCACAATTTTAAGACCATATTCATATGTAGATGGATAGCCCAAAGTGAATTTCTATTCTTCCATAAAGTCAACTCTTTATATCTGCTTTGTGGATTACCCACTTTGTGGCTTTTTGCAGACTCCATCCTTCCACTGCTTGGATGGATCTCAGGTTCGTCATCAATGCAGAATCAGAAGGAGCATCAGGGATAGACACAAATGACACTCTTGGATTTCTGTCTGTATGAGAACCTCTATGTAGGTAGCCAAAGGTTAAGGTCATTTCCCCCCACACTTTTTTCTGTATAATAAGAATTATATTTTGAGTTTATATAATTTATTTATTTGCTTAGTGTTGCTTCTCCCACTATATAGCAAATGGTATACAAGGCTTATGCCTATTTTTTGCGCCCTTATATATGCAGCACTTAGCATAGGACTTGGCACCTGGTAGATACTAAACGAATGGGGGGGGGGGAATTGTGTGTGCTACATCCAGTGACTTGGATAATGAGAAGTGCCTACTTCTCGGGGTCTGAGAAGATACCATGGTACAGCAAGTGTGGTAATCAGCGATGAACCACAGAGCCGATGGTCAGATCTCCCTAGGTAAGGCTTGAGGAGAGATCCCTTGTTCACTGTCCTCTACCCATCAATGACTGTGTCTTATCATAATACCTGGGGCATGGGCCAGGGAGCGATCCTGAGGTGGGGCTGGGAGGAGGTGAGTTCTGGCTATCAGGACACCTATCTTCTTACCCTACTGCAGTTGTTCCAGATGTGGTAGGGTTCCCGCCCCACTGACCTGCAGGGCACAGGGGGGGTTGGTAGCATGAGTCACAGAGGAATGTGGGGCTGGTTGTTTGGGAGTTTCCCTCTGTGGGGCAAAGCCAGTTCCCCACGCCAGTCAGTTCTCGAATGGCTTCTCCAGAGGCAGAGCCTGGAGACTATTACTTGAAGAAAAATAGACTGAATGCCACACTCTTTTGAACACCCCACCCCCCCACCCCCAAGGTTGAGAGAAGAAGGATTGTAATGGCAGGAGATCATCACACGCCACCAGACCATTTCAATGGAAAGATATTTGAGAGATCATCTTATCTATGCTTCTATTGCAAACAAATTAAAACGCTCTCCTGTGTGAAGATTTCTACTGTTAAATCTAGCTTAGCTTGTAACATGGAGGTGATGTGGAAGCTCGCTGCAAAGGCTCAAAGTTCGAGTCTCCTCACTCCCCCGGTGGGAGTGAATGGGCACGCAAGAGAGACCTTCCCCCTACGGCCCTCAATGCTCTGCTGCTTTGCACCGCGTAGTCTGGTGAGAGATGGCCGCGGGCGCGGAAAGGCCCTCCTTCTTGGGTCTCACTGGAGAGGGGCTCTATGACTCTTGTAAATATGATGACATCGGCAATGACAGACTCTTCAGCCGCCTGCTAGTCTGTAATTGAAGCCAGGAATTCAGCACACGCTCAGACACACCCTAACATCACTGTGGGTTCCCAGAAGCAGCTTCTTGCATAGCCACTAGGCTGGGAGGACCCTCATTTAAACAACCTTCCCTGGCGAGCTCAACTCCAAATCCTAAATTCCCAAACCCAGCAATAATTGTATCCCTCTCTGTTTTTCTTCTCAATAGTGCCTAAACGGTTCTTGCTCATTGTTCCCAGTTACTAAACTCCTTAGTGAGTGAAATCCAAGTTCTAGGACAGTATCATGGGAAGTCCTGTTAATTTGTCTTAACATAAATCTTTCTTTGTTTTAATTAGAGTCTAAAATTGATCAAGTCAGAAAACTTCTGCACTGCTCTGGACCTCCAGGCAAATAGGTTGGAGATTTTTTTCTCCTGCCGTTCTCCACCTCTCTCCATAATGAGATGCTTTGTTTCCATGAATCGGCCCTGATCCAGACTTCTAGACTCTGTGACGGGACATTTCATCCCTCCCTCTGCCTCCAGGCAGGACCGAACTTAACTCATCCCGGACTAAAAGGTATCTCCCCGAGACCGCGTTTCAAGATTTCCCAAATCCTCGGCTTCTTTCAGCAATGCACGCACAGATGTTTGCACTTGTCCCATCTCCGTGTCCCATGACAGTTTCGGCCCATTTCTTCTTATTACGGGAACTAAGATCCGTGTCTTTCTTCTACTGTCCAGCACAAAGCGTCTCACTTCTTCCACAAGGCTTCTCACACGGTAATTTGATGTCATTATCTTGCCGAGGTAGAAGAGGAACGTTAGAGCTACCCAGAATAGGTCATCATATAAGAGTTGTGGACCTGAGACAGCGGCTCATATTTTTGTTACTGTAGTTATTATACCCACCCCTACCAAAACTCATCCTTTTTGAGACTGAAACTTCAAATAGTTTTCTCTTCCTGGTCTACTTTTCCCTCGCCCCTCAGTTCGGGCCTTCTTCTTCTTCTTCTTTTCTCTTTCTGGCCTTCTTTTACTCCCCAATTCTGTGCTTTTCTTTTTTCTCTACATCCCCAAACCTTCTGAAGCCCCCCAGCAGCAATATAAAGTATTTTATTTAGCTGATCTCAAGATCTGTCCTTGTCTTGCTGGCTCCAAATCATTCTATGCTCCGGGGCCGAGGAGTAGAGGTAGAAACACTGAGTTTACATGGGTGAAAACCACAAGAAGCACATCAGAGTGCAGTGGAATCTGGAATAACGTGAAACTCAAGAACCCGAGGGGTTCCAGTGTGGGTCGGTAGCCTTTTGCAATTCATGAACTCTTGGGCTTTCCATTTAATTATGGGAGAAGGAAGTTTTTAATTAAGCTAACTGTAGGAATCTACAAACTTGAAAAATATTCTGAATTTATGCTTTTCTTTCTTTCTTGGTCTCAACCAATAGTTCAGACAGAACACTACAAGAAAGGACATTTTAGGAGAGGAACTAATTAAAAGATATAGCAGAGAGAAAACAAAGTCATTTCAAGGTGAACGTACTGCTTGTGAGAATGATGGATAATTTACAGTAAGAGTGTGTGAGGACTCCTGAACCACTTTATAGTCTTATAATCTTACCAAATATACTATGGTATGTTTTAGAAGGTAGGGATGTGGCTTTGACCTACACCCTGAACAGTGACCTGACATCTTAGAGATCTGCTTATTCAACAATCAAGATAAAATTTGACCTAACCTTGTTACCGTCAAATAATTATAGTTCCTCAAGTACATACTTTTTTCTTTCTTAGAAATCCCCAAGACTTAGATGAGTAGAAAAACTATTTATATCTGGAGTAAAAAAAAAAAAAAGGAAAAGAAAAAGATCTTCATGTCCTGAATGGAACTTGAGTTTCTTCTATAACACATTGGTCATTATGCTTCAAACAATCCCTATAAAAAAGGTTCTAAAAAAACACCCCCCAAACAGTAATTCATAAGGTTATGTCATTTTGTGTGTGTGTGTGTGTGTGTGTGTGACTCATATGTACACCACTGTGGACCAGAAGAGACTAGGAGAAATGTCATGCTAACTATGTCACTTATCCTATTCAGAAATAGAGTCACATTATTTTAAGAAGTTGAACAACTTAAAAAAAAATTAAAGAACAGCCTCTGAAGAGTTAGAGGTGAGAGAGGAAGAAAAGGCTAATAATATTTATTAAATATCGATTCTATACTAGAAGCCCAGGTAAATAGTTATGCATTTGGGCTGCTAACTGAAAGGTCAGCTGTTCAAACCCAGCAACCACTCTGCAGAGGAAAGACAAAGCTATCTGCCACCATCGAGACTTACAGGCAGGAAACCAATATAGGATCACCAAGAGTTGGAATCCAAATGGCAATAAGTTTGGGCTTTATTCTTAACGCTATGGCAGGTATGGTGAAAAGCTTTTTCTATACTATACTCTCCTAAATGTAATTTTTTAAAATTTATCTCCCTAGAATAATTTCTTAGAAAAGAGGAAGTTGCTTCATATTTGAATCCTTACAAAATCTCATACTATAAGTCACCTTATAAATTATTTTATTATGAAAAATAAGGTACTTTGAGGGTGAAATTTTTCCTGAAAACAAAACCTCAAACCTCATATCATTGATAATGCTGTCTAACATAGAATGACAATGATGTCTCTAGGGTGAGCCACAGATGTATGTAAGTCATAAATGCATGACTGGGTTTAGGGCTTGCCCTTAATTCTAGCTCCAATTGAAGAACCACCTCATGAAGAGATTACTGAAGATCTGGGTGCAATAGCAAAGTGTGGTGAAGAAACTAGATGGTGCCCAGTTATCAGAAAGAATAATATCCAGGGTCTTAAAGGCCTGTTTTCAAACAATCAGCCAACTTAGTGAGGCACCAACTAAGTCTATATGGAAGAAACACACCAGTCTGTCTGTTACAAGAACTGTAAATAATAGGATCCAACTCTAAAGGAAGGAATGGCATCAGAGCTTACATTGTGAGTGCTTGATTGGCAGAAGGTTCTGGATGACGTGGAAGCTCCAAATCCATTTGCAGGGTCCAAACATGGATTCAGCCTTTGGTGAATTCCCTCCGGTCATAATTGGGGGATGTGAAAAGCCCTATTATCAGATAGAGAGCTTTGCAAAGTCGATTATGGTAGATGTAGTTAGGTCAGAATGTAATATGATTTGATCTCCCTTTGGACCCTTTAAAAAAGCAGTTTCTTTTCTCTCTCTCTCTCTCTCTCTCTCTCTCTCTCTCTCCCTCTCTCTCTCTCTCTCTCTTAAATGAAGGGGAAATACATTTGGATTAAGCTCCTGGGAATCCACTCTAGCCAAGGCCCAGGACTGTGAATAAATAGTCCTGCAAGGCCCTGCAGAAGGCCTGGGAAAGTGGATTGTTGCAGACACAGCAGGTTAAAATGTAGCGCCCTATCATCTGATCCCCCTTACCACCCATTTGAATCTGTTCTACTTTCTGCTTTTCTTTCGCTTCAGGTTTTATCTCTTATGCTTTGCTATTCTTGTACATGTTTGGTATTGTTTGTTTTGTTTTCGATGCTTTTCTATATGTCAAATACAGGATAAGTAAATCTATAGAGACTGTAACTGGATTAAGTCCCTTGGAGATATGGCAGGGAAGCTGGGAGGAAATGGGGAGCTAGCAATGATGAGTACAAGAATAAAAAGAATGTTCTAAAACTGATTGTGCTGATGACTATACAACTCTTCTTGATGTGATTGAACTATTGAATTGTATAATATGTGAATTATATACCCCCCCCAAAAAAAAACCAGTTGGGGGAAAAAAACAATTCCAATCAGTATTATTTTGGATTGTTTATAGAGGCTATCTTATGGAATTTTTTTTAAAACAGATTTCAGCATCTGGGAATGTGGCAAGCTAAGTGATTTGAATCAACTTTCCTGCTGAAAACAACTAAAAATGCTGGATAAAATATTTAAAACATCTTAAAAGTATCAAAGAGCTGACAAGATAGTAAGGGAAAAACAAGTCGAAATCTAATGGAAAGAAAAAACTTAAAGTGGTAAGTGGAACAAAGAGTCCACTTTCAACCAGAAAATATTTGCTGATCAAGGCAAACTTGAACTCTGGTTCTGATGGCTGGTCTCAGAAGTTAAAACTCCCGACTGGCCTAAAATGGAGCCTTATAGGAAAGCACTCTCTCTTTTAATCTAGGATGTTAAAGGGTTGCATTCTTAGAGTAAGAATGAAGCAGAAGTAGACCTACCCCTTCTGCCACCTCCCCAAGAGACTGTAAGAAAGTTTCTTTGGTGCTGAAGAAAACTAAGCCA
>NW_022111304.1:2234810-2236306 GCF_000313985.2 Echinops telfairi | reverse complement strand
CACGCATAATGAGAGCAAGAAGAAATGAGAAACTATGGATACGAATTCACAAAGACTTCAGAGATTAGCACTGTCAAGCACCTACAGTAAGACAAGCCTGAAAATAGTTGTAGGGAAGAAAAATATATAGGAGGAACCTAAAATCATGAAGCAGATTTCATCAAAAAGGAACAGAAGACTGGATTCCGCTGAAGAGAAAACTAGTAAATTGAAAGATAGGGCCGAAGAAATTCAGAATGCAACACCAAACCCAACCCAAACCCATTGCCATGGGGTCAATTCTGATTCATAGCAACCCTATAGGATAGAGTATTACTGCCCCATAGGGCTTCCAAGTCTGTACATGAAATGTTCATGGAAGCGGACTGCCTCATCTTTCTCCCGTGGAATGACTGATGCGTTCAAAGGGCTACTTTAGTGAGCAAACCAGTGCTGAACCCACTGTGCCACAGAGCTCCTTCGATGAGCCGACCATGACCTTGAATCAGCTTGATAGAGACAGGGATTTGAAGACGTGCAAGAACATAAAGCGCACAGAAATAAATAATATTAAGGAGATATGGAATTTCTTAAGCTGAAAAGTGTATCTGAAATAAAAAAAATTTGCTGGATGAGCTTAACAGCAGATGAAGCACTGCAAAAGGAAGGATGAACCTGAAGACATAGAAGTTATCCAAATAGAAGCACAGAGAGGGAAAGATGTGAACACTGAAAATAAGCAGAGTATTAGTGACCCATGGGGAAAATACCAAGCACTTTAAAATGTGTGCAATGGGACAGGGTAATACTTGAAGAAATCGTAACCAGTGCCCCCTCTGTTTGACGAAACCATAAACTTACCGATTCATCAAGCTCAAGGAACCCCAAATGTAATGGCTAAACATCAAAGAAAACTACACCAATGTGTATCATAATAAAAATATGGAAGGCTGTCAAGAAGAAGAACTATGTCAAAGAAGCCAGAAGAATATTAAGTACAAGGAAACAAAGTCAGTCATTATTGGAGATGTTTTGTCAGAAGCCATGCAAGCCAGGAGACATGGGAAGGCCATTTTGAAAGTGCTGAAAGAAAAATGTGCATCAATACAGAGTTCTATCTCCAGTGAAGAGGTTTTCAATGTGAATAAGTATAATACAATGTTCACTACATCCAGAAGCTGGGTGAATTCTGAGTCTCAGAATTTGTTTCTTGGTGTTTTGCTTCAGGCTGAAGGAAAATGATACTGCTTGGAAACATGGTTCTATATAAGTTCCATAAATTATAAACATGTGCATAAACATTGAAACACTTTTGCTTATTTTTAAAAGTCTTTAAAAGGTAAGTAGCCTTTTAAAGAAAAATATAATAAGAATGTAGTGTGCTGGGCATGGTGCCCCAACAGGCTAGACTGGAAAACACAAGTTTTTCTTGCTTGGTATATATTAATTTGTTCTTCGTCAGTGGATTGATGTTGTTGCTGTTTTGTTGTACAGTGTTGCTTGGTTTTGCTCTGTCT
>NW_022111304.1:2227864-2233280 GCF_000313985.2 Echinops telfairi | reverse complement strand
CGCTTTACACAATTGATGTGTGTATGGATTGGGATAACAGTTGTATGAGCCCCTAATAAAATGTTTAAAAATAAAAAAAAAAAAAAAAGAATGTAGTGTGAGGTTATAACATATGTAGAAATAAAATGTATGACAATAACAACACAAAGGAAATGGAAGTAAACTGTTGTAATCTTTTACTTTATATGTGAAATTACATGTATTAGTTGAAGGTAGACTTTAATAAAATGTATATTGTAAAACCTAGAGTAACCAATAAAATAATAAAATGAAAAGGTATATAGCTACTTATATTAAGAGCTCAGTAGAAAGTAAATGTCTAGAAAATAATGGCAACATATGTACAAATATGCTTGATACAATTGATGCATGGATTGCTATAAGAGCTGTAAGAGCTCCCAATAAAGCGATCTTTAAATTTTAAAAAAGGTATAGCTACAAAGCTAACATTGAATATTAAAAGGAAATTCTAGAAATTACTCAATTTAAAGGAAGAAAGAATAAACAAATAACAGGTGGAATAAATGAACTTAATCTTGACAATATTAACAATTACTTTAAATAAAATTTATCCACATATTTCAATTAAAGGGCAGAAATGTTCAGACTAGATAAGAAAAGCAAGGTCAATGTTCTTTCTATAGGAAATGCAAGACATGAAAAAATAACAAAAATATATAAATTATCAAGGGATAATGAGGGAGGGAGGGTGGGGAAGGGAGAGGGAAAATAAGAAGCTGATACCAAGGGCTCAAGTAGAAAGCAAATGTTTTGAAAATGATGATGGCAACTAATGTACAAATGTGCTTGACACAATGGATGGATGTATGGATTGTAATGAGTTGTACGAGGCCCCAATAAAATGATTTATTAAAAAAGAAAGAAAGAAAACAGACAATTATACAAAAAGCTGGTTCTTTGAATAATTAATAAAATTCATAAACCTCTAGTAAAACTGATTTAGAAAAAAAGAGATTTCAAATATCAGGAATAAAATTGGAGACTTTACTACAATTCCTTAAGACTTTAAGAGGCTTGGAAGAGAATATTATTAATAACTTTATATCAACAATTCAATAAGTTAGATGGAGATGGACACATTTCAGAAATACACAAGAAACCAAAGCCAACATATGACAAGAATATATGAATGATCTATTAAAGAAACTGAATTTATCATTTAAAACCTTACCCCGAAGAAAACACCAATACTAGATGGCTTCATTTGTAAGTTCAATCAAACATTGAACAAAGAAACAATATTAATCCTACAAATTTTAGAAAATAGCGAAGAAACACTTTTTAAAAAATCATTTTATTGGGGGCTCGTACAACTCTTATCACAATCCATCCATCCATCTATTGTGTTAAGCACTTTTGTACATTTGTTTCCCTCGTCATTCTCAAAACATTTGCTTTCTACTTGAGCCCTTAGTATCAGCTCCTCATTTTTCCCCTCCCTCCCCGCTCGCCCCTCCCCCATGAATCCTTGATAATTTATAAATTATTATGATTTTGTCTTATCTTACACCGTCCGACGTCACTCTTCACCCACTTCTCTGCTGTCCGTCCCCCAGGGAGGTTATATGTAGATCCTTGTGATCGGTTCCCCTTTCTCCCTCACCTTCCCTCCACCCTCCCTGTATCGCCACTCTCACCACTGGTCCTGAGGGGTTCATCTGTCCTGGATTCCCTGTGAGGAAACACTTTTAAATTATTCTGTGGGGCCTGCATTACCCTGGCATCAAAGCCATACAAAGGCATTATAGAAAAAGAAAAGTAGTGACCAACATTTCTCATAAATACAGATATTAAAATTTTATCTAAGTGAGGTGTCAGCAAAGTCTGCATTGAAGAATTATGCTAGCAAGTGGGATCAAAGAATTATTAATAATGAAATTCGTGATTAAAGGGAGGTTGTACTAGAGCTTAAAATCTGAGCAGCACCTGGTTTGCAGAAGGCTAATGATGACAGTGAAATCCATTTACAAAGCCCCCACATGATTAAACCTCTATTGAATGAATTCCCTTGTCTTCTACTGATCAAGGATGTGAGCAGTCTGGTCCTCCAAACAGGGGGCATTGGAAAGCGATCACTGCTGATATAGTGAGGTTAAATTTTAACATTTTAGAAATAGCCAATCTGATTCTAAAATTCTTACGGAGGTACAAACGACATGCGGTTGTTGTTACAGTTCTGACCCCTAGCAGCCCTCTGTTAAGCAAAACATAAACACTGCTTGGCTCTGTGCATTTTCACAATCATCCCCATGCTTGAGTTCATTGATGCGACCACTGCACCAGTCTATCCTGTGCGGTCTAACTTTCTTTCATTGATCCCCCGCTTGCCCAAGCATGATGTGCTACTCCAGTGACCGGCCCCTTCTGAAAACATCTCCAAAGTCTACGAGGTGCGTTCTTGCTACCCCAGCTTCCAAGGAGCCTTCTGGGTGGGTTTCTTCCAAGACAGGTTTGTTCATGGTTCTGGAAGTCTGCGGTCCTTTCTGTATGCTTCCCCGACACCACAGTTCAAAGGCATCAATTCCTCTTCAGTCTTCCTGACTCACTGTCCAGTTTTCACCTGCCTGTGGGGCAACTGAAAATACCAGGGTTTGCCTCATGTGCACCTTAGTCCTCCAAATGACATCGGTGCTTTTTAACACCTTAATGAGATATATTGCAACAGGTTTGTCCAACGCAGTATGTAATTTGATTTCTTCTTCTATGGGGGTTGATTGTGGATCAAAGGAAAATGAAATTCTTGACAACTTCAATTTGTTCTCCTTTTATCAGGATGGGACATAGTGGTCCCCGTGAGAAGATTGTTGCTTTCTTTACATTGAGATGTCGTCGATACTGAAGCTGTGGTCTTTGATCTTCACCAACAGGTGCTTCAAGTGCTCTTTGCTTTCGCCGATCACGGTGAGGTCAACTTCGTACCACAGATGTTAATGAGTCTTCCGCCAACCCTGATGCTGCGTTCTTCTTCGTATCATCTAGCTTGGTTCATCACACACATGGAATAAGCTCACTGCCAGCGAGTCGATGCTGACTCAGGGCGGCACCCCATGAGCTCCCAAGACTCTGTTTCTCGGAGGAGAAAGCCCAGCCTTTCTCCTGAGGGGCGGCTGGTGGTTTTGAACTGCCAACTCAGCCCAACTTAGGATCACTGCCCAATTCATTACCACTGCACCACCAGGGCTCCAGATTGAGTAAGTATGGCCATAGGACAAAAAACCCTTATGCACATTTCCCTCATGTTACACCATGTAGTAGCCCTTCGTTCTGGTCTACCGCCCACCTCTTGGTCTACGTCCAGGCTCCTTATTAACACAATGACATATTCTGGAATTCCCAAAATGTTATCCATAATTTGCTATATTCCACCCAACTGGATACTTTTGCATTATCAATAAAACACAGATAAGCATTTTCCTGGTAGCCTTGCTTTCAGCCAAGATCCGTCTGGTATAAGCAATAATATCCCTCATTCCACATCCTCTTCTTAAACCAGTTTAAATGTCTAGCAGTTTCCAGCGGGTGTTCTGCTGCATCCAGAATGATCTTTGCAGAATAGATCTGTTCTGTTAGCCAGGAAGCGCTCTTCCAAATCCCGGAGCGTGGATCAGGGAGCACCGCCTGATCCAGCACGTGCTGCATCTGTTTGTTGAAGCCGTGAGATGGGCTTTTCGCCCGTTTCTGGTTTTCTTCAACCCTGGTTGCTCACCAAGAAGCCCTCGTGCATAGCGATTATGCGCTGGACTGCTAGCCACAGGTCAGTAGTCCAGCCCACAGCTGCTCGTAGGAAGAAAGATGAGACTTTCTGTTCCCTTAAAGATTTACAGCCTCCAAAACCCAAAAGGGCCATTCTACTCTCCACTTTCGGGTTGCTCTGAGGACGAGGGTTTTCACCAACGCCTTCCATGCAGCTCGGACTCCTTTCTTCACGACCTAGAGTTCTCCATCAACGCTGCCTCCAGAGTTGGTTGGCCCTTGACCAGTTATTGTTGGTACAGTGACTCTATGCATTCTTTTTATCTTATCTTGATATTTCCTGCATCATTCAAGATGTTCGCCCATAGAATCTTTCGATATGGCAACACGAGACTTAAATTCCTTCTTCAGGGCGTTCTGCTTGAGATACGCCGCGTGTTCTATAACTTCAAGTCTTTGCACATTTCACTTTAACGCCCTGTCATCTCTCGCCACCCTTTGAAATCCTCTGTTCGGCTTGTCTGCTTCCTCAGTTCTGCCGTTCACTTTGGCTCCTCTGCATTGGAGCCAGTTTCCAATGGCTGCTTCTCATTTTGCGGCTCCCACGTTAGCAGACGAGGGTTTCAACGGCCCCCTTCACCTCCTTGCGGAGGCCGCTCTCCGCCAGTTGTAATGTGAGCCCTTTCCAACTTTCAGGCACCGTACCAGACAATGTTCATAAGGTTTTCACTGGCCAGTTTATTTCTCAGACTAGACTGTGAAACCTTTATTCCTAGTCTGTCTTAATCTAGAAAGGATGCTGAAACCTCTGGTATGGGTGACCCCGCCAACATTTGGAATGCCAGTGGCTGAGACTCCCACATCACAGAAACATGTGAACCACCACAGTCGGACATGGTGACAGATGCAGGGGAGCCAAAGCCATTTTGAAAATGACTAGTTGGAGGGCTGACTTGAGTTCAAGACCGACCTACACTGCAGCAATCAAAACTGTGTGCTCGTGATGTAAGGATAAACGTGTTTCAGGACAGACAAGTAGATGTAAAAGAATGCAGAACCCAGAAATTGAGTTACACACTCCATCGACTGATTTTTGATAAAGAGCTACAGGTAATTCAGTGTAGGAAAGGCTACCCATTAAGCAGCTGTACTGGAATAAGTGGCTATCCATTTGGGAGACAGGGAAACTAAAACCTTTCGCATCAAACACACCACAATTAATTTGGTATGAAGCTAAAACTTAAACATAAAAGCTAACATTATAAAACTGATATAGAGAAAAAAGAATGCAGGAAATCTTCACATTAAAAATTGAGAAACACTGGCCTGAATATTTTTTTCTCTTGGCAGATTTAAATACTCCAAGTAATTTTTTCCAATATGCCATATAAGATTCTAGATTCAAAGGCCCCCTCGCCAACACTTTAAAGATATGACTGCAATGTGGAGTAAAGCCGAGCCACAGAGCCCCTAAGGAGCGCCAAGAATGGGCTTTGGGTGAGGAGGGGCAGCCCCCGATCTCCCTCAGGACCAGGGGGGTGGGTCTCATGGGGACCAGCAAACAGACCTGGACCTAGGTAGGGTTTTGTTTTTTTTTCTTTTATCTCATCTTTTTCTCTTTCCTTTTCTTTCTTCAACCATATGTTTTCTTATTGTTCAGACTAAGACATGGATGGCTTGCCTAATTATATGGGTTGGACCA
>NW_022111304.1:2205517-2226418 GCF_000313985.2 Echinops telfairi | reverse complement strand
AAGATATTACTGCAATGTTTCTACCATCCTGCATTCTATTGAGAAGTCTATTCATTTAATGCTTATTCTTTTATTAGTGATCTACTCTGATATTGTCAAAATCCACCATTATGTTTTCAGGGGTGCATTTTTATTTATCTGTTCTAATTGGCTCTCTATGAGCCCTTTCCAACTTAAGGCCTTTCATCTTTAATCTTGGAAATTGTTTCTCTAGCTATTTTCTACTCTCCACTTTCTTTTCCTGGTTCCCCATTATGAGGATGCTGGTCTTTCTAGGGTTGCATGCGTGTACCAGGCTCTCCAAATTCCTTTCTCTTTTACTGTTACCTTCAGGGTGGGCTTTTCTTTATGACCCCTCGTCTTTGAGTGATGTAAGCTCCCTGTATCAGACATCTGGAAGACGGCTGAGTGGATATGGGTTTAGTATTGCAGGTCTAGAGGTATTTCCCTTATGTCTTGGAGTTTTGTATGAATTCGTACATTTTATGCTTTCTCTAGTGTTGCTGTGGGAGAAGCATTGTGCTGCTAACTGATGAAGCTTTCCTGGACATTTTTCTTCTAAAGCTTTGACTAAGTTTCTTAAAGCCCTCTCACAATACACAACAATAAGCAGATGCTACCGATCTCTGGCCCTCCAGAAAGTCAACAAACAAAATGCCTTGAGCATCCTAAAAACACATGTTGCCGTGACCAAAGCTTTTGCTTTGAGCTGCTTCCTCCTCGTGGTAGTCATTGCTCTGATTATGCTTTGTCTTCAGGATGGTACTGATAAAGTCAGGTTGCAAATCCTGTGCCAGTCCTGTCAAGGAATGCGTCAGGGTCTTGATCCCATGTTTTCCAACATCTCCATGGAAAGCTCTTCTCTTGTGTGCAGCTGACCTGGGCGCAAGCATGGTGACACTCGGGGAGTAGAATCGTGTGTACGCTGAATCAACTGAGATGTGTATGGTGTTTGCTATTGTTTCTGCTGTTAATGGTCAGTCCTCTTCAGTGAAGGCACACAGCCAAATTCAATTCTGCCATCTAGGCCTTGCCAACTCATAGCATGACCTTACAGGACTATTGCGGCTCTAAATCTTTACAGGAGCAGAAAGCCTCATCTTTTTCTTTGGGAGCGGCTGGTGAATTTGAACTACCTACCTTGTGGTTAGCAGTCCAGCACATTACCCACTATACTACTAGGCCTTCTTCAATTTAGAGCACAAGCAAAATTCATTGTTTCCTTGAAAAATTATGTGAGTGGTCTGCTGCTGTGGGTTTTATCTTCAACATCTTATCCCTTCTCAAACTGAGTTATCCATTTGCAAAGTTGCTTATTTCTGTGTGACATTATGCACATAAACTTTTGTAAAGCATCATCATTCTCTTACCTTTCTTCCACCTAAGCTTTCACCTTAAGTTTAATCTTTGTTTTTGTTTCAATTTTAGCAGAATTCGTGTTATTCTGGTAGGGACTTTTTATACACAGATGTCTTGTCCTTCTTATTGCCTCCAACTAGATCCCATTCAGACATGTTAGAATAAGTTAGTACAAGTTTATTTTGGTTCAAGAAAAATTAGAAATTTAGGCATTGCTTTTTCATAATTGGAATTTCCATGAATATTTGAAGAGCCCTTATAAATAAATAAAAGTCAGATTCTAGATTAACTGAGATCTTCCTGTCTAGGGTCTTATTTGGGAAAGACCCCACTTTCTCTCTCTCTCTCTCTCTCTCTCTCTCTCTCACACACACACACACACACACACACACGCACATTCTCTCTCTCATACATTAACAACTACATTTTAAGAACACTTAATAAAGTCAGAAATCAGAAGTTATGATTGTTACTGTTGACCAGACACAGTGCAATAGAGCTACCACTACTGGGTTGTATTAACAAAGAAGTCTTGCTGCAGATAGGCAATTAGATAAGCCAAGTTTCCCTTTATTACTCTGCAATTTATTAGCTATACAATCTAGGGGGAAATGCCTAATCTTTCCAAATAACTGTTAACACCCTTTAATAAAACACAGATAATAACAGTATCTGCCTCAAAGAGGTTTTCCATAGGTTAACTGAGATGACAGGTACAAACCCCACAGCACAATGCTTGCCCCATAAATTTCGTGAAATCTTCGCTCTTATACTCTTTATAAGGGGGGGCATTTGGAGAGGAGGTGAGTCTTCCTCACATGAAGGCTTGACACTTTGATGTTTTGAATTAATATATTATGTGTGAGAGAGAAACCAAGGCTTGAATCAGAGAAGGGGTTCCATTCAGCAAGCCCTTTAGGAGCCCTTGGGTGTTACAGACGGTTAGTGCACTGGGTTCCTAACCAAAAGATTGGAGGATCCTGTCCACCTGGCAGCTCCTTGGAAGATAGGTCTTATAATTTACTTCTGAAAAGTCAGCCACTGAAAACACTGGAGCTCGGTGCACTCACGATGAGTCATTTCTACAGCACCTGGTTTTTACTGGTTAATTACCGAGAGGAGGGGGAAGCGAGGCAAGAGGTGAGTGAAGGTCAAACTGAGAAGCTTTGATTTCATAGGTCGAACAAGAGAAGCCATTGTCTAATACCCTTTGTGTCGTGTTGGTTTCTAACCGATGACCTGGTTAACTGATAGAAGGGAAGGACTGGAGACACGGAAGCTGGCTAGGCCTGTGTTGAGATAACCCAGGTATAACCAGTGTGGCTCTAGACCAGGTTTGCAACTACACAAACAGTGAAGTAAATATACTAGATGTGTGCATGGGTCATGCCAGAGCCATGCCTTGCCTTGCCTTCGGAGAGCCTGTTGTTTCAGGGAGACTGTAAAGCTTGGTTACAGCTGAGCAAGGTCCCTCCTATTGCTTGTGGGCACACGACTGTGGCCCCACCTCACACTTACGCTACTCATCTTTTGTCCCCCTTGCTGGGACTTCCCTAATGCCCCTGGGGGCTCAGAAGCTTGTGCCCAGTACATACGCATATGAAACCAAGACATGTAGGATAACTAATGCCTCATTAGATACTCTCTCGTTGCACGGGGTCCTTCTAGGAAGATGGCTTTCCATGTGAAGCAATCAACTTGACAAGAGGCTATGGTCAGGTGTGTGACCATTTTATTTGCTCTCTATTTTTCCCCTTATTTACTTACTCTCCAGGATACTGAGTCAAAAAGCAAGTTGATTCCAGTACCGGGAAACCTCCACATAACTTCTTCATATGTCGACACACATGTCGCCTTCTTTCTGCTATTGTCTACAAGTATGAAAACAATGATACACAACAAGGTGGAATACAGCGTTGCGGTGCTATCCACAAGTAGCTCAAACTTCCTATGCTTTTCAAAAGCAGAACTTACACACTTCCTCTATACCTGCTCTTTCTCCTGAATTCCCTGATTCCTTTGAGGGTGCACAACTCTCTGAGCCAGAAACTGGGCCATCGCTCTTTACTCCTTCTCTCTTCCTCTCCCTCTTCAGCATGATTTAAATGACCAATTCCTCTTGGTTTTAACTACTAAATAGTTTTTTTAAATATCCCTGTGGGAGAGGCAGCCTGTTTGACAGCTGCCTACTTGAATAGTCTTCTAACTTAGAGATCCTCATGGTGAGGAATTATCTCATGATAACATTCCTTGGCTAAAACAAAATGACTTTCAACCCTAACACATGAAGCTGGAAATTTGTCTACACCTTCCATCAATAGCAAATTGATGTCGCCTCCTGAAAGTTGCCGGGTGTGTCAAAGCAAAAGACAGATAGAAGAGGTGGCTGAAGGACCCACAGGGAACTACATGATGTTAACACAATTGCCTTTTGTAGCACCTTGTTAAGTCCCCACATGATTTGCTATTGTGCATGCCTGACTTGGGATGGTCAGCCGCCCGCCAGGGCTTGGGGAAACAGAACATTAGATAGATGAGGCGGCCTATTCACGGGATGTGGGATTGATGCCTAAATTATCTGGCTAATTACCTTCTTGTGGACCGGGGCAACCCAAACCCCATATTCCTGGAGCCACAAGGAAGCTGAGAGTCATCGCTGTCTATGAGAAACTGGATGAGGCATCTGAGCGGGTATTCATAGCTTAGGAAATTAAAATCCACTGTTCAGAGTGCCAAGTGACTAACACGTTCATTGTGAGAGGCATCAACCAGCCCAAACTGGGAGGGAAGCAGCGAGCAGAACGGTGGGCCCAGGGTAGCTGGTTTCTGTCCATGTTTGAGCTCGGGTTGGTTCATCCCCAAGTAACTCCGTTTAACACACACTAGCCCAGCTTTTGCATTAGCTAAAATTTTCCTCCTCCAGGAAGCATTCCTGGGTCCCTACACGCAAGACTGGTTCCTTCTTTTTTTTTCGGTTTTCACTTAGGTCTCAGTCGGCATTGTATGTATTTGCACTTATTTGTATGTTGCTTTGTAAGTATTTTTAGGTCATGTTTCTATGTCTGTGCCATGTGCTCCTAAGTGGAATTATGTTCTTGGAGATAGCATCTTCAACTGTCATTTCCCCCTTCCTCTCATTTCCATTTCACGACGCTCTTCAATTTATGTGGGCTCATAAAAACATCCGTGTAGCTTCGTAGTGTGTTTATGCACACGTTGCCCTCTTTCTGTCATTGGCTAAAAGGACGAAAGCAAGGGTATACAGATAGTCTGGGGGTCACACGTAAGTCATTAGGGCTTTGCCTTTTACAAGTGGTCTTTTTAAAGACACCATCTCTAGGAACGCTTTGCACCCAAAAGTCTGGGTTCCTTGTGCATACTCTGATGCCACTGCCCATCATGAACAGCGGGGTGAGACCCCTCCTGTTCTTACATCATGTCGTGAAGTCAGACCTACCCTCTGTGGGCTGCCCTCTCCTCTGTGTACTCGGCAAGCAAGGTCTTCATGCTCCAACATCCAGCTTCAATTTTACCTCCTCTCCAAAGCACTCATTCACCCCTCCCACCTGTTCCTGTAACCCTTTTGAAAAAACGTTTGCTAAAACCCATGTCTCACTTTGTAGTTGTCTTCACTTTAGTCCCACCAATAAGCATACCTCAAGACCGCAGTTTATTTATCTACTGAACCCACCACCCGTGAGGACTCACGAGATGTTGGAGAAAAAGTAGTAATCCACTACTCGGTGGATTAGTAACTATATGGAATTTGGAGGTGGCTCTATTCTGCTTGGGAGCTGCCTCATTCTCCCAGTGCCTTCTCAACTCTGCCAGTGTTTGGCAGTCCTGCGTTCTCTTCTTGCCATCATCCCACCTTCCCCACTAATCGAAAGTGCCAGCTTAGGTAGTTTAAAGAAACCACTTACTCGTTGATTAGACATTTATGAAGTACCTCCCAGGTTCCAGGCCCTGCCTGTTCTGGGTGCTGAGGAAACACCAGTCACAGTCGGTAAGCCCCCTGCCATCACAGTGCTCATATGCCCGTGGGTTAGGCTGACAACTGGACCGAGAGAGGTTGAGAAAGGGATGCAGACCTTGTGCCTACGTTTTCTGGGAAATCACATTGCTTTCTTTGTCTCTCCACTGAGGTGCACTTGGCTTTCTGTCCTCCCACTCTCCAACAACCGCCCCTGTGGGCACAATGCAGTCCAGGGTCCCTAGCACCCATGTCCTGCTATCGATAGACATTTGCACCTACAAACATACAGTACACCTCAATAGCGACAACTCGCTGGTATTCATTAATCATCCACTTATTCCAACACTAAGCCTCCCAAGATACCAGGTACACCTAACACCCCCCTGCATAACAGAACGAAAATACTGCCCGTCTTGTACCATCCCATGATTGGTTTGGATCTGACCATTGTGAGCCATCGTTTCTGGGTGTGTTTGTTTGCTTATATTTCCTAGTTTTAAAAAAATTTTGTGAAAATATACATAACAAAATGTAGAAATCGCCACAATGTATGCACGTACAAAAATTACATCCTTCAAGCTGTTCTCTCCATCTTTTGCTAAATTATTCTACCATTGACATAAACTCTAGGCTCCTAAGCAAAAACTTCCCTTCCGTCTTCCACCCCACTAGTAACCACTAATTATCATTTATTTCTCTATATTTGCTTGTTTCACTTACGTGACATTATACAATATTTGTCCATGTGTGACTAAGTTATTTCACTCAACTGATCTTGTCAAGATTCATCCGTGCCATCGCATGCACCAGGGTCTGATTTCTCTTTATGGCTCCGTGGTATTCCACTGTGTGTCTGTACCGCGCTGTGTTTATCCATTCGTCTGTTTATAGACATTTCAGATTTCTACCTTTTGGCTGTTGTGAAAAGTGCTGCCGTGGTCATTGGTGTACAGGTTCCTGTGTGAGTTCTCGCCCTCACGTCTTCTGGGTATTTACCTAGGCTGTAGATTGTTGGGTCACGCCCTGTGATGAATTTTTTGAGGAACTGAGAAACTGTTTTGCACAGTGACGGTACCATTTTACATTCCCCCCAGCAAGAATGAGGGCTCCAGCAATTGTAGTTTTCCTTTTTAAAAATTATTGTGATCCTAATGGAGTGATCACTCATTGGGTTGCGAACCACAAGGTCAGCAGTTCGCAACCACCAACCGCTCTATGGAAGAAAGATGAGGCTTCCTACTATAATGAGCATACCCACTGGGGCTATCCCACCCTGTCCTCGAGGGCTGCTAAGAGTCAGAATCAACTCGATGGCAGAGAGTTTGAGTTAGAGTTTTGCACTGGTGTCACACTGGGTTAAGCATTGGGCTTCTAACCCCAAAGTCGGTAATTTAAATCCACTCCACAGGAGAAAGGTGAGCTTGTCTACTTCAGTAGAGGCTTACAGCCCTGGAACTCTGTGAAGTAGAGTTTCTAATCTCTCCTATCGGGTTCTGTGAGTCAAAATGGACTCTGTCGCTTTAGAGTTTGTTTCCATGGCTAATGACATTGAGCGTCTGCTCATGTGCTTATTGGCCATTGGAACATCCTTCTTGGACACAATGTCTGTCCAAGTCCTCTCTCCATGCTTTGATTGGGTTATTTGTCTTTTTTGCTATGCAATCACAGGATTTTCCTTGGCTGGTTGCTGAACGGAGCTTGCCAGGCCTTCTCCCCTCCTCTTCTAATGGCTCTACGGTATGGGTGCCCACCAGAACGCACCTGCAGACTGCTGCTGTCCCTCCTTCCTTCTTTCCCTGGCGAGGAATGCTTCAGTTCTTCGAAAAGAAACCAGTTTTTGAAATGAACTGGGCAGGCTCGGTGTGAAAACATCTTCTCTAATTGCCAGCACTCTCTCTGCGCTCGGAGCAAACAGGCCCCAGAGGTTGATTGTAGACTGGAAACCACTTCAAATGGTGTAGCAATCCTAAGATAAAAATGAAGGCTGTCTTCCCGGGAAGGACACTTGGAAAGAGAAGAACAGATCAGGGACACGGAGACCATTCGGTGCCAGCTTCAGCCGTCCTGCTTGGCGCCCTCTGGCATTCTCTTGGACCCCAACAGTGCTGCAAACCCGAAGTTTTTGCAGAACAATGAGTTCCCTCTCCTGTCTCCTCTCTCCTGTCTCTGGCAAAAGAATGCAGCAGATCTCATGCGAAGGGAAAGGAGAAAGGGGACTGACACTTCAACACAAGCCTCAGCTGCCAAGTCTTTTATATTTTTCACTTTATTAAAACACAAGTGGTAGAGAGCACCCACCTGCCTTTTGCAAATGAAACAGTGGTTCAAGGGCCTTAATTGTGGGGTTGGAATTTGAACTCAGGCCTCACCTGCTCCTGGTTTGTGCTCTTGCTTCTCACGTGCTAAAATTGACACACACACACACACACACACACACCCCTCAAGGAATTTTGCGATAGGGTCGTTTTCTTTTTCAGCAGTGCACCTGTGCCGTTCTGCGTACGGGCAAGGATAATGGACAAAACCTATGTTCGTGAGGCAGTCACTGGTGGATAAGGAGAAGGCTCTGTCTGTCCGTAAGCACCTGCGTGAGTAGTCTACTGAGAACTTGCCTTTGCATGCAGTGGTTTCCAGTGTCCAAATGGTTGCCCATTCATTGAGCCCCTTTGTTCTTCAGAACAAACCCTCTGAAGGGTGCTGCCCTCATTAACTTTATATGTAAGGACATTTAGAAGGAGCAGAGGAGAGCGGAATGTTTCCTGAGCAAAACATTCTCATCTATATATAACAGTAATACAATGTGCATTCATGTGCACATATTAGCATCCAACATGTGTTCCTATCCACAAATTAACAACTAGAACATAACACGTGTATACATGTGCACGTAGAGATCATATGATTGGAGGTGTAGATGTAACTACAGAGATGGCAACTTGAGGCTGGCCATAGGATTTTGCATCTTCTCACATACCACCTGTGTGCAACATTAGTTCACCCATCTTACAGATGAGGAGATATTTGAATCGGATGAAATCTTACATCGAGTCCAGTTCTGTAACAAACTCAGTTCTTTAGCATCAAAGTCGTTCCAGGTGGTAGTTAGTGGCGGGGTCGAGAGGCATTTCACTCCGGGCATCCTGTCTCCGTCAGTCCCATGGGCCACCGCTGTGTCTCCCTTCCTCAGGGCTTGCCTTTCCCCAGAAAGAATGCAGGATGGCTGCTTGTTGTCTTCTGAATAGTGCTTCCAGAGACTCAAAGTTCATTCGTAAGCTCTCAATTCTCATCATGTCTTATTAGCGTGGACTGATTCTAGACATTCCTCAGTAGGGGCCCCAAATCTTTTTTTTTCTTCCCTTTCTACTGGACCGTGGAGACATATTTTACATAGGTCAATTAGTCTTGCAAAAAGTGGCTGGCCTGCCCACCAGTGGCGAGGGTGGATTGCTATAGGTCGTCAGAAATGACAGAAAACTTCGGGCCCATTTGCACCAGCCTTTACCACGCACCTTCCCGTCTTTCACCTCCTAGCTCTCTTCCCGGAGTCTGGATCCTTTCCCGACTTCTCTCCACAGGTGTAACTTTCTCCATTCCCTTTGCATCGCTCTTGCCTGCCGCTCCTGGTAAAGCACACACGGAGAGACACGCCGCCGACACGGAAGCTGGTGCATGGCCCTTCCTTTTACTCCTTTACTTCCTGACGTGGATTTTTCCTACGTACTTTCTTCATATCGTTCCAGCACTTACCCCTGGAGCTCAGTAAAGTACTTCCTGGTTCTCTTGCCTGGGTCTCGACCCTTCTGCCGGGGCCTCGACTCTCCCCGGAGGGAGAGCTCCACTGTCTCCTTCCTCCGATGCTGCCTTCTCCTCGCTGAACACAAAGTGGGCATCTCTAAAGTGACCCTCCTAATTTGGTGTCACATGGCCGTGGTTGATCCGATATTATTCGACGTATTCTACACTAGCAGTGAATGAAGCAGGGTACCGGACATAGTTGAGTGGCCCTTTCCAGCGGTTAGCATGTCCATTGAAAGAGCAATACTCACCTTTAAGAGGAATGCTGTTGGACTCTGTGCATGTTGTTGAGTATGAGTGCAGAAAACTCTTTTTAAAAAATCATTTTATTGGGGGGTTCGTACAACTCATCACAATCCATCCATCCATCCATCCATTGTGTGCATTTGTTGACATCATCATTCTCAAAACATTTGCTTTCTACGTGAGCCCCTTGCACCAGCTCCTCATTTTACCCTCCCTCCCCGCCATCCCTTCCCTCATAAACCCTTGATAATTCATAAATTATTATTATTTTGTCATGTCTTACATGGTTCAGTGTCTCCCTCACCCACTCTTCTGTTGTCCATCCCCCAGGGAGGAGGTTATATGTAGATCCTTGTAATGAGTTCCCCCTTTCCACCCCACTTTCCCTCCACCTTCCCTCCACCCTCCCAGTATCACCACTATCGCCACTGGTCCTGAAGGGATCATCTGTCCTGGCTTCCCTGTGTTTCCAGTTCCCATCTGTACCAGTGTACATTCTCTGGTCTAGCTGGATTTGTAAGCTAGAACTGGGATCATGATAGTGGAGGGTTGGGGGGGAAGCACTTAAGAACGAGAGGAAAGTTGTATGTTTCATCGTTAGAATGCAGAAAACTCTTAAGACAATGGCTGGTCTTCTTGATTCTTCTTTGGAATTGAGGAAGCGGTCCCGATGGGGGGAATGTCTTATATAGCATTAATTATGAAATAAAATATGTATTTGCTTATAAATGTCATTTAAAGATTCTAAACCTTCATGCAAACTTTATTTACTATACAGAGTGCTGGATGTATGGATCAAATAGAAAAGCCACTGAGGGGGAGGAGTGATGAGCCTGCCCATCATCGACTGTCTTGCTTTCCAGCCCCACAAGTCAGTGAATCGCTCCTCTAATCCCTGCTAAGGTCTCGCTCTAATTTTGGATATAAATTCAGCAGTTGCCAAGAACAATTTTTCTTGCCTATGACATTAGCTCAGGGTGATAGAAGTATGAGAGAGAAAAAATATGATTCTGGGGATGAACATAATTTCTTGTGCCAATTAACTGAGACAGTTCACATGTTTATTATGTTTAAACTATCGGGTGATTAATTCAGGAAGTTTTATAGACAATTGAATCCTCTACCCGTCTAAGGAATCAGCTCGTTTAGATAGAAGGAGAGAGAAAGAGGTCTGAATATATCTACATCTGATGACAAATACATCAAATGAAAGATGGGGTCATTAGCAGCTTCCCATATGTTATCTAGTTCAAACACTGGGTACAAATATTCAACTCTTAAGTTGTGGCATAAATACTATCTTCAGGAAAGGTAACTCCAAACTGGACGGTTTCTTGCCCTTTGGCATGCCCTCCATCTCTCAATCCCTCGTTGGCATTGCACGGCCTTTCCAGTGAAGGGGCATGTCAATCATAACTGCAAGGAGCCCGGTGGCATCGTGGTTAAGAATTGGATTGCGAAGTGCAAAGTCAGTAGTTCAGAAGCACCAGCTGTTCCAAAGGAGAAAAACAAAGCTTTCTTTCTTCTCCCGTGAAGAATTATAGTCTTGGAAACCCACAGGGGCAGTTCTACCCTGTCCTAGGTCTCTGTGAGTCAGAATCAAGTTGATGGTAGTGTTTCTGGTTAACCACAAGCTGCTTCTGTTTAGTCAAATGTTAACAAGCAGTGGGGCTAAGGGATTAAAACAAAAACATAACCTTGAACAAAACCAAATTTTAAAGCGAGTGTGCTAATCAAGAATTTTTCATTATCTACTTAATTTTTTAGCATAATTGATAAAAAGCTGCTGGGACGAAGCTGAGACTATTTATTAAGTGCCTGGGGTTAGTATGTGGTAGAGGTACCAACCTAGATCGAGCCAAGACCACAAAAGAGCTAAGCTGTGGAATACTATCTTCCCCAAGAGGAGGAAGAAGAATCCAAGGGGGGATGGGGGGGATGGGGCAAGCTACTGGGGGAGTCGATAAGTAGTTTAAGTTATTGAATACAAAATTGATGCTCTGAAAGGTCAACCACCACCTCATTCACAACAAAAAAATTACATATGCTCACACATATGTATTTTATTACTCTTGGACCACCCTCAACCTTCCTGAAATACCCAGTATCCCCCACAACCTCTCCCAGATATTCAGTCTGTTTGCCTTCATCTTCCCCACTCTCTATCTTTCCTACCGGATCTTCTCTGGATTGCTACACACACATTCGCACGCCCGTTAAAAAGACCCTTCCTCCCTCCTCTTCCTTCTAGTCCTCTGTCTTGGTCACCAAATGCATCTGTATAACACACACACACACACACACACACACACACACACACCCCTGATGTTGTCAAGTCTCCGTGTCGTTGTGAATTTAGCAAGGGAAGAAAGTGCTTTCCCATTATCTTCCCTCGGCGAGCACCTACTGAGTGCCTGCTCTGGGGCAGATACCCTACTATGCCTACCCATGGCTCGCTAGTGACACTGCGTCACTGTTTCTCTCAGCTGTTTTGTTAGCTACCGTGAATTGGCCCCTGACCCATCGGAGCCCATGCCCAGCAGAACTAAACCCTGCCCAGTTCCGCACCATCCCGTACTCTCTTGTGGATCCCCTGGTTGTGATCCAGAAGATTTCGATGGCTGGTCTTTGGAAGTAAGTCATCACGCCTTTCTTGCTAGTCCATCGTGGCCTGGCTGTGCCAATTAACCCTGTTCGGCACCTTGGCAGTATGCTAGCCTTCGCTGACAGAGGGTCCCGGCTGTGCCTGGCATGAAAGGCAAGAACTCTGCTACTGAACCGCCAAGGGCCCCGCTGTTTGTCTCGCGGGCTGACGCAGAGCCAGCTTTCCCAGAAGCTCTGTGAGGGAAGCAGCTGTAAGAGGAAGTGGATTTTCCTCATCTCTGGGTCCCTTGTTTATTAGGGAGGAGGAGCGGAGGGAGTGCTAATCCCACTACCCAGAGATCGCTTACCTCCTCAGATAGTTCCTGTCCAGAATAGAAAGGGAGTTGGGGGGGCAGAGGGGGAGTTTGCCTGCATTGATAGTTCCCCCTACACATACCTTCTCACCCTTCTTCTTTTGCCTCAGGCCCCCCCCAAACCAAGAGGGAATCTGTCACTGTAATTAAGAAGTCTGTAATCAACACAGTCCCATTAAGAAATAATGAGGCCAGTAATGCAGTGGGTAATACCGGTGGGGGATCAGTGAAACTCATGTGGCTTCTTCCAACTCCTCCACTTGCTGAGGGAGTGGGGGTGGAGAGACTGTTGACTCAGCACTATCAGCATTAATCCCCGCATTCCTCCCCCACTCTTCGACCAGATTAAACGCTTTACTGAGGTAGGGTATGTCGGATGGGGCATGACTGCCCAGTTCTGATCCAGGGAAGTGTGTGAGTGCCTTGCCGAAAGAGTCACATCACAGGCATCTCTGTATCACCCATTACTGACCTATCCCAGGTGCTCATAACTGTCCCAGGAATGCTGGGGGGGAGAGGGGAGGCTGGAGGTACAGACTGAGAAGACCCTCGTGTCCTACCTCCTGGTCAAGACTTCCTCAACTAGATGGTGCGTCTATTAGCCTCTGGGTAATAGCATTCCTTGGTATTGAGAACGGTAGACTTCTCACACACATCTCATATTAAATCCTGCCTTTACCGTAGTAAAAAAAACCACCGTTTACGATCGTTACTGATTAGATCTCGGTGGACAGTGATTCTTTTACATATGTTCCTGTGCAGGGCACGGCGAATGCCCCTATCCTTTTTGTTGTTGTCAGGTGCTATCGAGTTCTAACCCATAGCAGCCCTGTGAACAAGCGAACGGAGCACCGCCCCATCCTGTGCCATCCTCACAACTGTTCCTTTTCCGGAGCCCATGGTCGCAGCCACTGTGGCCATCCATGTTGTCAAGGGCCTTCCTCTCTTCTGCTGCCCTTCCCCTTTACCAAGCGCAATAGCCTTCCCAGGGACGGGTCTCTCCTGACAATCTGTCCGAAATATGTAAAGTCAAGTCTTGCCATCCTGGCTTCTAAGGAGCACAGTGGCAGTATTTCTTCCAGACAGATCAATTTGTCCTTTTAGCAGTCCCTGTTACTTACAACAATCTTCTCCAGCACCACAATTCAAATGCACCCCTATCCTTAATAAAGTTCTAATATTTCTCCTGTTACAGCAATATGTATTTCCCATATACGGTGCCATGCAGGAAGGTCTATGGAGAGATCCCTGGAATACCTTTTCCTGAGAGGTATTAATTTTACGGCGGTCAATGAAACAATGAAAGCTAAATTGAAAGGGGTCCAATCAATTGGGAATGTCATCAGATATATTGTTTGACTTATGACAAGGAAGCTAATACTGAGCTGTAGTTCATCCACTTTCTTTAAGTGAATCCAGGAGGATCTAAAGAGACTTATGTGTGGAAGCAGGAAACTGTTGAGTTGACCTTTCAAAGGGCCTGTTAGCCCCTAGTTCCTGGGAGCCTTTTGCAACCTAAACTTCACTTAGGCTTATATTTTGATTTTCCTTAGCCAAGGGATGAGAGCCGAGTTGGTCCAGCCAGGCTAGCAGATCAGATAATTTATTACTCTACTTGTGCAACACTGCCTCTAATTTATGCAAACACTCCTCAAACAAAGAAAGAGAATCCATAACTTCCCTCGAGGTAAACAATTTTAGAAAGGAGGTAAAATGAGGTGGTAGCTAAAGGAGTTGAGTCAAGGAACTGGGTTTCAATCCTTACTCTCCTACTTACTTAGGCAAGCTACTTAATCTCATTTTCCGAAATGGAGAAACAATATTTATCACCAAAATTTGTAAAAGTTAAAAGTACAGAAGGCATATAAGGATCTCTCAGGAACCTGATGGCATAGTCAATGAAGTAAGCAGTTCAAATGCATCAGACAGTTCTCAGGAGCAAGACAAGGCTCTCTGTTCCTGTAAGGATTTGTAGCCGCAGAAACCCAAAGGGGCAGTTCTACTCGATCCCACATGAGTCGGAAGCGCGTGAAGGCATCTTCTAGCACTGTGCCTCCTCACAGTGAATTCTCATAGTTAAACAGAGAGCTAAGTCTATTTAATCCCTCCTACAATAGCAATGAGTTTAGTTGGGTTTTTTGTTGTTGTTTGGACCTACTATGTGCTATGTAACTTTGAATAGGCGTCTATGGTCTTTGTGGTTGCTGTCAGGTGTCTTTGCATTCTGATTCCCTACTTACAATCACCTAAGCCCATATTATTGACCTTGTATGCCGGGGACATTTCCTTACGTGCACTCCGCAGCATCTAATGAGCTTTGCATGTGGCTTGAAACAAATAAGCGAATCAGGAACGTGGGTGGCATTGCACAGGCTAGCAGAGCAAAGAGAAGCGGCGGGGATGAACAAGAAGACTGAGTCTGTCAGTCTGTCCATCCAATCCATTGAAAGGCGCCTCCTCTCCCACGAGTGCAGCATGAGCTGTGCGAACCGGAGCACACGAAGCCCTGGTCTGAAGCCACAGTTTCAGGGTCAGCCGGCTCTAGACAGAGGGCCTGTCCATACGTCCCTTCCCTTTCCCAAACGAGGGTTCCCTTCTCCTGTGCTGTTTGCTTCTGATGAAATATAGGCCTGACACGAGTGAACTATTTCCCTAATATGACCTATTCCTTTTCAAAGTTTGGTTCATTTATTTTAGCTTTTTCATGGTGAATTTGGCGATGTTTTACAGAGCAGATCAATTTTCCACTCAGCAATTCATACCCATTCTGTTTCATATCATTGATTGCAATCCCTACAATGTAACATCACTTATCCCACTTCCTAACTATGTTAGCTATCCACTTTTCCCCCATATCTGTGTGTTGTCCACTGTAAAAATCATTAACAGCGAATGTTTCATCTCAGTCCGACTTGTTCCTGCTACCCTTCATCCTCAGGAACGGTCATCTCCTTACGTTCGTGCATCGAGGACCAGCATGAAACAAGCCCATCCTAACACGCGCTCTCCTGGGAGAAATCAGTCTTGTTAGGTCAACTTCCTTCGAGAGCACCCTCCAAGGCCGCATCAGAAATCTTCTGCTTTGACTAGCAGTGTCAGGGTTTCCTACCAGAAGGGTGGACAGTTGAGATAACAGAGAATCCTTTCCAAAAGAGGGGAAGATCTTAGAAGTCGTTGGTTAGAGGATGTGGAGAATAATTTCTGAGAAGTTAGGAGATAAAAGCTTCTCCTCTCCTATTCCTCATCATCCTTGCCTCAGTAAAAGTTGAGACATTTATGAAAGAACACTTTCAAACACGGTTCACTTTTACCTGCAAGTATATTGGCTCCTTCTCTGGCATGCCCCACACTGGGTAGGTTTATTTGGATAGGAAGACGTCTTTGCGAGTCAGGGTATGAGGATGAGAAAATGGAGCTAGGAAACCTTTTATAGGACAGTGAGAGAAGCGGGGAACATCAAACACACCGCCAACTGACCTACTACTATTAGCATGCATTTAAGAGTGAGGTTTTTCTATAACATGGGTGATACCTATCAGGGTTAAAATGCACCTGCTTCCAAACAGGGATATTTCTACGCCTACCAAGCAAAGAAGAATCTACAACGTCTATTGTAGTGGGAAGTTCTCCTGAAGTCTAACCTTAAGTCTGCCAGTGCTATTTTATTTGCTTATATTACTATGTTGCTTTGTAATTGTTGTTGGGTTGCTTTTAGTGTGTGTGTGTGTGTGTGTGTGTGTGTGTGTGTGTGTGTTCCCAGGGATGGACCTGACTCTTCCAAGAAATTTTTTTAACCCCCTTATAGAGGTGCCTGTATCAAGTCATGCTAAGACAGAAGTTCAAGAACAATTATTAACCAAGCACGTTGACAGCCCAGAAAATATAACAATCCTCTTGCATCAGAGAGCTTTGTTCCAGTATAATCCTGCTGTTTCCTCTTTGTAAGACAAGTGTTGTCTGAAGTGTTGTATGTGTGAATTTGAAGGGAAAGGCTGCAGGACTCCGTTCCTACTTTGCCTTGTATCCGATCCTGTGAAAGGGGTGTGGAAAGTGAATTTATCCATGAGATGACTGAGCAGAAAAGCTTTAAGATTCCTAATGGAAAGAGGCTGATTGAAACGTTCCTTATAAACAACTCAAATATGCTCGTTTTAGCCAATTCCCAGTCTGTGTCATTCCCACCTATAATTCTGCTTGGCAAGAACCTCGTGCTGAAAGTTCTCAAAATACTTTGTAGACTTTAATTAGTTCCGTGGGAAGTACGGCAAAGCTCAATCTTCATTCTGCCAAGTGAGATGAAGATGGAGGGGGTGGAGGGAAAGTAAGAAGAGGGCAACGAGGGCAGTTGTGCAACTCACCCAAGATCATATGGTCAAGGAGGAACTGGAGTTCGAACCCCCAAGGTTTGACTCTTAGTGAAATTTTCTTAGCCTTCCAGATTCCTGACCAAGTAGTGGGCTCAGTCTACTAACCTACTTTGCTAGGGTGTTGTTGGTGAATGCTTATAAACCCTATCCTAGATGATAGGTTTGGAAAATTGTTAAGGAGAGCATGTCATTAAGTCCCTCTTCACCCCTCCTCGACACATAGCCCTGGAGGACAGTGGGTGTTCGCCAGAACTGGAAAGCCTCTGCCTCAGTGGGATAGACTGAGACTCAGCCACAGAAGGAATGCTCCAACAGGGAAGGGGATCAAGGGTGTCGGGGGCGAGGGAATCAGGTTTGGAAGCAGCCTAAAACAAGTGACACATCCATCGTCCAGAAAAGATCAAAAGATGATTGAATCACGGTCAAATAATTGTGGGTGGTAGCTTTCTTGAAAGTCGGGAAATATTTGTGTGATAGTTTCTCTTTTCTCCTTTTGTAAGAGCAGAAAATCTGCCTAAGAAGGCCAGTCCCGAGAGACCTTAGTGTTTGTCAGTGAGAGGCATGGTTTGAGTCGGGATTATCTGCGCTTCCCAGAAAGAAATGGTTAAGAGTTTAAGCTTTGACATTACAGACCTGAGTTTGAATCTTTCTTTGCCCCTCCCATTTATTTGAACTTGAGTAAGTTCCTTAACCTTCTCTCAGCCTTGATTTTTCCTCATCTCTAAAAATGGGCCCAATCCTAGGAGCTATCTCAAAGATAGGGAGAAAGATGCATCTTTATTCCTGCAGAGAGTTATAGTCTCAGAAACCCACAGGGCCAGTCCTTCCCTGTCCTATAGGATCTCTGTGCATCAGAATCTACTCTACGCAGCGAGCTGAGTGGTTATCTTTAAAGATTTGTTGTGAAGATTAAATTAAATAATTCAGGTAAAGCTTTGGCACAGTGCCTGGCATATAGTAAGCACTCCATTATTTTAGCTACCATCATCACTTTACTTATTTCTCCATATCGGCTATCAGCTATGGAGATTATTCACCGATTCCTGATCTTTTCCCCAGCTTCTTAGCTATCTTCTCCCACCGGCCATCAATAAAAAGTCAGGGAACACAAATTCTTTTTTCTTTTTTCATATTAATGAGAACAAATCAGAATTAGGAAGGTCAACTTACTGCAATAAAAAATAATAGATAGGTTAACCCCACTCTATACATTAGATAGGTTCTCAAAAAGACTGTTAGGTAACTATTTTTATGTTAGGTCATTTTAGATGACTTTCTCTCCAATTCTTTAGTAATATCCTCATAAAACAAAAATCACAGTTCAGGGGAAAGAGCAGATATCGAAGAGTGAGACATTGTCCACATCAGAAGAGCACGGATTCTTCCCAGTCAGCTGAGGAGGAGATCCGCATTATTCCCACTTCATAGATTCAGCGACCGGAACACGGAGCGGGGAAAGCGCTCCCTCAAGGTCACTTTTCTCGGGAGCGTCAATGCGAATGCAGCTCCGACTTCCAAATCTGTCCATTTCCTACTACTTCACATGCAAAGGAGCAGTCTACGGATCCAATTGTCAGCCTATGTGCATTGCCATTTCAGGGAGTGCGTAAGAATTCGATCAAGCAATTTGCATGACCTTTACCTTGATTTTTAAAATCTTTCCCCTTGCTGTAGAAGGGGGAAAAAATGTATGTTGAAAAATTATCCTGATCTATATATTGTGATGAATTGTATGAGCCCCAATAAATTGATTAAAAAGAAATTACCCACGTGTTCTTTCATAAGCATGGCCCGCCAAAAGCTGACTGTTGCAAAATAATAAAGCAAACAGAGTGTATTACTCCATCTATATGAAATGATAGAAAATAGAAACTGTTCTGACAGAAATGAGAGCAGTGTTTGCCTGGACAGAGGTGAGGCCTTGAGAGCAATGACAAAGGAGTAAGCAGTCCCTTCTGGGAGTGACCGATATGTTCATCTTGAATGTGATAACTCTGAAGATGTGTACGGATGTCAAGATTTATGCGTTGTTTTATTTATGAAATTTTAAGACGCTGAGTGTATGTCAATAATCTACAAACTAAAGAAATAATGCTACATTAAGAGTAAAGACAGCGTATCAATCTTCTTACAGCTCTCTCTCTGGAGAAAGATATTGCTCACCGAGCACCAGATGGAAGCCACTCTCCTTGACTGTGAGTGTCTGGAGGACAGAAGCTGGGTCCATCCATCCTTGCCTCCCTCGCATCGACTCTTGTATCGGGAACAAACATTCTCAATGGACTCTGAACTGAACTACACGCTTTTGAAGGAACGTACTCTGATGCCATCGAACCAAGTGTGAAAGCTACATACTCATCAGAACGCTCCAAGGGAAAGAGCCACATCAAGAAGTTGGTGCAGATATCGCTGTGGTTCCAACTGTGCACTTAGCCCTAAAACAAGAAGAAATGGCATTGATCTGTTGACCAAAGTGCTCCTCATACCAACCAGTTTGAAGAGTCTGAATGTCTATTTATAATAAAGAGGTTCTCTTTTTTTAATCAAGAGGTTCTAAGAGACCTAATGACTGATCAAAACAGCCGTGAGAACAGGTAGGGTTCGAGCTGAGCAGTCTCCATTGTATCCATGGGCTTACAAATGGCAATCACTTTCATGCATACAGGTGGGAATGCACATATGATAACCATATTTTGACACCTCACATCTTCTATTTCTCCTCAACAGGTATCTTCCCTCTTACTTATACCCCTAAAGTTAAACCCATCCAATGCTAATTCCCACTTATTCCCCCCACTGGGCTTCTAGACATTATTGTAACCGCCAGCATTTCCTCTAAGCCTCATATTATCTTGGGGAATATAGAACCTTATTTCGTTTAAGGAACCCTGGAGTTTGGGGTTTTTTTACTTTTTGTTTGTTGGTTTGGTTTGGTGGCATAATGGTTACCCATTAGGCTGCTAACTTCAAGTCAGCAGTTAAAAACCACTAGCATGCTCCAATGGGGAAAGATGTGGCTTTCGACTCCCTTAAAGAGTTACCATCTCAGAAGCCCACAGGGGCAGTTCTACCCTGTCCTACAGAGTCACCGTGAGTCGGAATCGGCACGATGACAGTGAATGAGACTCCTTTTAGAGCCATCTCTTTGAGACTTCATCTCCTTCCTTCTCCAACCTTTGCAAGGCCCACGATTTTGGTTCTTCTGTAAACTGAATTGTCAACAGGCCCTCTCCTTCTGTGTGCTCTTGTTATCCTCACCCAAAATGAACTTTACCTCAAGTCTTCTCCCCCTGGAATTTTTTCAATTCCTCTGTACTCTTCAACTCATCGTTTTCTTTCCTAAGCCTCTCTCCAGTTCCCTCTCTCAAGCTAGAAACATTATAATTATTTATTCCCAGTCCCCTCTCATTCATACCACATCCATCACCAAAGTCTGGGACCAATTAAACTGTCAACCAAAAGTCTCTCTTGAATACGTGGTATTCTCTGTCTCCCCGACACTGTTTTGGTTCATTGCCTTGAACTCTTCCATCACATTCTCTTCCCCGGATCAGATGGCTTCCCTTCTGCTACTAGATTTCTAAAATATGGATCTCGTTAATTCACTCACTTGCTCACATTTTAACTTTGCATTCTCAGTAGGATAAAGGTCAAGTCATTTGGGATGTGGCGTTGACTGCCCATCAGTCCCACTCCGCACCACTTCCTGCGGCCACATACCCTTTGAGGCCACATGTCTTTTCACATAGTGCATTCCTTATGTCTGGAATGCCCTGCTCCTTCTGGAAAATGTGTTTTCACACTTCAGGACCACCTAAATATCACCAATTTTGAGAATTCACCAGGGATTTTCATTCTGCTTGAAAGAGTTGGGTGTTCCTGCTTCTGTGTGCCTATATGCTTGGTTTGTATTTCCAAGTCAACATATACAGTATTGCTTTTTGAAAGCTTTTGAAAAATTCTTAAGAGCAGGGTCTTAAACACAAGGCCTGGTGGGAGGCCAAGGTCAAGTTTGAGGAGAGATACAGGACAGGCCACAGCAAGTGGTCCTTCCAGAAACTACGGTTTTGAATCTTTTTTATTCAATCAATATTTTTAGTGATTAAAAATCCCTTTGAGCAAATAGAGGGAAGAGCTAGGAGGCAAAGGACATTTACAGAGGGCTAAATAAAGGCATGGACATATGTAAATATATTTATAT
>NW_022111304.1:2195885-2204373 GCF_000313985.2 Echinops telfairi | reverse complement strand
CCCCTGACTACCTATGCTTCCACCCATTTATTGCGAGAGAAGTGTCTATTCTTCTATTCCGGCCATGTTGATTGTACTTACCTCAGGGGACTCATGTTATACCTGTTCTTTTGAGATTGGCTCATCTCCCTTAACATTATTCCTTCCAACTCTTCCCATGAAACATGTTTCATGTGATGGTGCTCTTCAGTGCTGCATAGTACTCCATTGTGTGTATATGCCAGAGTTTACTAATCCACTCATCTATCGATGGAAACCTAGGCTGCTTCCAAGTTTTTGCGATTGTGAATTGTGCCGCAATAAACATTGGAGCACAGATGAGTGGTCGTGTTTTATTTGTTGCTTCCACCGGGTATATGCCCAGTAGAGGGATGGCTGGGTTATAGGGAAGCCACTGTTTTGATGGGACCTTTAAAACAAAATAAAAACAAAGAGATTTATTTAAGGTTAAAAAACAGTACAATGCCCCCCTCCCTCATACAAAACAAACAAACCACAAACCACAACCCCACACACACAAAACAAAGCAAAAAATAAACAACGGAAAAGAACAGTACAAACCAGAGGCACGTCTTAGCTCATAAAGTTAAATCCAGCGCTCTGAGACGACACAGCAGCCAGACACACTGTGACGTGAAATCAAGGTTGCGAGGCACAGCATTCTGATTGACGTGCACCATCAAGGACGCCAGAGTCAGGAAAACCCCAAGCGGGGAGGGCTTCAGAGATTGGTTAGAAATACGAATCTCGGCTATTTTGATTGGTTAGTTTACATATGTGACTAAGGAGGGTTTTACGGGGTGGTTACATGGTAGCTATTTTATTGTTATTTAGAGAAATCTAAATATGACTTCATTTTACAGGATTTTCACTTTGGGTGGTGAATTAGGAAATGTTTACCGAGCGATCGTCAGTTTCACATGGACACTCCCTGTGCCCTCTGCTTCACTGCAAGCATTGCCGTCCGTCCGCTCCAGGCTCACCTCCTCCAGTGCTTCCGGTCTCCATGCCTCCTTTTCCCTAGTCCTCTGGATTTGTCCTGGGATAAATGCTGCCCTTTGGATCTGAAAGTTTGCTTATTCTAACAGGGTGGGAGTTCAAGTCCAGATCCGAAGAGTGACGAAGGGCCATAGTCCCACCTATCTTTGTCTAACCTGTAAGCCTGGACTCTTGGGATTGGGAGTTCTATGTCACATTTTCTGTCATTCTACCCAGGACCTTCTCATGAGATCCTTTGCAGAGCAGTTGGGAGTGGTCGCCAGGCACCCTGTAGTTCCTCTCATCTCAGCGTGGTGGAGACTGATGTTACATGGTCCCTTAGCTCATGGAATTCGTTGTGTCCACATGTCTCTGGCTTTTCATCATTCTCCTTTCCTCTGGCTGGAGAGAGATCCCTAGTTGCACCTGAAACGACTGCTTACCAGCATTTGAAACCCAGTCCCTAGCCCCCAAAGTAGGATGTTTAAACATTATCTTTGTGAACAACGTGATGCCAATTGACTGGGTCAATTGGATTTTTTTGGAAGGCACCCTGATGAAGTGAAGACAAGCGTAGTACTAAGAGAACTTGTCTGTAGCCATCCACTGACGGCAGGGACGCGTTCGAACATGTTTTGTTTGAAGAAATACATGCACTCTGGGCAACAGGACATCCTCTTACAGAAAGGTCGCAGGGAGGAGACGAGCAAGCCAGGGTGCAGGGTAGCAACAATGAAACATACAACTTTCCTCTAGTTCTTAAATCCCCCCACTATCATGATCCCAATTCTACCTTACAAATCTGGCTAGACCAGAGGATCTACACTGGTACAGATAGCAACTGGAAACACAGGGAATCCAGGACAGATGACTCCTTCAGGACCAGTGTTGAGAGTGGTGATACCAGGAGGGTGGAGGGTGGGTGGGGTGGAAAGGGGGAACCGATTACAAGGATCTACATATAACCTCCTCCCTGGGGGACGGACAATAGAAACGTGGGTGAAGGGAGACGCCGGACAGTGTAAGATATGACAAAATAATAATAATTTATAAATTATCAAGGGCTCATGAGGGAGGGGGGAGTGGAGAGGAAGGGGAAAAATGAAGAGCTGACACCAAGGGCTCAAGCAGAAAGCAAATGTTTGGAGAATGATGATGGCAACAAATGTACAAATGTGCTTGACACATGGATGTATGGATGGATTGTGATAAGCGTTGTATTGAGCCCCCAATAAAATGATTTTTTAAAAAAGAAAGAAACCCATGCATGCATGGACTGACCCCTAGTAGCAATACTGACTTAATTTACCTTCACACGTTCTAGGGATGTGGTAAATGTTGGCCTGGAGACTGGTACAGCAACGTTTACAACAGCGCTGCTTGTGAAAATAAAGATCTGAAAACAACTAGTCTGTCCACTGCCAGAGAATAGGCAAAGACATTGTGGTGTGTTCATTTAATTACCTATAAGGCAGCTGTAAAAATGAACTAACACTTTATACGGCCATGGGGATCAATCTCATAACTGTAATGTTGAGTAGGAAAATAAAGTTGTCAGGGAATTCACACATTTCGACAGAATTCATACAAAAATTCAAAAGCATTAAAAATGAAACCATATCCTGGTAAAGGACCTCTGTGTAATAAAACATAAAAAGCACAAGAAAAACACACAGAATCCAGGAACAGGAATGGGAGTACGATGGCAGAGTGTAGGGGGAAGGTGGGGAGAAGGGAGAACCAATCGGGATGATCACACATAACCACACCCATCCCCTTACAGCGGGATGAACAACAGAACCCGTGGGGGGAAGGGAGATAGCTGCCTGTATGATATGAAAATCAAATCATGTCATCTTAAGATATGAAAAAAGAAAATTAAAATTAAAAAAAGAAAAATGCAAAGGTATAACTCAAGGGCTCAAGTAAACAGAAAATGTCTTGAAAATGATGGCAACATATGTACAAATGTGCTTGATACAATTGATGTACATTTTTTAATCAGATTTTTTTAATCTGATGTACAGATTGTTATAAGAGCCGTAAGAGCCCCCAATAAAATGATTTATAAAAGAGGGGGAAAAAGCTATGAAAAAAAGATAATTTTTTTAAAGCGATCTGAGAATTTGGAATGGGAAATCAAGACACTTTCCTTCTTTACATAGAGACCAAATGCCAGGGCCAGGCTGTTTCCCTGGAATTAGAGCTGAGCTGCTGCCAAAGAGAGTTGGTTTCACCGCGTGTGGTAGTTACATAATCTGTTGTCAACCTTGAGATTATTAAGAGTGAAGGAGTGGAGTTTAGCCTGTCAATCAGGTCGCAGCTTGAAGACCTCATTTGGAGATAAAGCTCACTCACTCCCTGCAAGACATTCCTGTTGACAAGCCACATGGAGCTATGCTGATGGCAGCCAGAGCCTTGGAGCTGGAAGAGCCATGTGGAGACCCATGCCAGTACTAAGATGCTTCCACTGCCACTGGACCCACAGGACTTTCTGCCCACTGGCCTGTGATCTTCCTGCACTCAGCGCCATTGCATGTGTTGCATGAGTCTGAAGAGGAATTTAGGACTGGTACTGGGCATATGGGCTAATATCGGATTTATGGACTTGATCTGGACTGGGCTTGGAACTTTTCTTAGTGTACAATTACTCTTTATATAAAGCTCTTTCTTATACACATCAGAGTGTCTCTGGATTTGTTTCTCTAGTCTCTCCAGACTAACACACCTCCAAAGCAGTTTCCTGTCCAGAAGGGTTTCCAAGGTTTTAGATTAGTTATCAGAACAATGGAATTCATTCATTCTGTTTGGAAGCAGGGAGTGGGTTGTTGGGTGGAATTACTGAAACAAGAGCAAAATTAAAATTCAACGGAGAGGGAAGAGGTAGCAGGCAACATTATTCAGCCCAAGTATATCACACAGAGGCTGCTGGTCTGTTACTAAAGGTAAAATAAGTGTCTGCTACTGTATCCAGCTCTGGTTGCCTTTGCCACCACACTCATCTCTCCTCCTTGCCCTGGAATCTTCTATTAGTGGAAGCAGCATTGCAGTAGAAGATGGCCTACCGTGAAAACAAGCAATAGAAGAGCTGTGAGAGCTGTAAATCCTCTGCACTCCCCAGTAACCACAGTGAGGAAAGGACGGTGGAAATGAGCCCAAGAACAACGCGGGTCTCTGTGGAGGACTTTCAGCTTTTATGATTCAGCCAGCCACAAAAAGTCCTGCTCTTTCTGCTTTCTCCAAGGTGACTTTCTGAAAGAAGAAGAAATGTCCGCAGAAGTGAGAGGAGAAGGTTGGGGAAGAAGAGGCGGCAGAGCAAAAGTAACAGGAAAAAAGCTTAGAGGAAGGCTGACACTTCGGGTTCCCCTAAGGAACATCCCCACCAATCTTTAGGTTTTCATCCCAGGCAGGTGAAGGGAGCAAAGGGGGAAGGCAATATAAGTTATTACACTGTCTTCGGTGTTCAGAACACAAACAGTAAAAGAGAGTTATGGAGTGAATCTCTGAGAGAATAGGGTTAGAAAATGCTCGTACCACCTTCAGGCACACTTACCCACTAACTATATTTGTGCAGATGGACACACACACTCCCACCCTGTGTTCCTACACACGCATTCCCTGTCTTAGAAACAGCACTATGCAATCGTGTGCAACACAATTTCACTACACTTTTGTGCAGTGAAGGAGATGGTAGGCGAGAGGTACTTGTGAAAATGATGAGGCGTTCTGGGAGACCACATCCAAGAGTCAGATGGAATGATGGCAGATAATTGGCCCTGAGGAAGGGCATCCGGAAAGTGGGTTTCATGCAGGTCATTCAGTTAATTCTGTATAAGAGGAAGCAGTGTTTTGATTCACGAGAGACAAGGAGACGGAAACTTCAGTTGAACAAATGCAAAAGGTAACCCTTGGAGGCTTCCCCTAAAGGTGGGAGAAAAGGGACTGGCACTGCAAAGGCCAGACAGAGTGGACCTGGGGGGATTTATATCTGTCTCTTGTTTACTTTTTTCCATTTCAAATTTCTTGGGAGTAGGGGTACAGCCAGGAGCTGTGGGGAGAGGAGCCTTTGATCCCATGCCCTTGGGTGCGATAGTGAGGAAGTCTGCCGCCCTGTCTGGGTTTCTCTGGAGTTTACTCAGAGGCTTGCAGACAAGGACTTGGGAGCCAGACCTATGGCTGAGTTCTGGCTGAGTTGGAGCAGTCTGTTTTAGGCAACCTGAGAGAGGCGGAGAATAAGGGAGCTTCTAGCCTATGGAGAGGGCAACTTAGCCATCCTTCCACAAGTTAAATGATCGCAAACTGAACGCGACTATCCTTTCCTGAAAAGCCTTCCTTTCTTCATTTGATTCCAATTATTAGTTGTTGAGAAATTATTTGGGGGGTTAACATCACTCGTCCATGTTACAATGGAAGCAGCAACTAGGAGGTTCATGGAGAAGTCTTTAGGATGTTGAAATCCTCCCAGAGTCATCATAGAGCCTCATGATATTATTGTTTCAGTTATGTTTGTTTTCATTTGATATTTATTAGGTCAAACCATACTATATTGCTGATATGTTCTGGTCTACATAAATGACCATCTCAAAAGCTTCAACTGAGTAATAAGAACCTCTCTCTGCCATTGAGCCAATTAGGACTCACAGAGACCCTATAGGACAGAACTGCCCCTGCAAGATTCCAAAAATGTAACTCTTTATGAGAGTAGACAGCCTCATCTTTCTCCTGAGGAGCTGGCTGATGGTTTTGAACTGCTGACCTAGTGGTTAGCAGCCCCAAATGTAACCACTACCCCACCAGGGCTCCTCTAAAACAAACAAACAACCTCATTGCCAGCAAGTTGGTGCCAACTCTTAGTGACCCTATAAGACAGAGTAGAACTGCCTCCAGTGAGTTTCCACAACTGTAACTGTACACAGGAGTAGAAACCCCATCTTTCTCCTGTGGCTGGTGGTTTCAAACTGCTGACCTTGCTGATCGCAGCCCAATGCGTGACCACTAGACCACTGGGGCTCCTTCCTACTGTGTGCTTAATAAGACTGTAAGCAATTAAACGGATTCTCTCCCGTCCATCCACCTTTACCACTTCTCAGTTCCAACATTTAATAGCTATGGAGGCTAAGGGAAGTTACTTAACGTATCTATGTTTTAGTTTCCTCGTGCTTTAAAAAATTTTTATTTTATTTTAATAAATCATTTTATTGGGGGCTCCTACAGCTCTTGTAATAATCCATAGACCAATTATATCAAGCACATTTGTACCTATGTTGCCATCATCATTTCCAAAACATTCTTCCTTTTTTTTTTTTAATAATTAAATCATTTTATTGGGGGAGTTTCCTCGTCCTTAACGTAGGCATAATAATAGTCCTTCCATCCCAGGCTTTCGGTGAGTCTTTCAGCGTAAAACACTTCGAAGAGCTCCCAACTCAAAATAAATCCCATGTGTTTTCTATAATGATTTGGTACCAGTAACTGTTATTCTATTTAATTTTATGATTAATATTTTTGACATACAAAAAAGTATAGGAAATTTTTAAATAAGCATCTATGAGTTCCTCGTCTACCTTAAGAAGTAAATATAATGGAATATAAAGGGAGTTCCTTGGGTGTTCTTCTCCCACCCATTCTACTCTCCCTCCTGAGGCAACCTGCCCTGAATTTGATCATCGTCATGACCCTTTAATCCTTTTACTACAAATGCATATGGATATGATTTATATATATGAAGCATTGTTATATGTGTTTCTGACTTTTTATGATTGATATTATGCACTGCTTATCCTCCTTCAGTTGCTTTTATTGTTCAGAACTATATTTGGTCTCTGTGCATACATGTAGCTCGAACTGATTCACTTTCACACCATGTAGAGGTTCAGTGTAAAGAATGTGCCAGGGCTTATTTAGCCACTCCCCTTTGAAACAACACTGAAGTAGCTTCCAAAAGTTTGCCATTACAAACTCGTTAATGTACTCAACCTATTTTAATTGAGCACCTATTTCTACCAGGACTGGGATTCAGCAGTGAGCAAAAGAAGAAAATCTGGGTCCTCGTGGAGTTTGCAGAGAATAGAAGGGAAGCAGCAATAAATGTACGTAGATAAATTATAGCACATATAGCACAATATGCAGCAATAAATGTACGTAGATAAATTATAGCACATATTGGAAACTGCTGAGTGCTTTGGGGAAGAAAGCAAAATAAAGGTGGTGGGTTTGTGATTTTAATAGCGTGATCAAGGAAGGCCTCACTGAATAAATAAAATCTGAACAAACACCCGAGAAAGGTCAGAGAGTAAGCCATGCGGGTTCGAGAGGAATCTCCAGGCAAAGGAAATAGTGAAAGGCCTTGGACTGCAGCATTCGTGCCATGAAGATTCGAGTTTCTCTGTGCGCTCACAACTGAATACTTCTCTGGGATCTCTACTTGGAGTGGAATTCCTGAGTTGTAGAATAAGTACAAGTATACTTTCAACAATACTTAATATCGCTATGTCATTCTTCAAGGAAGCTACACTAATTTTTACTTCCACCATAATTATGAAAATGTCAATTGTGTCATATCCTTGTCAATACTTGATATTGTCAGACTCATTAATATGCCACTGTAATGATGTGAAATAGTTTCTCTTTGTTGTTCTAATGTGCATTTTCTGATTATTGAGTTGAACACCTTTCATATTTTAATGCCATTTAAGTTTCCTCTACTTTGACTTTTCTGTTCATATCCTTTGCCCTTTTTTCTATTGAATTTTTTCTTATTATTTGTAGGAGTCCTTTATATATCCAGGCAATATTTGAATTGTAAATATCTTCTCCTAGTCTATAACTTACATATCCATGATATTTGTGGTGTTTTTAAAGTAATTTGCAAAATATTTCATCTTAATTTCATTGCCTTTCTCAATATTTACCTTATGATTTGTGCCTTTTGTGTCTTGTTTTAGGAAATTCTTCTCTATCCGTAAAGAAATCTCCTTTATTTATCTTACACATAATTATGGAAAGCTTACTATGGGCCAGAAGCTGTTGTAGACTTAGAGAATACAGTTGTAGACAAGATTACCAGAAGTGGAACAAGAAACAATCAGCAACAGATAAGCATCAAGTGGAAAATTAGGCTGCTATGTTTTAGATAGCATTGTTAGGAAAACCTCCCTGAGAAGATGACATCTGGCAGAGAATTGAAAATGGTGAATCTCGCCGACATCCCTCACTGACCCACAGTACTACGGGGGGGACAACACTGGAGACACAGTGCGAGAAATGCGCCCAATCTGACCCCACCACACTGAGACGAAACATTAAGGGCATGGAACAGAACAGCAAGGGGAACATGCAACAAAGTCCCCAGGGAATACCAAAAATAGACTTTGGACCAGGGTGTGGCTCCCCATCAGACTCAGACTCAACCGGAAAACACTCCTAAAGGTCAACAAACAGACCCTGAACTATTTACAGGCTTTTCTTTTCTTTCTTTCTTTTTTTTTGTCGTTGGCTTTGTTGTTGTTGT
>NW_022111304.1:2188478-2194973 GCF_000313985.2 Echinops telfairi | reverse complement strand
CCCTCACTCCACCCCCCATCATGATCCAAATTCTACCTTACAAATCTGGCTGGACCAGAGCATGTACACTGGTACAGATAAGAGCTGGAAACACAGGGAATCCAGGACAGATAAGCACCTCAAGATCAATAATGAGAGTAACAATACCAGGAGGGGAAGGAGAAGGTGGGGGAGAAAAGGGAAATCGATCCCAATGATCTACATATAATCCCCTCCCTGGGAGATGGACAACAGAAAAGTGGGTGAAGGGAGACATTGGACAGTGTAAGACATGAAAAAATAATAATAATTTATAAATTATCAAGGGTTCGTGAGGAAGGGTGGGAGAGAGAGGAAAAAAATGATGAGCCAATATCAAGGGCTCAAGTAGAAAGCAAACATTTTGAGAATGATGATGGCAACAAATGTACAATATGCTTGACACAATGGATGGATGGATGGATTGTGATAAGATTGTGCAAGCCCCCAATAAAAGGATTTTTTTTAAAAAAGAAAAGAAAGTGGTGAATCCCGCCATAGGAGAGCTCACTTTGGCTGGGGTCACTCTCTCAAGAAGAGGGGAAAAGGAGAAGATCATCCACTCGGTATCACACAACATCGAGACAAGGCTGTGACAAACCAACAGACACAGCACAGGACAGGGGAGAACCTTCCTGGGAAATCAAGTTAAGATCAAGGGAGGGGAGGATATACATTTCAGAGGAGGCACTGATATTTCTGTTGATGGGTAAATGGGGAGGAGCACCCTCACAACAGAAAGGGGTGCTCAACGATTATTGTAAGGAACCCAGGGGAGAATAAACCCAGTTTTATGTGCCTGGATAGACATTTTTTCATTCGTTTCCACCCAACCCTCAGTGAACGATGCTATGGATGAACCACAATAATGGCCTTAGATGCTGGCCTTATGGGGAACATAGCATTCCCCATGGGCCACATCAGAAGACCTCAACGTGGAGGCTCAGCCGAATGAACTGAATGAACTACCTCGAAACTATCTGTAGCCCTTGGACTTAAGACTGAAATTTCCTGATTGGACAGGGAGCAAAGGATGTCCTCCCTGAGACTTGGAACGTGGTGATCATGGGCTCACTAGCTTAGCAGGTGTCCAGTGAAAGGGGACCCGGGACCAGCATATTTACTATCTCAATGTCTCCCTTGCATTAATGTGACATGCATTATGTTACTGGAAATTTTACCCTAGTACCAATTCCCATGCTCAGTGTTCGCAGCTGGACTATATTCAAATAACCTCCTTTTCTCAACAGTACCTTAAACTCTATGGCATTGGCTAAATTATTGATGTTATCAACGGAATCACCTTATAGTCCAGGGGCATTATTGATAATGTTTTTGGTCATAAAATGATTAAGACCGCTAAAGTAAACCAGAGTCCTTCATAACCCAAGGACAAGCTAATGGATTCTGGACTCCCATCTAATTCTAGCCCCAATCTAAGAACAGTTAGTCCTTATAATATGGCTCTGATCAATACTCGCCTTCATGAAGTGATCACTGAACACATGGGTGCTACAGCAAAGTGTGGTGAAGAAAGCAGATGGTGCCCAGCTATCAATTGGAATAGTGTCTGGGGTCTTAAAGGTTTGTATTCAAACAAGTAGCCATGTAAGTGAGAGGTCACGTCCACATAGAAGAAGCACGCCAGCCTGTGTGATCCAAAGATGACAATTAAAAAAATCCAAATATGATGAAAGGGAAAGTATCAGAGCTTAAATAGTCAACACCCAATTTATAGAAGGCAATGGGGGGCAGCGGGAGCCCCAAATCCATGTGCAGAGTGTCTAGTCAGATTAAGCCTCTGGCAGATCCCCTCCGGCCACAGTCGAGGGACACGAACAGCTTTGCTATCCGGCAGAGATTGTTGTAAATTTGGTTATGGTGGATGGAACTACCTTATAATATCATACCTGGTCAGATGATCTCCCTCTTGAACCAACTTGAATTTGCTCTAGGTTGAACTATTTCTCACTTGTTCCATGAAAGAAAATTTCACTCGCTTATTTTAATATTGTGGGTGGTCTTTTCTTTCTTCTTCTTTATTTTTTCTTTCTGTTTTTTGTTTCTATTAGTTTCCCAGTTTATGAAACCAGAAGGAGTGGATGCATAGAGGCATTAACTGAAGCAATGGTTTATCCGGGAGGGGGAGGGGGAGGGGACCTGGGGAGCCAATAATGAATGTGGGAGTGGGGAGGGAGCACTAGAACTGACGGTGATGATGTTTATACAACTCTTCTTAAAAGCGACTTAACTGTGGAAGTGATATGTGAATTTTATATCGATATCAATTTTATATCAGTAAAACTATTTTTTAAATTATTTTATTGAGGGCTCGTACAATTCCCATCACAGTCCATACATCCATCCATTGTGTCAAGCACATATGTACATTTGTTGCCCTCATCAATCTCAAAACACCTGCCTTCCACTTTAGCCCTTAATATAATTTGCTCATTTTCCCCCTTCCTCCCCACTCCCCCTCCCCAAAAATGATTTTTTTAAAAAGAGAAAGTGGTGAGCAAACAAGAGATTAAAATATACGAGAGACAAGCATTTCAGGCAGAAGGAAAGCAAGGGCAAAGGGTCTAAGCGATCCTCCTGCTTGGTGGGTACTTTCCACCGTCTTTGGCAACACTGTATTTAAAATGCACCGATTCTTTTTTGGCCTTCCTTGTTCATTGCCCAACGTTCACGTGCCTATGAGGTGATTGAAAACATCACAGCTTGGGTAAGGTGTACCCTTTTTAAAAGTCTTGTGCTGCAGATTTATCCGTTGCAATGCATCATTTGATCTCTTGACTGCTGCTTCCATGAACTTTGACTGTGGAGCCAAACAAGATGAACTCCTTGACCACTTCCATCTCTTCTCCATTGATCAGGATGTTGCGCATTGAGCCAGGCGGGAGGTGTGTCTTTGGTTTGATGGGTGGGTGGGTTGGATTTTGTTTCGTCTTGACATTGAGTTGTAATTCATTTCAAAGGCTGAAGTTCTTGATCTTCATCAGCAAGCGCTTCAAGTTCTTTTGGCTTTCAGTAAGCAAAGTTATGCCATCTGCATGTCACAGTTTGTTTATAAGCCTTCCTCCAAACCTGATACTTCATTCTCCTCTATATAATCCAGCTTCTCAGCTTACAGATTGAAGAAGTATGAGTGAAAGGAACACTCAATTGTGCTCATGAAGAATCTGTACATGGATCAAGAAGCAGTTATGCAAACATAAAAGGAAATACTGCATGGTTTAAAATCAAGAAGGGTGTGTGTCAGGATTGTATCATCTCACCCTACTTGTTCAATTTGTATGCTAAGCAAATAATCAGGAAGCTGGCTTATGTGAAGAAGAATGTAGTACCAGGATGGGAGGAAAGTGACATGTAAATGACACAACCTTGCTGGCTGAAAGTGAGGAGGACTTGAAGTACTTGCTGGTGAAGATCAAGAACTGCAGCTTTCAGTCTGGGTTGCGACTCAATGTAAAGAAATCAAAATTCTCACACCTGGCCTAATAGGCAACAGCATGATAGACAGAGACGAGATTGAAGCTGTCAAGTTCATCTTGTTTGGTTTCACAATCAAAGTTCACGGAAACAGCAGTCAAGAGATCAAATGATGCATTGCAGTGGATAAATCTGCTGCACAAGATTTCTTTTAGAGTGTTGAATAGCAAGGATGTTAACTTTGCGGACTAAGATGTGACTGACCTAAGCCGTGGTCTTTTCGTGCCCTCTGACACTGAATAAGGTTGACCAAAGAAGAATTGATGCATCTGAATGATGGTGCTGGCAAAGAATACTGAAAGCATCGTGGACTGCTAGAAGAACAAACAAATCTGTTTGGGAAGAAGCATTCTGACTAGAATGCTCCCTAGAGGCTAGGGTAACAAAACTTCATTTCATGTACTTTGAGCATATTATCAGTAGAGACGGACCATTCCCTGAAAAAGGATAGCATGCTTGGCAAGGAGAGGGACAGAGAAAAAGAGCAATACCCTAGCCAAAATGGACTGGCACAGTGGTGGCCACAGTGGGCTCAAACAATGAACAATGATAAGGATGGTAGAGGACCAGGATCTCTGAGTTGGAACTGACTCGATGGCACCTAACAATAACAGCCATCAGTCGACATACTCTTCTGAATTTGGCTTGACCACTGCTGCAACTGTTTTTTAATGATCTTCAGCAAAAACTTTCGTTGCACTGATATTAGTAATATTCATAATTTTGCTCAATCATTTCTGTATTCTGTTAGGTCACCTTGCTTGAGAATGGGCACGAGATCACTTCCAGTCACTTGGTTGAGTAGTTATCTTCCAAATTTCTTGGCATAAATGAATAAGTGCTTCCAGGGCTTCATCAGCTTGCAAAAGATTTCAGATTGTATTCTGTCATTTCCTGGAGGCTTGATTTTTGCCAATGCCTCCTGTGCAAATTGGACTTCTTTCACTATCAATATTTTAACGCTATTATTGATTTATCATACCATTCAGCGGTTCAGTCTTATTTTTTTAAGGTGTGCAATCATCCATTTTAGGACGTTTTCTTCTTTCTTATACTTGTTGTTAACTCCCCACTTCCCCCACTCTGCCCTGCCATGCTCCTAAGAAATTACTAATCATTGGTTCTTGATCACATGCTACCTCTTAAAACAGCTGAGTATTGGCCAACTCTTTTTGGTACAGTGACTCTGGGTCTTCTTCTCCTCTTCTTTCGTTGCTTCTTACATTAGTCCGTATTTTGCCCATAGACTCTTTCAATATTGCAACTCGAGGCTTGAAGTTGTTCGTCTATTATTTCAGCTTGCTGAGTTTGCTCTTCCTTTTCGGTCTTCCAGCTCTGCCCTTTGCACATTCCATTATATGCCTAAAACTCGCCTTTGCCTTCTCCAGCTGCTGTTGGAAGTTTTCTGATCAGCCTTTTACCTCATCACCCCTTCCGCTTTCTTTAGCTGTTCTACATGAAGAGCAAGTTTTCAAGTCTCTTCTAGCGTCTGTTTTGATCTTTTCTTTCTTTCCTGTCTTTTTAATGACTGTGCTTTCCTCATATATGAAGCTCTTAATGTCATTCCCCAAACCCAGCAGACCTTTGCTAATTAGTGTTCAGCGCAGCAAGTCTTGTCCTTGAGTTATTCTCTGAATTCAGGTGAGCTATACTAGATGTTGTATTTGGGCTGTATGGAACTTGTTTTGATTTTCTTCAGCTTCAACCTGAATTTGCATATGAGCAATTGATGATTTGTTCCACAGTCGACGTATGGCCTTGTTTTGTCTGATAATCTAGAATTCCTCCATTGTCTCTTTCCATGGATTTAGCCCATTGGATTCCTGTATGTTCCATCTAGCTAAGTCCACCTGAGCAGTTACCATTTATGTTGTTGAAAAAGAGTATTTGCAATGAAGACATTGTTGGTCTTGCAAATTTCTGTCATGTGGTCTCTAGGTTCATTTCTTTCTCCAAAGCCCTATTTTCTAACTACTAATCATTTTTTGCTTCCAACTTCTGAATTCTAAATGCTAGTAATTATTTATGCATCTTGATTGATATTTGATCAATTTCAGACTGAGGAAGTTTGTAGTTTTCAGCTTCTTCATCACTAGCTTTAGCGATGTAAATTTGAATAATAATTGTATTAAATAGACACCTGTATAGGCATATAGATATTATCCCATCACAAGAAGCATTGTATTTAAAGACAGATTGTGAAATTTTCTGATCAATGTCAGACCATTTCTAGGAGTGTATTGTTGTAGTCTAAATGAGAGGTGATGGTGACAAAGGGCAAGTAGTAGCAGTGAATTTGTCAAATGTTATCAGTCAGAATATATATTTTAAAGTTAGACTTAGCAAGATTTCCCCATGAATTTAAAGAGCATTGTGGGAAAGAAGAGTCAAAGATATCGCTAAGCATTTGCCCGAGTAAATAATTGCGCTGCTATTTCTTTATATGGGGACCATAGCTGGAGGAGCGGATTTTGAAAGAAAATGAATACTTTGTTTTGGGATGTGTTATGTTTGAGATGCCTATAAAATTTCCAAGTAGAAATCTTAGCCATCAGTTGGATATTTGAGTGTGTTGTGTTATACGTAGGCATAAACTGGACATGAATATTGGAAAATCATTAGTATAATAATGCTTCTCATCTGAAAACCTCATGTATTTTCATCTACAGGTATTTTACTTTGCTTTTCATACTTGGACCTTTAAACAGCTAGCATTTATTTCTTTTGTATATACTGGAAATTATTATTTTTTATTAAAAGATCATTTTATTGGGGGCTCTTAACGCGCTTATAACAATCCATACACCAATTGTATCAAGCATATTTGTACATATGTTGCCATCATTATTTTCTAAACATTTACTTTCTATTGAGCCCTTGGTATCAGCTCTTTTTTTTGTTTTATTTTTAATCATTTTATTGGGGATTCATACAATTCTTATCACAATCCATACATACATCCATTGTGTCAAGCACATTTGT
>NW_022111304.1:2185137-2188058 GCF_000313985.2 Echinops telfairi | reverse complement strand
ACTGGCTTGTCTCCTCCCCACAACCCTTCAGTAAGGGGGTGTCCAGTTGCCTACAGATAGGCTTTGGGTCTCTGCTCTGCACTCACCCTGATTTACAATGATATGATTTTTTGTTCTGTGATGCCTGATACCTGATCCCTTCGACACCTTGTGGTCACTAAGGCTTCTTCCATGTGGATTTTGTTGCTTCTCAGCTAGATAGATGGCTATTTGTTTATCTTCAAGTCTTTAAGACCCCAGACACTATATCTTTTGATAGCTGGGCACCATCAGCTTTCTTCACCACATTTGCTTATGCACACATTTGTCTTCAGTGATCATATCGGTATCAACTCTTTTATCCCTCCTTCCTCCTATAGTGGAAATTTTTAAATCCCCACACCATGGATAATCCACCGTCCACTGCAACATTTATTATATAGTCCAGTCTCTACCATTGGCTTGAAATGTCACATTCAGACCTAAATAGCATGCACCTCTTTCCAGGTTTGCTATTTCTTTAGCTTAGTCAACTTGTCTATCTCTATGTAAATGCCTCATTATCTTAATCATTATATGATTCAGTCAGGGCTTAGTATAAGAAGCGAAACCAATCTAAGTATTTTAAGCTGAAAGGAATTTACCACAGGGAATTCATTGCTTACAAAATCCATGGCACTTACAAAAGTTATGAAAGAAGTGGAGGTTGTGAGAGGAAGGGAGTGTGAAGAAAAGAGAAATAAGAAGAAAAAGAAAAGAAAGAGCCAGAGTCAGAAGCTGCCACTGGACTGAAAAGACAATAACCGGATCTTCATGGTTGCAATCCAGAGACCAGGAAGCTGCTCCTGTCCCCACCATCAGTTCCAGCAGCAATACCCCAGAGCGGCGAAAACGAGGCTCGAGTTAGTATTTATCACTTGTTTCTTCAGATGCTCCCTGTTCTTTTTATCTTCAGTTAGCCACTCAGCTAGTTTGGGTCGATGGTTGACACAGACAACCCTGAAGGATCAAAGTCTTTAGTGGTCCTGCCTGCAAGGAGTTGCTCCTAAATTTTCACTAAAAATCTCTACCCTTGACATGGAAGCACCAAGAGGAAACCAGAGAAGCCTTTGAGTTTTAAGCACACTCCTCTCTATTCCTCCTGCTTGTCAACCACTCTGTTTCACTCAAGCTGACACAGGAACCCCTTTGCCAATGATCCAATGGGGTAAAGAATCTCAAGTGGCCAAGATGCTACAACCTGTTGGAAGTTGATGTCAAGTCGGTTCTTTTGTACATAGCAACCCAAGCATCGCTTGGTCCTGTGCCGTCCGCACAACTGTGCTTGGGTTGGAGCCCATCAAATCAGCCAATGCATCAACCCATCTGTGGAAGGCCTTCCTCGTTTTCGCTGCCCTGATACTGTACCAAGAATGAAGTCCTTCTCCAGGGACTAGCCTCTCCTGAGAACATGTCCAAAGTACATGAGATGAAGTCGCACCATCCTTGCTTCTAAGGAGCATTCTGGCTGCACTTCTTCCAAGACAGATCTATTGTGCTTTTGGAAGTCCATAGGACTTTCAGTATTCTTCACCAACACCATTTTAATTGCTTGTTCATTCTCATTCTTCCTTACCCTTATTCTTATTCTTTATTATTCATTCAACCTGTCCTAGGAACCAATATTTCTAAGCAAGCAGAGCCCAAAGTCAAAGTAATGATAATCAAAAAATATAATCAAGTAGGTCATTATGTGTAACAGTGAGAGAATTCACTCCTTTATGTTCCTCTGGGGAAATATCTCCAAATATTAATCACTAGAAACTAAGCTCTTTATTTTTCTTTCTTATTTTCTAATGAACTAATTTAAAGTTATCATGCAAGTGCTTAACAAGCCTAGCTGCTTGATTCTATCCAGAGATACCTGAAAAGACAGACCTAAAAATCGAATAATGCGGGGTGGGGGTGGGGGTGGGGGCGGGAATCACCCATTAGAAACCTATGGGGCAATAAAGACCTGTAAAGCACAGCTGAAGTTAATAGTACTTTATTTTTATCCCACACATTCTGATTGCGCAGGATTTCCTTTATCATTCAACTCTAAATATCATCTCATTTCCATTATTAGCTATCCCTTAACATCTGTTCTTAAATTCCAAGCACATGGGATTTTTGCTATCTTTTTTATACCTATACCCTAATTAATTTCTTATGTTCACAGAAATATGACCTGTATAACACTGATTCTTTTTATTTAAGATTTGTTTGTAGTCATTTGTATGGTCTATGTTTTTATGTCCTACATGTTCTTAAACATGCACTTTCAACAATCAAAGACAAATAATCCCATCAGGAAATGGGCAAAGGAACTGAACAGACACCCCACCAAAGAGAACGTCCAGGGGCTAACAAATATATGGAGAGATACTCATGATCATTAGCAAGTCAACCAAACCCGTAGTCACAGAGCTGATTCCCACTCGTGGCAGCCCTACCTAGGGTTTCTGGGACTATACATCCTCAGACTAACTCATCTTTCTCTTGCAGATCGGCTGGTGGGTTGGAACCACAGACTTGTGATTAGCAGTTAAATGCCTAACCCATCATGCCATCAGGACTCTCTCATTAGCCATGGAGAGATGAAAATCAAAACTACAAAGAGATACCATCTCATCCCTGCAAAAATAGCACTGCTCAAAAAGAGAGAGAGAAAACAAATGCTGGCAAGATTATGAGATCAGAACTCTTCTACTGTTGTGGATCGAATCGTGTCCCCAGAAAGTAAATGTCAGCTTGGTTTTGGTCGTCAGTATGTGCAATTATCCTCCTTTTTGTGACCTGATGTAATCATCTTATATGTTGTAAATCCTAACCTCCATGATCTTAATAAGACAAGATTAATGACAGTTATGTTAATGATGCAGAATACAATATGCAGAATTAGGCTGTATATTGAGTCAATC
>NW_022111304.1:2180576-2184123 GCF_000313985.2 Echinops telfairi | reverse complement strand
ATAGGGAAAAAGCTACTGTATACAAACATTCCTGGGGTGAGGATCGGGTAGTATGGCAGGGACCAGATCAAAGGCAGGGATGCACATGGTAGACAACTGGGGAGGAGGTGTGGAAAGGACAAAAAAATGATGATAATAAAGATGAAATGGGTAGCGGGGGCATGGGGTGCTAGCCCACCCAAGGGGAGGGTATTGTTTATATCTCCACAGGGAAAGAGGCACAGACTTCAGCCCAGTGTATGAATGCAAGGTATGAATGCAACATGCCGGCGTAGAGTAGGGAACCAGTGGAGAGGTCTGGGGGGCTGGCCCGAGTCCCAAATACTAAGTGGATGCCTGCCCCTCCCCCCAGAAGAATTTATTTCAGAGTCAATCTATTTTGATATATAAACTATTAAACAAGTGAGCAGAGATCAGAGGGACTTACTGTCACCAAAAAAGGAAGAGCCAGAAGCAGAGCCTGTCCTTGGGGCACAGAGTCCCTGCGATGTGAACCTCCGAGACCCAGAGGAATATTGATGTCAAGACACATGGAGATCTCCAAGGAGTGCTGGGCTCACAGATGCTGAAAAGAAGCAAAGACCATGTTCCTAGACTGTGATGCTGCAGAGAAAGCCTTCCAGTGAAGCTAGAACCCTGGATTTAGGCTTCTAACACCCTCAACTGTGGCGAAAATAATTCCTGCTCATTACAGCAATCTGCGTGTGCTCTTTCTGTTACAGCAGCACTAGATATCTGCCGGCAAGGTTGTAAAATGGTACAACCACTATACCTACTATATAGCACTGCTTCAAAAAGCTACAAATAGAAATACTTTATGATCCAGCAATCCCACTCCTAGACATAGATCCTAGGAATATAATAGACATACGTGCATCCTTGCTTACTACACCGTTATTTGCAAGAGGGAAAAGATGAAAGCCACCTAAGTGCCCATCAACAGATGAATGGATAAAGAAGCAGTGGTAATACATAGAATGGGATCCGTGGCAACAATAAAGAATAATGGTGACTCCACCAAACATCTCGTAACCTGGATGAATCGGAGAGCTGTTGTGCTGAGTAAACTAAGCCAGACACCAAAGGGCAAATACGGCAGGATACCCCTTTCACAGCAATTTAAGAACAGCTGCACACACAGACAGTTATCTCTGTGATGGTTTCTGGGGATGTGAAGGAGTGGGAGGAAGAATCACTTACTGCACATGCTCATCGTAGAGACGTGTCAAGTCTAGTGACAGGAGCCGTACTACACAAGATGAGACAAGTCCAAGATAGATGAGGACCCTGAGAAGGATGCAAGAACAGAGGACAGCTACAGTAAATGCTGTAGCATTCACAGTTTCTCAATAACAATGGGTGACAATGGTCTGTACTCGGCTGGTTACCACGAGGTTTGAACCTGGACCCTGCAGCATGACAGAAGGACTAGACCTGGCGATCTGTTTCAATAAAGATTGCAACTGATCCTAGTCCATAGCCAAGGAGATTTCTCCAAATGAACATATACATTTTTAAAAAACGAACACCATGACAATTATACAACAACAGTAATAAATGAAGCAAATATGTATGCTATATGGGTGTGGGGAAGGGTATGCAAATAGGCTCAAAGTTCATGGAAAATGGATTTAAAAAGTAATGGCATTCTACAAACTTTTTGAAGCCCCTTCGTATACATGTTTGTATGTGCTTCATATATATCCAGCTCAGTCACAGCGCACATAAAGGGCTCAGTTATGGACATCTTAATGGAATCCAAACACCTGATGGAACTGAGTCCCTGTGTTTGAAGGCCCAGGATTGTAGTCTGTCCGGTCGAGCAACTAGGTAAAATGACATCACTCAGTTCATAAAGATAATGGGCTGCATCTTAGTTTGGTGAAAAGTCTGGGGTATTAAAAGTTTCCAAGTGGCCATCTGTGCTACGACTATTGGCCGCGCCCTGTCTGCAGCAAAGAAGCAAAGGAGCGAAGAGCCTGGAGAAAGAAACTAATCCACAAGAATCATGGTGCGCATGGACTATACTATAGCCTGGTCTACCTGAGATCAGAGCAACAAATATTGCCCAACTACCACTTCTGACCCTTAGTAGATGGGTCTCTAAAATAAGCAATAATTCCCATGAGGAACACTCTCCTTTAAATAGTCAACTGTATAGGACCAAACAGTCAACATTTACCCAAAAGCAAAATTAAGAAAGCAAAGAGAAACAGGGAATCCGAATGGAAACTGGACAGGCAAAGTGGCAATGGTGAGAGGTCTGATACATTGCAGGGATTGTAACCCATGCCAGAGAACAGTGTGTGTGTTAATTGTTGAATGAGATTCTAATGTGCTGTGTACATTGTCACCTAAACACAATAAAATATTCAAAAAGAAAGATAAATCTATAAACTAGGTGGGAGGACACCAAATATGTATTCTCTAACTGTTGCATAAAGGGGTCTATATGTTAGAACATGCTTGCTAATTGTCCTATTGAGATCCCCTATATTAATTTGTGTCTTCCAATTTACCAATTACTATAGAGTTACATTATTTTTAATCTCCAGAATTTATCAATTCTGTCCTACATATTTGAAGTGATAATATTAAAGTAAATAATTACTGTATCTTGCTGATTTGTGTGATTATGTCAAACGCAAAACCATTGCCATCGAGTCAAGACTGACTTATAGGACTTGATGAGTTTCTGAATACTCTATTTTTTCCCATGTAGAAAAATAATGTCTGGAAAATGATTGTGGTAGCAATTGTACATTCTACTTGATCTGATCGAAATTTGGAATGATAACCCTGGGACAAGGGAAAAACAAGTGATCTAAAATCGATGTCAAGGAAGGCGTAGGATGGCTGGCGGGGCTTGATCAAGGGCAATGTAGCTGAGAGGAATTACTGAATCCCAAATGAAGGCCAAACATGATAGTGGGACGAGAGGAAGGTAAAAGGAAATAGAGGAAAGAACTAGGAGATACAGGACATTTATGGAGATCAAAATACAAGCATGTACATATGTAAACATATTTATATATAACTATAGGGAATAGCTATGTCCATATATTTATATGTTAACTATTAAGATAGCAGATGAACTTTGGGCCTCTATTCAAGTACTCCCTCATCACAAGAACACTTTGTTCCATTAACCCAAGATCACTGAAGACAAAATAGGTGCATAAGCAAATATGGTGAAGAAAGCTGATGGTGCCCAGCTATCAAAAGATATAGCATCTGGGGTCTTAACGGCTTAAAGATAAACAAGTAGCCATCTTGCTGAGAAGCAACAAAGTCCATGTGGAAGAAGCATACCAGCTTGTGTGATCATGAGGTGTCGACAGGATCAGGTATTAGACATCAAAGACCCAGAACAAAATACATATCGTTGCGAATGGAGGGGAGTGCATATAAGGAAAAATGGCCAGATGTGAGACTGTGTACTGATTCATGGGCTGTGGCTAATGGCTTGGCTGGATGGTCAGGCAATTGGAAGGACCATGATTGGAAAATTGGTGACAAGGAGGTGTGGGGAAGAGGTATGTGGATA
>NW_022111304.1:2167000-2178704 GCF_000313985.2 Echinops telfairi | reverse complement strand
TTTGTTATATTTATCTGTATATAATTTAACAGTTCATTTCTTGTTATATATCTAATTATCTTTATAAATAAATATATTTAATTATCAGGAATTTGGTTTTATCTCTCTAGAGAACCCTGTCTAACACAAGACCCAAAGCCCATCTATAGACAATTGGATGTCCCCTTGCAGAAGAGTCACAAGAAAGTGACGAGCCAGTCGGGGTGCAGCATAGCACCAATGAAACATACAACTTTCCTCTAGTTCTTTAATGCTCCTCCCGCCACACTATCGTGACCCCAATTCTACCTTACAAATCCAGCTAGACCAGAGCATGTACACTGGTACAGATAAGAGCTGGAAACACAGGAAATCTAGGACAGATAGACCCCACAGAACCAATAATGGGAGTAGCCACACCAGAAGGGTAAAGGGAAGGTGTGGGGGAGAGAGGAGGAACTGATCACAATGATCTACATATAACCCCCTCCTAGGGGGTCAGACAACAGAAAAGTGGGTGAAGGTAAACATCGGTCAGTGTAAGACATGAAAAATTATTTTATAAATTATCAAGGGTTCATGAGGGAGGGGGAAAGTGAGCGGATACCACGGGCTCAAGTAGAAAGAAAGTGTTTTGAAAATGAGGATGGCAACATACCGTAGGTGCAAATGTGCTTGACATAGATGGATGATGATGGATGTATGGATGGATTGTGATAAGAGCTGTACAAGCCCCCAATAAAATGATTTTAAATAAACGATTTACACTCCCAAAAATGCACTGGAGCAAAAGTTCTACTCGTTAGGAGTTGGGATTAATTTGACAGTACTGGGAAGTTTTTTTGTTTTGTTTCGTTTTGACTCCTGTACCTGTGACTTGATCTCATTTGGATAGAGGGCTTTAAAAAATATATTGTCAGGTAGGTTAGCATGAACTCAACCTGGAGTAGTGTGGGCAATAACTGGTTTCCTTTCAAGATACACAGAGACAGAGGAAGGGCACCAGGTGACACTGCAGCTTCCAGCCCAAGAGAAACTGGTTCTATGAGGAGAAAGGCCTGGAACAGTATCTTAGAACTAGTGCTGGATTTTTCAATAAACTACAAATAAGCATGAAAAATGGAATTATATGTGTATTAAGTCCCAACTTATAAAAGATGTAACATCTGGGCTTAGATAACACTTTGAAAGGCCACTTCCTTTCTCTTCAGCTAGAACCATCCGTTTATTAACCATTACCAGAACTCCTTCAGCATGGATTATGACTCAAGGTAAAGAAAATCAAAATCCTCACAACTGGACCAATAGGTCACATCATGATAAAGGGCAAAAGGTTGAAGTTGTCAAGGATCTTGTCTTCCTTGAATCCACAATCAATTCTCAAGGAAGCTGCAGTCAAGAGATCAAAAGACATGTTGCATTAGGAAAACCTGCTGCACAAGACCTCTTTGGAGTATTGAAAAGCAAGGATGTGACTTTGAGGACCAAGGTGCACCTGACCCCAGCCATGGTGTTTTCAATGGCCTCGTGTGAGTGTGAAAGCTGGACACTGAATAAGGAAGACCAAAGGAAAAGTGATGCATCGGAACTGTGGTGCTGGAAAAGAATGTTGAAAGTACCATGGACTGCTAAAAGGACCAGCAAATCTGTCTTGGAAGAACAGCCGAAATGCTCCTTAGAGGCAAGGATGGCAAGGCTTTGTCTGATATAATTTGGACATATTGTCAGGAGAGACTGTGTTAGGCTGGGCTAACTAGAGAAACAAATCCAGGGATATTCACATATGTGTAAGAGAAAGCTTTATATCAAAGAGCAATTGTATAGGGAGAAAACATCCCATCCCAGTCCAGATCAAATCCTTAAGTCCGATATTAGCCCATATGTCCGATACTAGTCCATAAATTCCTCTTCAGACTCACATAGCCACTCGCGATGTTGCCAAATGCAGGAAGATCACAGGCTGGTGGGTGAAATGTTTTGTGGATCCAGTGGCAGTGGAAGCATCTTAACACTGGCACAGGTCTCCACCTGGCTCCTCCAGCTTTCTGAGTGTCTCAACAGCAGCAGACGAAGCAGAGAGAGAGAGGGGAAGTTCCCAGGATCATCCCTCTGAGAGGTCAGGAAGGTGAAGCAGAGAGTGTGGTCCTCCTCCAGGGAGAATGAGAGGAAGTTCCCAGAATCCTCATGAGAAGGTCACACCCACCAGGAGGCATCATCAAGCTGTGTGACCTGATTGCAGGCTAAACTCCACCCTTCACTCTATTGATCAAGTTGACATGACAGAAACTAATCCCTGGAGAAAGACATCACGCTTGGTAAAGTGGAGGGGCAGCAAACAAGAGGAAGGCCCTCAATAAGATGAATTGACCCAGTAGCTGCAACAATGAAACAATTGTGAGGATGGTGCAGGGTCAGGAGAGGTTTCATTATGTTGCGCACATATAGATAGGGTCGCTTGCTGTGGGTTGAAACCCAACAACAATAACAACAGCACTCCTTTAAAAACAAAAACAAACAACGACCGTAGGTCCGGCCCCACCACAAGACACGACACGTCATCCCCTCATTGACCCACAGTGCTATGGCGGATAGCACTGGAGACACAGTGTGGGAACTGTGCCCAGTCTGACCACCTCCCAGACCAGGGCAAAACACGAAGGGAGCACAACAGAGCAGCAAGGGGAACAAAGCAACAAGCTTTCTGAGGAATCCTGAAAATAGACTTCTGACTTGGGGGGCAGAGCTTGGCACCTCATCAGACCTGATCAGAAAACATTCATAAGGGTCAGCAACTATTTCTAGGCTCTTTTCTTTTCTTTTTCTTCTCTCTATCTCTCTTTTTCTTCTCTTTTTTTATGTCTCTCTATATAAGATAGGAAGGATAAACAATACTGAGGAGAAAACAATGGGACCGATGGTTCCAGGGGGACGTGGGAGAGGAGGAGGTGGGAGGAAGGGAAGGGCCAACAAACTCAGGGACAAGGGAACAACAAGAGATCTAAAATCGATGACCAGGAGGCCATAGAATGCCTGATGGGGGTTGATCAAGTGCAATGTAGTTGAAAGTCATTACATTGAGCCGAATGAAGGTCAAATATGATAGTGGGACAGGAGGAAAGTAAAAGGAAATAGAGGAAAGAATTAGGAAGCAAAAAACATTTTAGGGATATAAATATCAGCATGTATATATATAAATATATTAATATATTATAGGGCTGTAGGTCTATGCACAAATATGTATATGTTAAGTATTAAGGTAGCAGACAGATATTGGCCTCTAAAAACCCTCCCTCAATGCAAGAACTCTTTGTTCTAATAACCTGGCATTCTGTGAGGCTCACCTTCCCAACAAGATCACTGAAGACAAAATGGGTACATTAGTAAATATGGTGAAGACAGTGATGGTGCCTGGCTATTAGACGATATAGCATTTGGGGTCTTAAAGGTTTGAAGTTAAACAAGCGGCCATCTAGCAGGGAAGCAACAAAGCCCACATGGAAGAAGCACACCAGCCTGTGTGATCACGAGGTGTCAATAGGATCAGGTATCAGGCATCAGAAGAGCCAAAACAAACATATCAATGTGAAATAGGGTTCGAGTGGCGATCCAGTGCCCATCTGTAGACAATTGGACATCCCCTCACACAAGGGTCACAAGGAAGGGACGAGTCAGCCAGAGTGCGTTATAGCACTGATGAAACACACAACATTCCACTAGTTCTTTAATGCTTGTTCCCCCTCACTATCATGACCCAGTTCTACCCTACAAGCCCGGCTAGAACAGAGCATGTACATTGGTATAGATAAGAGCCCTGGATAGATAAATCCCTCAGGAACAGTAATGGGAATAGCAATAGCATGAGGGTATGGGGAAGGTGGGGGGAGAAGAGGGAACTGATCGCAATGATCAACATATAATGACACCCCACCCCACCCCCCGCCAGGGGTGGGTGAAAGGAGATAGCAGTCTGTGTAAGATATGAAAATAACAATAATTTATAATTTATCAAGAGTTCAGAAGGGAGGGAAGGTGGGGGAGTGGGGGGAAAAAGGAACTGATACCAAGGGCTCAAGCAGAAAGGAAATGTTTTGAAAATGATGATGGCAACAAATGTACAAATGTTTTTGATACAATTGATGTATGGATTGTTATAAGAGCTGTAAGAGCCCCCAATAAAATGATTTATTAATAAAATAGAAAAGAAATGAAAGCAGAAAATAGTAATAACCAGAGCAACTTTAAAAGGAAAAAAAGAATTGTTAATTTAATAAACAACAAAAAGAATATCCAACAAATAAATTAATTTAATTTGATTTTTAAAATAATAATAAGGGTTCCTGGGGAGTATGGTGGGGAAGGGAGGGGGTAGAGCGAGGTGCATACTTTCCATACTTCTTAGAAAGTATGCTTAATTGGAAAGTGGATTTTGATAGGTGTAACTAGGTTAAAATCTAGTACCATATCATTTGATTTTGACCCATTTTAAGGTGTCTCTAGCTCTTAATATTTTCTGTTTTCTTTCCAGCTGGGATTTTCTCTGTTTTGTTTGTCATTGCTGGTAACCTTTTTGAGTCTTTGTTTTGTATTTTTTTATGTTCTTGGGAACAGGAAACCCAGGTTGCGTGGTTCTACAGAGACAATAATGCGATTAAGAGTTCCTTGGGAGGGAAGATTGGGGGAAGTAGCAAGCTAATAACAAGGAGGACAAGAAGGAAGAAAATGTTATAAAATGTATGGGGGTAGTGATGTACAGCACTTGTTGATATGGCTGAACTGCCGAATTGTAAGGTGTTTGCATTGGGTCCCACTGAAATGATTTATAAAAAGAAAACACGTGCTTACCTCCTTCGCATTACTGTGCAACCACAAACCCTGCGGACTTAAAAGATCCCTTAAGCTTTTCCTTCTTCCTTTTTGGTCATGAATTTTTTCTTGGCTGTAACTCCTGGTGAGTTATCTCCCATTAATGATGCTGACATACAGAACCCAGATAAAGTGCTCTATAAATGCTAAGTAATCACAGCCAGGCTTGCTTGGTGATACCCGTTATCTCAGACAGCTGTGTTATGGGATCCACCCTTTACTGATATCCAGGATGAAATTTACCAGCTGCAGACTTTTTGATTTTTTGCAATGGAATACTGTGAAGGGTGCCTGTGTCCTACCAGGAACCTTCAATAAAGAGCAAGTTGTTCTTTAATGATTCTTTGATGTGCACACCTATGTGAGCATTAAACCATCCTGCGATGCTAGCAAGCTTTCAGAATGGGCACTTTGGGAGCTCTGAGCAAGTCCTCTGTGCAGAGTGCAGCAATGGGGATGAGAGTGAAGAGAGATTGACAGATGGGAGGGTCTTGTACAAATCAGTAACACAGAGACTTGATGTGCCTAAAACATTTTAAAATCTGTTTGACAGTCAATAGCAAATGATTAACATAACCGAAGTTCCCCACTCTGTTGACTACATCACTCCACTGTTCTGCTGCCATACCTGCAGTCGTATTCAAAGGACGCACTTCTAACATGTGGGCAGAACAGGTGACTACAGACCTACGTATTCATAGGTGCTGGCTGAATGACATCTCCTCGGCTCTCAAAAGGTGAACCTATCAGTCATCCTCACAATATCAAAGAGCACATGTGGAGGCCCCCAGTCAGATTTGAGAGCTGACGTTCCTTTGTGCTCTTGTAGAAAGAGATGGTCATCCTTCTCATGGTCTTCCCACCCAAACTGGCCACTTTTCATTTGAGCAACTGGACACACACGTGTTATTCTAAGACGACGCCACAGGTTGAACTTTGAACTATTAACCTGTGTCTTTTTATCCTGTTTCAGCGCTCTTTCCACTGCCATACATGTATCGTATACTCCTATAATGCAGTGCTCACAGGGGGCGCACATCAAAAGATCATCAAAGAATGACTTGCTCTTTATCGAAGGTTCGTGATCGGGCTCCTCGTGGAACTAGAGACTGGAACTATTTTCTTGTAGTTTGTTCAGAAAGCAAGGCATCACGTTGCTTTAGGTAGTTGGTTAACTAGTGTTCTTTCTTACAGGAAAAAAATAATAGACAAGATGTTCTAGGTACCATTTAAGTCTACTATGCGTTGTCTTTGCTGTCATATACCTGTGAAGATGGATAGTAGTTGCTCAACAGCACCTGTGTCTTTATTCATATCTGAAATGGCGCATGTGCCTATCTATTTTTTAAATATGTACATGCAGGCAAGTCAACATCTGCTTGTATGTGTGTATATGTGGGCATTAAGATTTATGCTTTCCTCCATGGGTGTATATTATGTAAACCCTATCATCAGTCTACCTACTAATTTATGGCCTAGTCTGTTATTGGTATATTTTTTGCATAATTTTCTAGAGTGTTAAAGAAGAAACAATCAGAATGCATAAAGACGCAGGTACATGAAATCATAAACACACCCCAAAATAATGCCACTACCTAGTCCCTGGATATTCCTGCTATTCCTATGCGAGATGCTATTGCCACTTAAGGCTGGAGCCGGAGAACCTGTGTCTGTCCTATAAAGCTGACCAGAGATCACTACATCGCACTTACTGCTTAGACCCTTTTTGCTAAAAGTTAGCCAGACCAAAGGCTTTTCTCCCCATCAGCACTTTCGTCAGAAATTCGGATTTGAGTCCTCCTTTCCTTCCAGCTTTATGATGTATTGGTTTCCCAGCACTTCCCCCATGACACCCAGAACTTCAGCTCAGTCAGATGCCTTCTTTCTTTTTTTAAATCTTTTTAAATCTTTTTATTGCGAATTAAGTATAGGATTTACATTTCAGATCATCTTTTTTTAATCGTTTTATTAGGGGCTCATACAACTCTTATCACAATCCATCCATACATTAATTGTGTAAAGCACATTTGTACATTCATTGCCCTCATCATTCTCAAAACATTTCTTCTCCACTTAAGGCCCCAGCATCAGGTTCTCATTTTTCCCCTCCCTCCCCACTCCCCCCTCCCTCATGAGCCCTTGATAATTTATAAATTATTATTTTGTCATATCTTGCCCTGTCCGACGTCTCCCTTCACCCACTTTTCTGTTGTCCGTCCCCCAGGGAGGAGGTCACATATAGTTCCTTGTAATCGGTTCCCTCTTTCCAACCCACTCTCCCTCTACCCTCCCAGTTCGCCACTCACACCACTGGTCCTGAAGGAATCATCCGTCCTGGATTCCCTGTGTTTCCAGTTCCTATCTGTACCAGTGTACATCCTCTGGTCTAGCCAGACTTGCAAGGTAGAATTTGGATCATGAGAGTGGAGGCGGGGAGGAAGCATTTAGGAACCAGAGGAAAGTTGTATTTTTCATCATTGCTACATCGCACCCTGACTGGCTCGTCTCCTCCCTGAGACCCCTCTGCCAGGGGATCTCCAGTCAGATGCCTTCTTTCTCTACTGACACTTACCTGTCCCCTTGGATCTCTAACCTGCACAGGGCATTGCACAACCTGGGACAGAAATCTCCCTACTTCTACCTCCAGCCTCGTGCCAGTTGTCATCCTCGGTGCTGAGTGACTGTCTTCCTGAAGCATCGCCTTATCTATTTACTCTGGCCTCTTCTGTCTCAAGCTTGCCATTTGTCTTTCTATCTGGGACCTGAGTCTATGAGCTATCTCACCACGCAGAGAGTGACTTTCTTCCTGATTGGTAATGCTCTCCTCCCTCTGCCCAGTCAATGCCTTGTTTCTGACAAGTTATTGATTGACAGGCTGGCTGGAGTGGAAGCTACAGCCTAATACTTCTCCTCTCTTTGCTTAATTAAGTTGATGTGTTTGGCATCAGCTCGGCTGCTGTGGGGGATTTTCTCAGAGGCAGACGTGTGTCGGAGGCCTTGTACCGTCTCCTTCCCTTCCCAAATAGACTAGTATTTCAACCTGACAGCTCCCAGCCCGTCCTCTGGCTATGGAGCATTGAGTGTTTATTTCCCTGATGCTTTTATTCCAAACTCATGCCAGGGTCATGTTGCTGAAGTCTTCCAAGTGACAGCAGCCCCTGACCCTGCTGCTGAATACGACACATTTTACAGGTACAGCTGTAAAATTTTTTATCAGAAAATTATTGAAGCTGCAGGCAAAAGAGAGGCCTTGAGAGGTTATCTTGGACATGCCCCTGTCTCTAGTCTAGTACCCATCCATTTCTGCTCAGGTAAATTGAAAAATACCTAGTATTCAAAACGCTACACTCGAGGAAAGAATAGCCCACTGCAATTCCCACTGTGCTATCTAGCATCCTTCACTGTCAGAGATGGTTGCAGTCTATGGACCCACAGTCCCTCCTTGTGAATGTCAGGCTCTTTGCACTTCTGTCCTTCCCAGGAAGCGGATGATGGTAAACACGATCCTCTGGACACTTAGGAAAATGTCACTTGAAAATTGTAAATAATCCAGAGAGAGTAGGCTAAGTCATCATCCATCATGAATAGCTTAATCTTCAATTCAATCTATATTCATGCCAAAGATCAGTGCGATTCCCAGACTGGTTTAGCTGTTAACTGAGGACATGCAAACTCCAGACTCCCCATGGTATATAGGTATATAGGTTTCCAGGTATGGATTAGTCTCACCACCTAGAGTCAGTGCTTTCTGCCTGCCCTTTGTACAAGCCTTTGTTCATTTCTGTCCAGAAGCACAGAGTGCTGATTGACAGAACTCGATAGAATGCCTATTTAATCAGGGTCTATGTAATATCAAGCAACTGGTGGCAAACAGGAGGAAAACGTCATCTAGTTCATCCGGTCACTTGCTGCCATGTATCTGGATATCTAGAAAGCGGCCCATGAAGGACAGACATCGTCCCTGGTCAACACGATTCTTGGAGTCGAGCAGCATCCATGGACAATGTTAACTGCATTATTAACACTTCTTGTCTCCACTTATCACGCTGTGGCTGGACAGACTTCTCCCTACCTGATGATCTCACGGCTGACCTGAGTTGCTTGGCACTGGTTAGAAAGAGATATTTGCCAACGTCTTAAAGGTGTCAGAAAGGCTGGCAGACCACCCGACTATCAGACAGCGGCTGTGATTTCCATAATAGAATAGCAGAATGCAAAGCAGAGTTGGAGGAAGGAAGCTGCCCGGTTCCTGATGTTGGCCAAACCAAAGCAGATCCATTGCTATTGAGTTGATTCTGACTTACAGCAACCCTATGGGACAGAGTAGAACTGCCCCGTAGGGTTTTCAGTACTATAAATCTTTATGAAAACAGACTGCCCCATCGTTCTTCCACACGTGGCTGGTGGGTTCAGACTACCAGCCTTTTGGTTAGTTACCAAATACTTTAACTCCTGTGCCCCCAGGACTTCATCCCACGAGTCAATGTGTGTATATCTGGGAGAGTGGATGCGCAATTGGGGTGAACCAGTTCAGAACAGTGTATCTTCATCGCCTCTGGGGACAGTGCTTTCTTAACATTGTCTGTGCCAGAGATCAATTAGGGCTGTTTCTACACCAAACCAAGCCAAAGCCAAGCTCACTGCCACCGAGTCGATATTAATTCACAGAGACCCTACACTAGCTAATGAAACTAGTGGTCATAATTTACTGGAATATGGAAATACCTCAAATAAAGTAATTCGGGAAATGGTATTCAGAATCATAAATTAACCAGAGCTACACTTTGACAATTGGTTGCCACCGTTCTGCTCTGCTTGGTGCTATGCGGGGTTATCATTATCATTTATCTCCCTCCACAACTCAGAACTGAGCTCTGTCCCACTCTCCACCCTCCACACTCTCCATCCCGTGAACACTGAAATAGGAAAGGGAAATAAACAAAGAAGCCAAAATACCCCTCTTTCTCTCTTCAGGTAACCAAACTGAAGCAGTTCTAAGTTGGAAAGGGAAGCTGATCGAACAAGCTCAGTCTTGAAAATATATTGGACTGGGCGTTCTAACTACTGGCTTGAAACTGTATTTATGACTTGTACTTGTCATTGAACCCTCTGCTAGAGCAAGCAGAAGAGTTTCAGGGCCTCCTTGAGTTTTAATCTTAGGATGGAGGGAAGGGGCTACCTAACACCCAACTGACATTTATAAGAGATAGTGGAAAATAAAAATTAAATGAAGTTTGCCTTTAAAGGAGACTATGTTCATTAAGATTGGATGGGGCTGTGATAATAATATTTTTAAAAACAAACTCACTATCACAGGGGCAGTTCCTACTCCGAGTGACTGAAGGATAGAGTAGAACTACCTTATAGGATTTTCAAGGTTGTAGATCTTGCTGGAAGTAGACTACCACATCTTTCTCCCCCTGACATAGCTGGTGGGTTTGAACTGCTGACTCTCTGGCTTGCAACCAAGCACTTTAACCACTGTAACATCAGGGCTCAGAGGGGGATAAGAAACAGACCCCCAAATGTTTAGGGACTCAAACACAATAGGTGATTTCTCCTTTGAGTAATCAGTCTTAAGTATATGGTTTTTGTCAATGGACAATTCTTTACACAGGGTTCTAGAATCCAGGCTCTTCCCATCCTGTCTGTCTGCACCATCCCCTAGAGCAACGGTTCTCACCCTTCCTAATGCAGCGACCTTTTAATACAGTTCCTCATGTTGTGGTGACCCCAAACCATAAAATTATTTTTGCTGCTACTTCATAACTGTCATTTTGTTACTGTTATGATTATGAGTCGGGCAACCCCGTGAAATGGTTGTTCGACCCCCAAAGGGGTCGCGACCCACAGGTTGAGAACCAGTGCCCTAGAGCCTCCAGGTCTGCATCCGGAAAGAATAAGGAAATAGAGAGCATAGGAAAAGCACTGGGGACACATCCAACTTGTCGAAAAGACTTGCCAGAAAATGACACAGACGAATGTATTAACTAGAAATCAGACACCTATCCACTTCCAATTTCAGAAGAAGCTGGGAATGTAGTCTTGCTCAGGAGAAGAGCTACCAGACAGAGTTGGGATGCTCAGTTGCCATAGAGACCAACCTGGCTCAAACACTATAGGAAGCATACTTGTGACTTCTTACTTTTAAAAGATCAGCCCTCCCCAAAGGGACTCATTCCAGCCAGTGTGTCCTGGCGGATAGAGTAAAGAGGGACTGGGGAGACAAGGAGAAGACTAGAGGACTAGGAGTGGAGGTCACCGCAATCAGCTGCCCAGGGAACCTAGACCAAGCTCCTGGAACTTGACTTCGGAGACCTTCCACTGCAGGAGACTGGTTCCTTTCCCCCACAGAACTTCTGGCCTCTGAAACCCCTACATCTCCAGAGCCAAAAACCCCCAACAACGGAGAAGGATCCAGTAAAATGTGCTACTGAGCACATAATCCCAGTAAAATTTATGAAGGCAGAATCTCCTTTCTACTGTAAATAGAGTGAGCGTATTTACATGACAATAATTCCCAGACTAAATTTAACAAAAATTTTAAGTGCCTCATTCCAGAAGGTTCAGAAGACCCCCTCTGGCCTTGATGAGGTCATCCCTAAAGGAGTTTGGATGTCTCCCGGGAACAACACTCGCAGCCCTTGGATTTTCGCTCTTGGAGGGGAGCGAGCAGCTTCCCTGAACCAACAGACCCCTGGTACCTAGAGCCCAAGCCTCTGGCTCGCTACTGAAAATGAAAGGGCAGCTCCATCCTCGTCCCAGGGTACCGTATTTTCTCAGGGACAACCACTGCTCCCTTCCCCTCTGTGTGGAGCGGGGCTTCCTTTTCGGTTTTCAGTGCATCTCTGCTTTCAGCGCG
>NW_022111304.1:2155326-2166900 GCF_000313985.2 Echinops telfairi | reverse complement strand
GAGCAGCCCGGGGCTTCCGAAGTGTAGGGGAAAAGCCGTTAAGAAAGCATAATTCTAGTCGGGTGGACGCATCGAGGGGTAGGATTGAAGCCCCCATCCTTCCAAAGCTACCAGTTGGGACCCCTACGGCGCCTGGTGAGGCGCCGGGGCGCGGAGGGCTCGAACGGCGGAAAGGGCGATCTGGATGGGCTGTGGGAAGTTGGCGCCCTCCCGGCTCTCCCGGCTCCTGGTCCCCAGTCCATCACGGGAGAGCCGGTTCAGAGGAGCCCAAGGATCTGGGGACCCACCCAGCGCCCAGAAAAGTGCCCTGTGCTGGCAGACATGCGTCTCCCTCGCCGCCCCCAGCGCGCGCCCCGAAAACGGGGTTTGTCGATCCCAGGACGGTGGGTGAGGGAAAGTGCCTCCCTGTCCCCCGAAGTGGAGCGACTTCCGCGGGGTCCGGAGCGGGGCGGTGGAGGGCGGGGAGGCGCTGGGGCGCCAACGCCTTCAAGTTCCGCTATGAATGTTGGAAAATGCAAGTTTCGCTTCGAATGGGGGAGATGTTTGTGTTTTGTTTTCCTCATTTCAAATCAATTTCCTTCCCCCTTGCAAAGAGAAAAAAAGATCTGGCCTGGCGGGCGCCCGCTGGTCTGGGAGCTGAGGTGCGAGGTTCGTGGCTGCGGCAGATTTCGTTTGGTTCAGGTCGAGAGAATCCAGGGCGCGCATCGCGGACGGCGAGCGCAGGGGCTCCGGCCGGTGGGGTGCGCCCATCCCGTCCGGTGTCCCCGAGGCGAGGAGCGTGCTCTTTCCTGAAGCCTGGGGCGGGGCGGCGGGGGCTGCGTGCGGACCCCTGGAGTCTGGAGGGTCCAGGGAAGACTCTGCCCGCATCTCGCGCCAGGCCCGGGCGCCAGGGCACAGGCCAGGCCAGAGGTCCGCCTAGATCTTGCTGCGGACTTACGCCAGAGACCAGGGTCAGTTTGGGGGGGATTAACTAGGGTGGCAATTCCTGAGCACTGGGGAGAGAGTAAAATTAAATAAACCCACTAATCTCTACAGTAAAGATCTGAAAGAGATGACTACCCCACACACACACACACACACACACACACACACACACACACACACTCTCCCTGCCATGGAGTCCACGGTGATTCACACACACACGGAAAAATTGGCTTTTCTGGTGAGCTTCCCACAGGGTCCACCTCCGAGCTGGAAATGGAATCTTAGTGGGGGGGGGGGCTAGTGCCTTTTCACCCACAGACCCATTCCCCCCACCGCTGAAGCCACCAATGTAGAAGAAATGAGGAGGTGCCCTACGTGGTCCGCCCCCACCCCCAACCCCAAAGTTCCCAGGTGGTTGTAGCCCAGGCAGATTTGGGAGTTATGACAAATATGTCCCCGTCATACAGCGGAGACTTTGTTCTCCAGCGACAGTCACAAGTCTCTCCCAGGGCCGGTGAGGAAGGGGGTGAATGGACAGCGACAATATGCCGGCTAAAAGCACAAAGGTCCCCGAATTCAGACAACTCACTGAACGTGCGATTGAGTAATTCAGCAAAAAGCAAATTCTGATTGTTTGTGGGGACTCAGCGCTCGAGAGGGGGGGATGAAAGGAAAACTGGTGTACCACGAGGGAAGGAAAACGGGTGTTCTGTTCATTTCTCTTGATGGGAAAGGACTGAGCGTGCTTTCTGGGGGTATTCGTCCTGGGGGGACAATGTCTCTTGGACACAGAGCTAAAATGATCACAAAGCACATATATCCATGTCTGCACGTGCACTGCGTCTGTCTATAGAGAAGTAGAGGTACATACCTAGCCCAGAATATATGTACAGAGGCGATTAGAAAACAAACGAAGATATTTGAAGTATATTGATGGGGAATTTGGAGGGGCTCGCTGGGCTTCAGCTTTTCTGGGGTGATAGAAGCTGTGTGGGGAAACCAGCTCCTTTCACCCTCCTTAGGTTGCATATGCACTTGCCAGGTGAAATGGGGCAACACCTCAGACAGGTGAAAACGAACCTAAAACCACAGACACAGACCTCAGGGCACTGGGGCCAGCATCAGAGAAATCCCGGGGTCAAAGCCTGAGGAAGGAGCCCTCCTCTTCCCCCAGGAGTGTCAGAAATCAAGGAGTGTCTTTGCTCCCATCGCAGGACACACTGGCCCAGGACCCAGCAGGGGACAGTGAGGAAAGAAGTCAGAGTGGGACTTGCTGCTTTGTGAGAAAAGAGAAAAGTCACCTTTAGGAAATTTCCAAGGACAGGGTTATCTTTGAAAGATGGTGCCTTGCTTTTCTTACTGGAAGAGCAATTACCATCGTCTATAGTCCTGGCTCTACTATTTAAACTACAGAGTGTTCAAAATGATATAGCAAAGTTGCAGACCCTCAATGCACCAGATGAAGAAGCAAATTTGAGCCGTGTTCAACCACTGTATGTGGATTTTGTCACCCTGGGCTTCTATGTAATGTGTGACCATGTCACTCCATGGGTATTGTATGATGCATATGACAACAATACACAACCACACACATTAAAAATCAGGACCAATGTCAGAATAAGTTTCTTTCCCCCTTTACCAGTATGCCATCAAATTGTATCCAGCTTTCACGGGCATCTGTTTCCCAATCTCCCTCTGGACCCCCACCCGTTAGCAACTCCTTAAAAAGGGGGGGTGGGTGATATCAATATTTTTCAAAAGATCTTTGTAGGCGTATTTTTGAAGCACTTCTCTCCCCCTTGTCTGGGCATAGAGAACAGAAAACAGGGAGTGGGGGAGGGGGCTTGATCTGTCTGAATTCAGAAGAGACAGATGAGGAAAAGGATCCAGAGCTGACCCTTGGTCTTGGAAGTGGTCATTGCCACCAGAAATCTACAGTCAGGAGATGTCCCTAAAGATAAGCCTGAGCCCTGGAGGCCCAGGTACCCAACTCCCAACCCCCAGGGTCAGTTCACACAAACACTCCATGAATGCCCGGCCACTGGTCAGCCTTTGCGCCTACCCACATAGCCAGAGCTCTCCCGGATCGCCTTAGGGGCTGCCCCAGCCCACAGAAAAATGTACCCACCTGTGTGCTCAGCTATAGGTGCCCACAGGGAGCACACAGTGCATCAGGATTACTGCGCGACTGTGCCCGGATCGCTGGCACCGCGGGGAGAGGAGAGGGCGCTTCCAGGGCTGGGCACTCCTCTGGCTCTCCTCCCGCTGCCAGCCATTGATTATCCAGTAGGAAGTGGCTGTCGCCAAGCATACGCTTGGTCCTGGTTAGTGAAATCAAACACTAAGTAATTACTTACTGCACTTTAAAAAAAGAAGAAGGAAGAAAGAAAACATTAAAATAAGCTAAGGAACTCTTGAGTCTCAAAGTCTTGGGAGCGATCCAGAGAAAGGAAGAGAGCGAAGGCAGATGCTGGCGCCGAGATCCTGGAGTGAGGCGGCAGCTCACGCCTGTAGCAGAGGGAGTCACCATCAAGGCTCCGGAAGTGACTCGAATCTCCCCAAAATCTGTGGGAGAAACCGCGGGGAAAGTTCAGTGCCAGAGTCAGGGTTATGCCAGATTTGGCAAGACTTCAACTGAGTTTCAGGCACACAATTCTGCTGCCCAAGGATGACTTGGGGGAGAGTGGATTTGAGAATTACACGCAGCAAAGTGGTTCCTGGGTAGGTTGTAAGATTTTTTATTTTTGTTTTTGTTTTTCTCTCTTAACAAGAAAACTGGTTAAAGTTCTCTCCACTTTCTTACCCCTAAATCATATTTCCACCTAGCAGCTATATCAGAGAAACCACGTGTGGACCAACACAAAACTTTACCCAAGGTTCAGCAAGCCCTCCAGTCTCAGCCTTGGCATAAAGACAATAATGTAAAATTTTAAAATAAATCTCAGTATATTGTAATATTCCCAAGAACTACAATTTTAAAAGGAAAAAATGCTCAATACAGATTACCTAATTATATATATATGGGTATCGGAGGGCACATATCTTATGTTAACATTTATCGAAGTTCCCTTAACACCTAATGAAACGTATATTACATACTTATTTGTTTAGATGATAGGTCTATAATAGGTGAGAGAGAAATAAATCTGTGTTCCTTCTTTAGCGGGAAATTCATTAATAAGGCAAACCCTGAAAAGAGGGTTACAAGTGCTTTAAATTCCAAATGCAGGCTCTAATATCAAACAATTTCCCCAAAACTTCTGAGCAGAAATTGTACAAAGCCCCACCACCACCACCACCACTTTCAAGCCATATGACTTACATCTCTGCAAAACTTGGGGATGGTCTCTTCCCATCCAATTGCTCAACCCCAAGAGAGATGGCCACTCCTGGAGAAAATAGGGGTGGTGGAGTCAGTGGATTTCCCTCAAGCTCACACCTTGTGTTTCCATTCATCTCACCTTCTCATCAGCCTCCCCCAACCAGCGCTGCATCCTGACTGACCTCCTGCAAATGTCTGCACTCTACTTGAACTGAACACAAAGCACACCCACCAGCTAGCTTACATTCCCAGCATGTGCCCGATGGGTCCAGAGTGCCCAAAGACTGGGACCCAACAATCATGTGCCCTAGAAATCCCAAAGGCTATCAAGCCTGGAGGCTTGGGGTGATCTCTATGCTTCGGAAGTATGTTTCCTATGCTCTGCATTGGATTTTGTCTGATTGTGCAAGTGAATGCGGTAGTCTTTGGGAAGAGAGAAAACGCTCTTCTCATTCCTTCCTGGTCTTTGGGTTTTGCTTGCTCAGGCAGCACCGTGGATGAGAGGAGCGGAGCGAGGTGTGCCTCTGAACAGTCTCTAAGGAGGAGGAGTTGGGTGGCTTAAGAAGGAGGCAGTAAGGTAGCAAAAGTCTAAGAGCCCCTCCTCTCCCTTTCTACCGATGATATCAGAGTGATAGCTGCTCTCCAGCCACCAAAATCACGCCAAGTTACATATGTAGGTATGTATTTATGTGTCTCTATACATATACATGTATGTGTGAGTGTATATGTACAAACAGGAAGTTTCATTAGGATCATATGTATATGTGTGTACATATATGTGTGTGTGTGTGTGTGTGTGTGTGTATAAAACACAGACACAGGAAGTTTAAAATCACCAGCAGCAGGACTATTCTCCCAGATCCAGACAGGCAAGAAAGCTAGCCTCCTGTTTTTCCACACCACAGACTCCAACCAGGGAGCTTCATTTTGTCCAGGAGGGGCTTCTTTTTCCCCTGTAGCTGAGTCTCTGGTCTTTTCTTCACTCTTTCCTGGAAATGAGAGAATTCAATAGTCTTTCTTTGGGTGAGGCATCTTCTGAAAGTCCTTTAATTTCTTGTGTTCTGCTCAGTGGTTTTCAAAGTAGAATGATTAGAATCTGTTTCCTGCTGTGCCTGCAGAGGGTCTCTGATCCTAGAGAGAAGTGGTTGTGGTCCATGTAGGGTATTAATTTCCCCTCTTCCCCCAAGATGAAATATATACACTCCCTCCACCACTGACCTCTACCACCCCACCCAATTCCAGTTGTCAGCAGCAAGGTGGTATTAAAGGGTCTCTACATCTTTCCCTCACATAAATAAGAGGTAAAATGCACAGCTCTTTGACCATGCCTTTTATATTTAGACATTCTTTGAAATAGGTTAAGCAGTGTACTGTGACCCAGAAGAATGCTGTATTGAGTTCACAATCCCACCCCCACCCTTGCTCCGGGGGTGGTGGTGGTGTTATTTTCCAAGTCTTTTAAAATAACTGAAAATCTGTCACATACCCAAGTCACACACGCACACACACACACACACACACACTCACACACACACACACACACACACACAAGTGACTGGTCTGCCTCCTTTATAAGAGCCCCAACCCTACCCTTTAAAAGAGGGAGGAAATGATGGAAAGTGATAAATACCTTTTCCAGGCATTCAGTTTGTTGGCTTTCTGACCAAAAGGGACCTTTGTTAGATCTCTGCAAGGAAGCCAAATCCAGCCCCTAGCAAACACTCCTCCACCTTCTTCCCCAACCCCCTCAGCTCCCTTGTCTAACTTGAAAATGAACTTGGACTTCTCTCTCAGACAGGCCCTAAAACCAGGAGAGATTTTTATTTGTCTGCTTCCGAAGGGCTTCCTCAAAGGGGGGAGTTGTTTTGGGGGAGGGGAGAGGGGCCAACGGTCTGCTCCCAGAAGCACAGGATGGGGTGGAGGTAGGGGCTGTAGGGAAGAGAGAAGGGGGAGGGGGATACTTTGTTAATTTCTTAACTCTGCATTTATTCCCTGAACTTCTTTTGTCTATGGAGGCTGAGAGGGGGTGGGGGTGGCAAATGACTGGCTGGGATACTGCAGAAAAAGAAAAGGGGGTAGGAGGGATGAGAATTAGAAAAAGGGCTGGGGCTGGGGAAGGAGGGGAGAAGGAGGGCTGGGGAGAGGGCTCTGTAGTAAGCTTGTCTGGGCTAGGAGGGTGTGGAAGCTATGAGAGAAAGGGGCCTGGGGTTGAGGACTCTGGAGGCCAGTGGAGGCAGCTTCCAGAGAGTTCTCTAGGAAAGGGGCCACCTGACCTCCCCAACCAAGCTCAGGACACCAACAGGGAAGAGTCTGTGGCTTGGGGCAGTCTGGAGGGGAGGCCAGGAGAAGATTGGTGATAGCAGCCTAAACCAGACCCCTGGATGGATCCCTTCCTACATCACCACAGAGAAAAGGCTGGTGGAGGGTTTGGGGGGGCACGCCCTGAGCTAGCTCTGAGGTCTTAACTAGGCAGCAGAAGAGAGTAGACTTCCCTGGTGTCTAACTGGGGGGATGGGGGGTGGCAGGCCTGGAGGAAAGCAAGTTTGGGGGTGAGGGTGGAAAACTCTGAACTGTGGATGAAGCCAAGTGATGCCTGGGCCACCCTGGTCCCAACTTTCCCTCAAGCTGATGGCCGAGGGAGAGAGAACAATAAAGGTGGATGACACCAGGATAGCAGCCTGCAGTCCAGGAGGTGAGTTCCCAGCCTGGGAGGAGAGGCTGAGGTGGCTCTCCTCTGAAGCTAGGATGTGGGGGGTGGAGAGATCAAAGTCTAGCAGGTTCCAGAGGGATAGAGCCTCCTGGGAGGTGGCAGTGGCGTCTGCACGCTCCTTAGACCGCCTCCGACCTTGCTGAGCCTGGAGAGGTGGAGGGAGAGAGGCCTGGAGGGGCTGGGCAGGGCCAGGGAGCCACGTTTTCCCTCCTTTCCCCTCAGTACTGCTTTTGTAGCCCACCAGGAATTCCACCCCTCCCTCCCACCCTGGAACCTGGAACCCTAGGAAGGTGTCCCCACTCAGATACATTCTCAAAGGTGCATCTTCATCATGCCTCACCGAACCCCCACCTTCTTCCTAGAAGTGGTCTCTCAAGTTCTCTCCCGCATAGCTGGGACTTTCTGGAGTCTGTCCTACACACATCTCTCCCACTCGGTAGGCCAAACCCTGGACAGGAAAGGGCTCCCCAAACTCTATGCCTACCTGTCAAGGCCCCAAATCTGGGCCAGAATACAGACCCCATGGTGGTGAGGCTCTTTGTTCTCCTACAGCCTGAACCCATCCACCCCCTTCCTTTTTCAGAAGTGGGATTTCTCCCATAAAAAGTGGGGAAAGTGGGAGCAGGAGTTTCAGGACGTCGTTTTTTTTTTTCTTCCTTTCTTTTTGTCCTAGGCAATATAGAGGAAATGGAGCCAAGGCAAGGGTAACCAACTGATATTTTAATGTCCAGAGAAGGAGTTCTAGGAGTGGAGTTAGGTGACTCCCCAACCTCATTTCCCTCAGCCTTCTCCCAGGTCTGGTATTCAAGCTACACACGCCCTGAAGGCGGCCATCCAGCTTGCTACCTCTTGCTGCAAATGCTGCTAATTTACACATCTGACTTAGGTCTTTCATACATTGCATTGGGCCAGGCAGGAATCCCGCCTTACAACTTCCGAAAAACAGAGACATCTGTCTCTTTATTTTCCAGGTATTTTCCTAGGGGAGGAATCTGTAAGTGGAGGCCAGGCTGAGCATGTAAATAGCCATTAAGCACGGATGCTGAGAGATAAACAGGCAAGCAGAGATCTTTATTTGCATAGAGAGCATTTCCGTAGAGATGAGAGATGCTGCCTGGTTATCATCTGAGCACACTGATGCTTGTGTTCGTGAGAGCATGTGCCGGAACTGGCCGCGCCGTCTGCACATGTGCGTGAACACACAGGCACACACACACACTTCCAGTGAGAAGGCGCTTTGAATCTCTCCTTTACAGCTGTGAAAAGAAGGATTTCTAAAGTTGAAAGCTAAGAACCTAGCGGCTCCCGCCTGTCCGACCAACTCGCCCCCCGACAACAGTCTCTCGAAAATGCAGCGTAGAGCCCTGTCGTGGCTTCCAGACTGACCATGCGCCATCCTAGTGGAGTAGAACTTCAATTCTCCGCATTTCCTCCCACGCCCGTCGCTCAATCGCAGCCCGAGGACCCTCGCGCCTTCTCATTTCTTTTCATTTCCTCCAAACTTTGTCCACACTGGAGCTCCACGGCCCCATCCCCAAGCCCGGCGGGGTGAGGTGTGGCCGCGTGGTGGGGGGTGAGCGCGCCGCTGCCCGAGGTTTCAGCGCCTGGCTTTCTAGGGCGGGATCGCCTTGGGGATGTAATTACTACGTTTCCACTGGTGCATATTTTCCTGGAGTGTTTAATTTGGTTTTATTTGTGTCTCAGCGAGATCCAAAATTTTCCGGGGAGCGGGGGAAAGGACCCCAGGCTTAAAGTTAATTAACCCACTAGGTTCTACTTCGCACCGCCTGCCCGCAGACCCTTCGCTGCGCCCGAGCCCTGGAGCGCGCCGAGGGCCAGCGCGGAGGGTCTGGGAGAAGCGAGCTGAAGGGGAGGGATTGGTCCGGACCGGAGGGCCTTTCCCTACCCCAGCCACTTTTCGCGCCCTGTGCCTGGAACTTTCCCCTCCTGCCTTAGCACTCCAGCAAGTCGCTCCAGGAGCTGAATCTTCTGGACCAAGGCGACTTCTTAGGTTTCCTCTTTGCTCTCACCGCTATAGTTTAGCCGCATAGTGCCCCTAATAAATGGAATTGTAAAGTTGCCGGTTTAATTAAATCTATATCTCATTGCAATAGGACTATTTAATGCCCTTACATAAACCTGGAAAAGAACATACTATTAATTTTCTTTATTGCTGAGCTGCCTGCACCCAGGTTCTGCCCGACATTCTGTCCCCATCCTGAAGGCCAGGGGGAGACCTTCCCTTTGATGCTGGCCACAGGGGGACCCGCTTGGGGCTGGAGTGGTCCTGCATCCCGGAGGGAGCCCCAGGAAAGAGATGGACATTTTCAATCCTTTGTTCCTGCTGGCGGCCCCTCCGATCCGATCCACGTCTCCCCCGTCTGTCTCTCCACGTGAGCCCTGCACCTCACAGAGAAGGCCCTGGCCGGGTCCCGCCTTGCCTCTACCTTGGGCACCAGCATTCAGAGGCACACATACCCGCCCCCACCTACCCACCCACCCCCGCCAGTGGGCTGCCTGCAGACCCCGAGGCCAAGGTCACAAACCCAGTCTAGACTAGGCCAGACCCTGTTTGCTCTCCTCGTTTTACCTTGACCTTGGACTCCGACGTTAAGGAAGCCAGTCTTCTAGCCAAGAGCCGGCTGCTCGCTCTTTGCTGGGCTCCTCTCGCCACCATTATTGTACTCAACACACAAGGGTTAGCCTGATGATGTTTCAGACCGCTTTCTGTTGTTTTCCTCTTCCTCGGCGTAGCCCAGTGCGCTGCCTCTTTCTGAACGCTGACCCTCGGGCCCGGCCGAAAATCACCAGGATCAGAATGACCTTTCTCCAGCACATACATCCTAAATCAGTCCCCCATGCTCTCTCCACCTTCGACCACCAAGCACCTTCCCTCTCCCAGCAGGCAGCCTGGAGGCTGAAATCTGAGCGGACCCGCCGCTGGCCTCCGGATAGAAGGGTCTTCTGGGGCCGGTTTGGCTTGGCTGAGGACGACTGTGTGGCCACGGCCTGCTGCGCAGACTGACCAGGCGAGCACCCAGCTTTTAATGCCCATGCCAGAGATAGGAAAGCGCTAGAGGCTGCCGCCCCTATCCCCTCTTCTCCCTCTTCTCTCTCCTCCTGTGTCAGAGAGGGCTTGTGCTGCAGGGACCTGGGTCCCCTTTTGGGAAGATGCGCCTTAGAAAGTGGTGACTTGGCGGAGACTCAATCTGGCAGAGGAGGCCCAACAAACTGGGAGACAGGGAGGAAAGAGGAGGGGAAATTTGAAAATGTAGTAAGTTGGTCCTAATATGTTTGTTCTTTGAAATGAGACCTGGTGTTAGAGCATTAACCGACTCCACAGTGAAAGAGGATGCCCCAAGAAGGTCATGGGTGCTAGGTTGGGTGCTAGGCTCTGTCGGATCTCCTGATCCAGCACCCCGAGCACAGCACAGCGCCCATAGGGAAGACCGCTCTCACAGGGCTGAGATTGGGCCGCCAAGGGCACTGAAGCCCGAGCATGGTGCCAGGAGGGTCCCTCAGAGGGGGCAGCGCCGGCTCTCGGGACTCTCGCTTTTCCTTGTGTACACTGAGCCCGAATCGGATCGCTGGCTCTGGTTCTTACCCGGGGCGTGCCAGCTCTCCTAAACCGAATCTACCACCACCCCCCCCACACACACACACACACACTTTGCTTTGAAAAATCTCACTCTAAGACTTTTTTTTTAATGTTCATTGAGATTTCCAGCCTAGTCTATTGCCCACCCTCACTCCCTTCCTGTTATCCTTTCTCACTGGGAACACCCCACCATGTCCCCCCACCCCATCCCATCGAGTTCTGATGGGTGTGTTTGGGAGCTAACACGTCCCTCCTCCCCCAGCCCCCTCCACCCACCCGCAGGAGGAAGACCTCGAGAAAACCTCAGGCGACAGAGTGGGGGGGGTGGGGGGTGGAGAACGTAGTCGTCAGTCGGCATCCAAGCCGAGGTGCGGCGTTGGGTTCCCTACAACAGCGCGAGCGCGGGCCGGCGGGGAGTTCGCCGGAGACGGAGCCAGAGCTTCGCATGCCTTACCCACGCGTTCCCGCCTATTTGCAGCTTTATTTATTTGTTTTAAAATCCCGTTTCTCCTCCACCCTTAGTCCCAAACCCCAATCCAGAGACTTCGGCAGGCACCAGAGCGGCTTTGAGGCAGGGTTCGAATTGCCCCGCACACATCCTAAACCTCAGGGAGGTGCCTGCCCTAGGCCCAGCTCTCGCCTCCCAAGACCCCTTGGCGTCGGCCAAATTCAGTGCCCCCCTCTTCCCTTTCCTTCCCAGGGGCCTGCCAGGGGGGCGTTTCCCTGTCCCTTTAAATCTTCCAGCTCCCTCCTCCTTGCCTCTTCTAGCAGCCAATCAGCAAAGCCCTCTTCCCTTTCTCCCCGCCCCTCCCACCCCCCTCGCAGGGAGGGAATCCCGGGAGACCAGGACTGGGCGTCACGTGCACGGGGCGTGTCACGTGGACGCCCGAGGGGTGCCAAGGGGAGGCGGGCGGGAGCCGGCGGATTTCTTAATGAAGCGTCTCCGCATGCGTAGAGGAACCAAGGGAGGGAGGGAGGGAGGGAGGTGGCAGCACCGGTAGCAGGAGGAGGAGGAGGAGG
>NW_022111304.1:2134154-2154771 GCF_000313985.2 Echinops telfairi | reverse complement strand
GGCTACCCGTTCGGGGGCAGCTACTACGGCTGCCGCCTGTCGCACAACGTGAACCTGCAGCAGAAGCCGTGCGCCTACCACCCGGGCGACAAGTACCCGGAGCCGTCGGGCGCCCTGCCGGGGGACGACCTATCCTCCAGGGCCAAGGAGTTCGCCTTCTACCCCAGCTTCGCCAGCTCCTACCAGGCGATGCCCGGCTACCTGGACGTGTCGGTGGTGCCCGGGATCAGCGGGCACCCAGAGCCGCGTCACGACGCGCTCATCCCCGTCGAAGGCTACCAGCACTGGGCTCTCTCCAACGGCTGGGACAGTCAGGTGTACTGCTCCAAGGAGCAGTCCCAGTCCGCCCACCTCTGGAAGTCTCCCTTCCCAGGTAAGGCCTGGGCCGGCCGCCGCCGCCGCAGGGCGACCCCTCCCCGCTCTACCTGCCCCGGGGGGGCCCCCACCCGCGCCCCAGCCACCCCCGCCGTCTGGCCCCGGCGCGCCCGCCCGCTCGGCTGGGCAGCCGCGGGAGCCGGCCGGGCGAGCTGCGCTGAGGAATGCGCCGGGGAAGAAATCTGCTCCGACACGTTCCCCGGAGCTGCCGGCCGGGGGTGAAGCAATCACAGGCGCCCAGGCGCCGGGGCCGCCGGCTCGGCTCGGCTCCGGAGCTCGCCGCCTCCTCCCCCTGCTGGCTCCAGCCTCTCGCTGGGATCTGGGTCCCCCAGAGGCCGCTTCCGGCAAGAATAGGGATGGGTGGGCCCTGGGTGCCTTGCCATCCACGATCTTCAGGACAAACGCTCAACCCACTGAATTCTTGATTGAAAAAAATAAGAATCCCCATCACTCGTTTGCCTGTATTTTCTTCAGGATTGCTCAGAGACTGGGCAGTTTATTTTAAGCGGTCTAATTTTGCTAGGATCTGCTGAAGTGTAAAGTGTTTCCTTTTTTCTTGACTTATTTTTAAAATTTGGTCGCAAATTTTCCTGATTATGGATGGAACATTTGAGCTTTAAAAAAAAAAAAAGCTTGGAGAGGGTGTGGAGAGAAAGGGGCTTGCATCCCTCCCTGGGATATAAAATATTTTCCTCTCTGGTACACTGAACTTCACACCAGTATTCCATGTCCCCACTGCCAGTTCCTTCTAATGAGGACCAGTAAAAGAGGGAAAGAAGGGAGTGAGGAGGAGAGGTAGGAGGAGGAAGAAAGGCCCAGTCCAGGGACCCCTCAGTCTTAGTCTTGTGTGACTCTCTACAGGAAGATTCCTCCCTCTTCTGTTGATGCCATAGTTGAACAGGAGATGAGAAAGGCCAGTCAGATATCTCCCAAAACAGTGTCAGAAGCCTCCACTCCGGACTGTGAGAGAAATCAGGATTTGGGCTTGAGCGAATTGAGCACTGGAGTCCAGTTTTCCCATCTGGTGTCTACAGGGGTCCTGCGGGGGTGCTCTGAGCAGTCACAAATGTCTCCCTCCCTGCACTTTCTAGACACACACACCGCTCCACATACTGGTCTAGGGAAATTTTCATTGCAAAATTTAGACCCCAAGACCTCTTCTGGGTGGGCCTGAAATTCCTCTGCATCCGGATTGGGAATAAAGATAGCTAGCACACACACACACACACACACACACTAAGAAATGAGAGAGAGCGCGCACAGAATGTTGTTAGAGTGTAAATAGCGTCTTGTAAATATATCTAAAATGACTTGTAAATATTACGAAGTACAACACAATTCAATACTAGGGTAGGACCAACATTGGGCACCCATTTCTAACAGCCAGGAGATGTAAGTATGGCAGGATTTTAGTGTCATGCATCACCTCCACTGCATGCAATAGTATTTTAATATAATATAATTTCTGTTATAATAACCTAGTGTGAGACATAATGACACATGTCTAGATGACAGTCAATTCACATGCAGGCTGGCAGTGATGCATTATTGAAAGATGGTCCTTTAACTCCCCATCTCACCCAAATGAAAAGCTCCTTAGGAGATAGGGATACAGCATAAATTCCTGGAACAGTTGAAGAGCCATGTCAAAAAGTCTAGGGACAGGATACAGGTGCCCACTGTGGATGGGGCAAGCCAGACCAGACCGAGAGCAATGGATGAAGAAGGAGCGGAGCTGCCAGACCTGAGTGCTCTGCCATTCTTGTGTGTGTGTGGAATGGGGTGGGAGTGAAGAACCAAGAGGAGCTCAGAAATATCCTGGAGCAAAATAAACACTTCAGAACACACACCACCACCACCACCACCACCACCACCACCCCGGGGGGGGGAAAAAACCCTACAATACAAATGCCTTCTCATCACAGCCTCTTAAGGAAAAATGTGTCTGAAATATAAAAAGACAGCTCAGTTGACATTGGCTACACATTGAATAGCATGATGTAGAAATGGGTAGGAAGCCCAGTGCCGTCACTGCAGTTATGTCTTCACACCTCGCCTGGTGGAAACAACCATGCTGGTGTGTCTCAGAGAGCTCAGAGGTCCAGGCAAGAGGCAGATGAAAAGGAAATTATCTTCAGTCACCCTCCATCTCCCTACCCACACAGCAAGCCTTTAGAAGTAGTGAGATTTCTAGATAACTCTGTCTATGCAATTGTGGTTTGTGCGGCAGCATCTAGGCATAAACACTACTGTCTCTGTTCAGGGCCTCTGGCTCTGAGCAAACTCACCTCTGGCAGTCTAGGCTGGTGTGGGAGATGGAGGCAATTGTTCAGAAAGATCTAGGTAATTAGGGCCAACATGTATTGTGGCTTCTTCTGTGCCCCAATTATACAGACCCTGGCCTCACTTCTGTGTTGGTGGGTTGTCTCTCTGTGGTGAGTGTAGACTCTTTTTTCTTTCTTTCTTTTTTTGGGGGGAGAAGCCTATATTCCACAAGAAAATCAGAAACTGAGAGGGAAATAGAGAGAGGGAGGTGGGGTGCAGGGCCGAGAAGACAGTGGTAGAAAGAAAGTGCAACAGTGGGTTATTTGGGTCTTTCTGAGAGTCCCTACTGACAAGCCAGGTGTTGGGCTTGGGTTGGTTGAGAAGAGCAACCAGTACTTCTCACCAAATCAGACCAGAACAGTGTTCTCTTCAGAGGCCAGGGCCAAGTTATGGGGTTGGCAGTTAAGAGCAAGTGAGCAATGGGGCATAGAAGCCCCTTAGCCCCAAGAGAAAACTGAGGAAGGAGAGCATTGATCTGATTTTCATTCTATTACCCAAGGTGTACTGTAGGTTTCCAGGTATGAAGTGGTTTGTACTCTGGAGGGAAACTGGGGAAAGGTGGATTGGAAAATGTATAACCAAGTTCCCACTGACTTTAAGCAGTGTAGACACAACTCTTGGACTAAGCGACCCCATGTTTCCATGTCTGCAGATCCACTTCCTTCCCAAACAAGGCAACAGACAATAAAAAAGGGGCTTCTTGAGAAGGAGAGGCTGGAGCTGTTTCCACAGGAGGTCAAACCAACCATCAGTTTGGTCTGACCCATGAGAAATCGCCAAATCCATCCTCTGCTTTCTATAAAGAGAAATAACTAGCTTAGACCAGTTGTGTATTTTTAATTGATTTTTAGGATTGTGTCAATTAAACCTCATTTAAAATTTAGAATTGGTATTCAGAGGCCCAAAATTGGTTAGGTAATTATGAGACTTTGCAGAAAGTGGGATAAAAACATTAGGGACAATTATCTGAGTAATGAGGAAACCCAAGCCCACTTTTATCCTTCTTAATCCTGAAGGGAAAAGAGGTGTTTAAAACTGGGTTGTATTAGGTCACTTTTTCCCATTTGAAAATTTGCTGTAGCTTTATGCTTACAGTCAGAAAATCTGGGTTTAAAAATCTGATTCTGCCATTTTGGTTATTTTGCCCACTTTGAGCCTCGGATTCCAGTTCTTGTGCAATTGGTTTAATAAAATAAAGAAATCTTCTGAAGATTAAATACAAAACTTCATGGTATCACCACTTACTCTCTTGGGTTTTTTTGTTATTTACCCTCTTGGGGCTTAAAAAAATTTTTTTTACCTTGTTGGTTTTTCTGTCAGCCTCAGAGCCTTCATTTTCTGAATCATGCCCCGATCTAGAAATCACAACACATCTGAGAACGCAGAGATCTTTTTAAAATTATCTTGTAAAACAAAGTTTATTTTTAACCTACAGAATCTGAGCTGTTCAAGTGGAGTTATTTTGTTTTTCAGAATCAAACAAACAATTTTCCTGGGAAGCTGTCTTTGTGAAGACAGCCAAGCCAAGACATGGACCCACCCCACCCCCCACCTGTACACACCCCCTCTCCCTGTCCATTTTCTTCTGACCATCCACCCCCCCAATTTTTATCCTGGCCCTGGCCCTCCTGAATAAACATGGGTCCCTGGAAAAACAGACGCAGTGGTCAAGGGTGTAGGGAAGGTGTTTTGTGAGGATGGAGTTTCAGGAAGAGCTGTGTCTTCACTTTGGGCTGTGTCTGTGCCTCCAAAGGACATGAGAATGAAGGGGAAATCCCTAAGGTCCAGCCCTTCCTATAGAGTCCTTCTGGAAAAGTCTAACAATTACACAGGTGGGGGAAGGGAGAGAAGCTGAAGGGTGAATTATTCAAATAGTCTCCCTAGTTCCCCATTTACCAGCCAAAGTGTTGCCATGACCTTTTATTAACAGGGGAAAGAATGGTGGACGGGAAGCATATCATTGACTTTTTAAAGTTGTTATAAAATTTTCAGGGACCTAAAGAAAGGAGAGATTGGACCCTTAGTGGTCGGGATAACAGTATCTTCAGGGCCTGGGAATCTGGTCACTACATGAGGTGGAGGCAGTTACTCCAGCCTGGAAGGAAAGAAGAGGGGGTTGGTGTAGAGTCCCTTCTGTTTTAATGAAGGGCCATTTGTAAGACCCACTGAAGGGAGGCAAGAGTCATTCATTGGAAGACGGGAACCCGGGTCAAGTAGGTAGACCCTGGAGGATGGATCTCCACCTTGGAAGAATCTGTTTATCTCTGTCTTGGTCCCTGGAACCCCTTAAAGTGGGTAATGTTAGTTAGGTATCTGTCAACAAACACAGTCATTCCATCCCAGGCCCTACCCTGAATTGAATGTGAATGCCTTCTAAGTAGGCTGACTTCACAGGACCACTTAGCAGCAGTGTCCAGACCTCTCTACCTGCAACCGCCCCTCTCCCTGCCAGAGCTGCCTCTAAACACCCTGATAACAAGGGGCAGAGGAGAGCTGATGTGCTCAGTGCAAAAAGGAAGGCGTTTTCTGAATGCCGGAGACCCTGTAGGCTTGGGAGGCCAAGGTGGGATTGGGGGAGGAGGAGCGAACTCTGCGGAGAGTCAAAGATCCCAACACTGTGCAGAGCCATAGAGAACCCTCAAGCAAGAGGGCATTTTACAATATGGCTCCCGCATATATTTAAATGTTGGGTGTATTTGTTCATCATGGGATTTTTACATTGAGTTTTACTTTTGAAGCGTTGCATTAAAATAGTACTTATCATAATTGTTGAATGTTTTGCTGCCCTACCCCCCCCATCCCCCCACCCCCGCAATTTTCCCCATGGGCGAATGGAATGCCGAAGATTCACTCTCCTGGTGTCCTTGTGGGTAACAGACTTGCAAAGAATCGTGGGGAGGGTTCCCACGAACCGCAGCAGTCTGGATCCCTCCGGCAGCGGCTCCGGCCGGCAGCCCAGGCAGGATCCCAGCCGCACCTCGTCCTCCCACCCACCCACTCTGTCCTTCCCTCCTAGACGTGGTGCCCCTACAGCCCGAGGTGAGCAGCTATCGGCGAGGACGCAAGAAGCGCGTGCCCTACACCAAGGTGCAGCTGAAGGAGCTGGAGAAGGAGTACGCGGCCAGCAAGTTCATCACCAAAGAGAAGCGCCGGCGCATCTCAGCCACCACGAACCTCTCCGAGCGCCAAGTCACCATCTGGTTCCAGAACCGGCGGGTCAAAGAGAAGAAGGTGGTCAGCAAATCGAAAGCACCTCATCTCCACTCCACCTGACCGCCCACCCGCTAGCCCGCCCCATCTATTTATGTCACCGCTTTGTACCATAACCGAACCCACAGAAGGACACGTCGCCGGTGGTGCAGATGAATATTTAATATTAACAATAAAGAGGAACCACGCTGCCCTGCCAAGACGGAGAGGAGCTGGGCTGTGGCTCAACCGCCCACGACTCCCCCGCCCCTGCCCCAACCTCCATCCAGAGGGAACCCACCTTGCCTCCGCAGTTTCTTTGAAGGGGCATTCAGATGGACCCAGGGGGTCCCTCAGAGGAAAGTTGTAGGCCTCCACTTCCTCTTGCCCTTCCCCTTCGGCTTTCAGAAAGCGAGTGGCCCTGAGAAGGCAGGGTGAGGGTACCCCAAGGAACTGCTTGCCCAACCCTTACTCAGGAGGACAGAGGACCTCTCAAAGCCACAGCCTCCTGGCAGAACGTGGCCAGCTCACACTTTCCTTCCAGTTCCTCCTCTTCCTCCTCCTCTTCCGTGCCCCTCCTGCCCTCCTCAAGCGAAATTTCCCAGTGAGGGTTTTTTCTGTGCACATTTAAAAGTCACGTTCATATTAAAATCATCCTTGGGAATCTGGCAGCATGGCTGGAGACCAGAGGGTGCACCAGGTGCTCTCTCTATCCTGCATTTGTCCCAACAAAAGATGGAGGTCAACACACACACACACACACACACACACACACACACACACACACACACACACACACACACACACACACCCTAACCAGGAAGAAGAGCCTTTGACCCCAGCCCCCTCACCCGCTTCTGCTCCCTAAGCCAAGAGGGGAAAATCCAAGAAAACCGACACTCCTGCCAGGCTGCTCAATGCTTCTTCCATGTCTTATCTCTTTGCTGAACTCTCGCTCTCTTGGCCTCCCTCTCTCTTTCTCTCTCTGTAGGAAGGTGGGGTGTCCGGCCAGGTACAGAGGCAGAATTGTTTCCATGCAAAAGATAGGTAGCCGTTTACTTTCAGGAGGCTGGAGTAACTCGCCCCCACATTGGCATTCCCCTCCTCAAAGGCCAACTTGGTGCTTCGGGAAGGCCCCTCACCTCTCCCCCTTCCCACTGGCACATTACAAAACAGTGTTCTTGGAAAAGGTCCATCAGAAGTAGGGTCTCTCTCTCTCTCTCTCTCTCTCTCTCTCTCTCTCTCTCTCTCTTTAATGTTGTGTACCTGTATATAGTATTGTGAAGTCAGAGTGACAATGTACTGAATGCAAAACGGGGAGAGGAAATCCCACAAACTTGTTTTTAAAATAAAATCTTTTTGTTTTTTGGCCTTGATTTTATTGCTCGGATTCTTTCTGAAGTCCCTTCCATCCACCAACTGTCTGGGCAGCTTTAAGACTCCCTTCTTCCGAATGGGCGGAAGATGAGAGTTTAAACACCACCCAAGCTAAGGAAACCTCAGCCCATGTTTGCGCCATTTGAGATCGATCCCAAGCATCAGGTCATTCAAGTTGTTGACAGTATTGAGAGATGCCTAATTTAAATGTGTATACTTTGGGAGCCAGAGAATCAGGGACAGACCGGCAAGGAAGGCTTCTTCTGCACAGGTGAGTTAGAAGAGTAGCCATTCCCTTTCTGTTAACAAGGGGAGCTCAGGTCTGGCTCTGGTTGCTGAGAAAGTAGCATCCCAGTTGGGCCACCAACTCCAGTGCTTTCACAGGGCCCGATCTCTCTCTGGTGGAAGGGGACAGTCTCCTGGAGACAGCAGTGACCACAGCATTCCCTGACTGCCTCTTTTCCATTGATTTATGCAGGGAAATCTTCTGATTGGTAGGACCCCAATTCAAGAAGCCAGCCCCACTTTTTCTCTGAGGCCTCTCCAGGGAATGCCAGTCTTTCAGGCAAGGGGAGCCCATGCAGACTCTGCCACTAATTTGTTTTCCCTGTCGCACGCTGCTTCTGTGCCTATCTCCCTATCTGGTGGAGTTAATGAGATCATTAAGTTGTCAGGTTAAGAGACTTTTAAAAAGCAATCTAGCCTAAAACAATGTTATCTCAGATTAAATCTTAACTGCAACAATTTTTATTTATATATAATATTTTTCCTCTCTGGAGACACAGAAAGACTGGAGGTTGGACATGAGCGCTCTGCAATGGATCTCCCTTTGCCTGATGACTGTGGCTTTTACATTTTCATTTAAATAAATGTTTGTGGAGGTGAAACACACTGACCCAGGTCTGCACACACACACACACACACACACACACACATCACATACAGGGGGGGGGGATGTGGGGCTCTGAAAGACAAAAAGCCTGGCCTGAAGAGTTTGCTGTCCGAAGAGGCTCTGAATGTCAGGATTTTTATTCAGTCTCAATTTGGGTTAATTGCCAGGGAACCACAGGGCAGTGGGATTTTGTCAGAGAAGAGATGGCTCTCCCAAGGTTAAGGTTCATGCTTAATTTCTTTCTCTTTTCTCTCCCTATCAACCATTCCAACTTCTCCCCAAGACTCTTTGGTGTCTCCTGAGATGAAAAAGGTTGCCGCTTGACATACAGATTTCATCAGGACAAAGAACCCAGTGAGCAAGAGTCCCTCTTCCTTGGTACCACCAGTCCCCACCCCTCTCGATGCAGCAACACACCAGGGAATCCTATGACATGGTGCACTTTGGAGACTCTATAGGATGAGAGGGAGTCCAGAGTTCTTCAAGGGACTCCTCCACTTTCGCACACAGATTATACATAAATATTTGGTCCTCTGTCCCCTTAGGAAGGGACTCAAGTGGAGCCCTGGAGAAAAGGGCCACAGAGTGCATTAGGACACCTGTGATCCAAACAAGAACTGAAGGCCTTTGAGCTCCTGGGCCAGGTGCTCAGAATCCTCCCACCGAACTAAATGTGCCTACATTGATTTGAGAGAATGACCAGCCTGGATGAATTTTGAATTTTAGCTTGTGGCTTAAAAAAAAAGACAAGACAATTGTGCTGGGAGAGGGCTCTAGTGTCAGTGTGCATTCTGAGGAGGCAAAGTCTGAAAGTATTTTCTCGATCTTTCAAATCGTCTCAATTCCCTTCTCCCTAGTTCTTGGTATCCTCTTTAGGGAACTCGGTGAGTCTTCCTATGAAAATGGGAGGGGGAAGCCAAAGAGAACTTCCTCCGCCTTTCTTGCCAGCATGTGTGTCACCAGCAGACACTCTTATCTCCCTGGGTTGTGTGCTTTCTCTTCTGTCCTGACAACTGGGAAAAAGGCTTTCCCTCCAAGGGAGGCCAGCCTCCGGGCGGCTTTGTGCGAAGGCACACGCACATCTGAGGGTGTGGAGGGGCAGGAGGTCTGAAGGATTGTGCGCCCCAGACAGAGGCTTTGCCAGGAAACAGAGAGCCTACCCAGAGCCCCACAACCAGGAATCAATCGAGGGGCTCCCGATGGGCTTGGGACTTCACAAGACTCCCCATCCGGAGGTCCAGCTGCCACTAGATCCATTCTGGAGCCTGGGCGCAAAACCTTTCGCCTCCAGCATCTCAGTCTCAGCCTTTCAGCTGGTCTTCCCAAGACACAGCGGGAACCCACCTGAGGGGGCAAGGCCAGCAGTTCTCAGGCGATTCCTCTGTGCAAGTCTCGGAGACCATCTGCTAGGAGGCGCGTCCACATCGGCTGGGTCAGCAGTGCAGGGCCAGCAGACCAGTGTGGGCACAAGGCAGCCATAGGCTCTCTGAACAGCCCTCCCTTTGGAGCTGGGGACCCTGAAGCAGCCCCCTCTGTAGCACCATCCAGTTCAAAAGAGCACTCTCCTCCCCAGGACCTGCCTGCAACCCGCCCACCCCCAAGCCCCAAGTGCACTTTCAGGACCGCTTTCCAGACCTGAGCTGGGGGAAGGATTGAGGGGCCCAGGGGAGCAAGGGGCTTCTGGGAGGAGGACGGGCCAGTGTCTCTTTGCAACCAACCAGGCTCCTCCTCTTTTAGCCTTGACCGTGACTAGGTCTTTCTGACCTTGACATCACTGGGAGTACACGGAGGGGGGAGGGTAGAAAAGGCCTTGATCTTCCGGTGGGCAGCAGAGGGGAGGGCCGCTCACCCCCTCGAAGCGCCTTTCCCCTTCCCGCCAGAGCCCGCCGCTCTCTGTTTACACACAGAGGAGGTGTCGTCGCCAGTCTAGACAGGGGCGCTAATAACGCCCATAAAAGGCGGCCTCGCCAGAGATGCTCTGCAACTCAGCCCCTGCTCGCCTGCCGCTGGCCGCTCCCTCCGCCTCTCCCGCCCCGCCCTCGACCGATACCTTGGCTGGGCCTGAGGGCGGCCATGGAAAAGGGGGACCAAGAGGGTTTTCCGAGGCTACGAACACTCCACCCCCCACCTTTCTGAACCTCCCTCATCTCCAAAGGTAAGTGGACGCGTTTCTTTCCCAGGACCACCGCCCTTCAGGTCCGCAGCCCACACGCTGATCCAATTCGACTGCACGACCCCAGCCCCAAACTGGAGGCCTGGATTTGGGAAGTAGCTGGGTCGCTAGGCTGAACAGACCTCAGGCCTCCCCAGAGCTGGCCCGGGCCACAGGCCATGGTCAGGCCTGCGGACCAGACAGAGGGGTGAGAGCCCTCCAGGGAGTCTCCACCCAGCTTCAAGGCCCTCCAAGACGACCAGGTCCTGGGCTCAGAGATACATACCCAGCGGGAGGCTGTGGGTGTGGCACTAGAGGTTTTGTGTGGGTGTGTGTTGGGGTTTTAAATTTTTTTTTTAACTTGGTCCCCACCCACACCTTTCCAAACACTCAGTAATTCACTAGGCGGAGGAGATCCTCTGCTGGCGGAGGGGGGAAATGTCAGAGCCCGAGATCGGCTTAACTGTTAGTGCGCCGAAAGGCAGAGAAAACGGACAAGATGGCTGGTTTGGGGACCATCAGGTGGGAGTGGAGAGGTGGTCTCCCAGAGGAGCCTGTGTGAGAGCCCTCCCCACCTGACGTCATTCTCCGAGGTGCAGCCAAGAGGAGCTTTCAGGGTGGGCGGGGCCCAGAGGGACGGTGGAGAAATGGAGCTGGTCCCATACACTTTGCTTGAACCTGCAAGTCTGACTTGGTCCCCTCACCCCAAAGATTGCCCAGTCCTGCCCTTGCCCAAGCCACAGAAGCTGTGAACGCGGCATTTGGGGTGGGGAGGGCAGCGTTTCCCAATCAACTGAAGTGTTGAGCGTCCCCAAGGATTGGGAGCGTGGACAGTGGGCCCCACACTGATGTTGATGAAGCAGTGAGAAAGGAGACAGCCTCTCACGCCATCCCCGCAGCCCCTTCAGAACCGGACAAAGATCTCTTCAGTCCCAGTCCCAAGCCAAAGAAGAAAGGGGTCGGGCAGAGGCCCAGACCCAAAGGCCTCTAGGCCACTTCTTACCTCCCCTGCTCCGCTGCCTGCCTAGCTCTGTCTCAAGTCCCAGGTGGTGGTGGGAGGGGGGTAATGCACTTGACCTGCCTCATTTGCATACGCAGCAGAGCAGCTTTCTGCAAATTAGACACTGACCTTGAGCTGGACCACCTCGACTTCCCCACAGCCCAGCACTGCGGGGAATAATTCTGACCTGGAGTAGGCCAGGTAGCCGGAACACGGCTGTCCACAGCTGCCCTGGCGGTGGCCCAACCATTCCCTTCGCAGCCACCTCCGGCCAGACGGGCTAGGGGGGAGGCCTGGAGGAAGAGGGAGAGATAGAGACGAACAGAGAAGGCGCAGAGGTGGTTGGTGGTGCGGCATTCAGCTGATAGTGGACGCGCTGAAAGGCGCAGACTGCACGGGTCTTCCACGAAAGCCTTGGACCACATCTTTGCCTTCTGTTTTAATTAACCCCAATTAATGAGAAGGGCATGGTTGAGCTGGGCCAGCTGTAGCGGACCCCGTGGTCCAGGGACCCGACTGGCCGAACCCTCTAGCCGTGTGGTTTGATGAATGCGCGCGAGTGCGTGGACGCAGGCAGCGCGGTGACTCCCGGGTTCCCGAGCCTCCGCCTGGGCAATCGTATCTTCGCTTATGCTCAGCGTGGTGCAGACGGATTCATCCCTGGCGAGCGCGGCTGCCCAGAGCTTGGGACCGCAAGTCCTGCTCAGCCTTCCGAGCCCCAGCCAGCTCCCGCAGAGGTTGGATTTGGGTTTGAAGCTTCGCACCCGAGCCTCCCGCCGGCCCCGGGGACCCAGGCTGGGAGCGGCGCTCTGGGACCTATCTCCGGAACCCGGTTCAAAGGGAGGGTGGGGGGGTGCTGAGCAGCTGAGCGGCTTCGACGACCGGGTAGCTCAAAAGCGGACAGAATTGTGAGGGTGCTCAGAGAGGCTGGGCTCTTTTTGATTGCCCGGGTCCTCCCCAGGATCTTGGAAACCCATCCGCTCACCGTGGGACCGGGACTTGTGGGTTTGCTGAATTTCTCCATGAAAGGACTCTGCCTGGAGAGAAGAGGGCTTAGGGGAAGTGACCGCCTCTGACGTTGCTTACCCGACTCCAAAAAACGTACCTCTGGGAACAGGAGGCCCTCAACCCAGGCTCCTTCCCCGGTGGTGGTGGTGCAGCTGCGACCCTGTGGCCAAGGCTCTGCGCGCCCAGAGGCCGGGCCCAGGAGGGCAGCGAGCAGAGCTCCAGGCTGAGGTCTGTCAACGACAGAGAGATGGGCAGAAGCTGAGACCATTCTCCTGGGGTCCCCTTTGCAGGATATTGGGGTCATATTGGAGGAGAACAGCGTGTAGAGAGGATGCTCTTTCTTCACCCCACCCCAAACGCTAGAAATGAGTAGGCGTCCTTTGCATCCACAATAGCGGCGGCGGCAGAGCAGCGAGGCCCCGGAGATGCTGGGCGGAGACCTAGCCGCCGGGTCAGCCTTTGGTGTTCGGTTTGAATTGAAAACTGTGAACTGTAACAATATGAACTGTCACACCCTGTTTCTCTTTATGACTGAAACAACCCCCCAATTACATTTTTTTTGGAAAACAGCATTCTCCGTGGAATTCATTTGTTCATCTTGCAAAGGGGGCCTCACTAAATCCGATGTTGGAAATACTGAGGGATGCTTCTCGCCGCAGCCGCGCTGTCCCTTAATCAATTAGGCTCCAAGAGGCCATTGCAGGCTGGGTCTCCGGGTCCGCTCCCCCGTGTCCCCTGGTCTCTCAACTAGGACCTCCTGCGAAGGTGTCTTCTTGAGGCTGGCATCCCACCTCTTGGCCTCGGTTCTGTCAAGTGGGTCAGGTCTGGGGCGGACTAGGGTAGGAAGGACCCTGCCTGAGAGCCAGGCGGACCCTGGCTGGGAAGGGGAACCGGCCAAGCTGGGCGAGGAGCGCACGCTGCGCTGGGAGCGGTGAGCTGCCGCGCGGGCCCGAGCCGGCGGCGCCCGGGGGCACACATTTCTGTCCGAGTAAAAAGCTGTGATTTGGGATATGATTTCGCCCTGGGAGCAGTGGAATTCGAAGAATCTGTGTCTCTCTGAGTCGTGTCCTGCAGAGGAAAGAAGGGCGGGGTGGGGTGGGGGTGAGACCCTTCCCCCCGCTTAGGTCTGCTTTCGCAGCTTCCGTTGAATCTCAGTTAAAATTCACCTCTGAAAGTTTTCTCGTCTCCCCAATTTTCTCTACACTTTCCGGTGTCATCTCCTATTTAGCCCTTAGGTTGACTGAGCTCTTTCTCTAACCTTGTTTGTATTCATTAAAACCGTGCAGTGGGTAAGAACCCCAGAGAATCACCTCAAAGCCCAGGGTTGTGTCCCTTGGACCCCAAACACCTACTTTGGGAGGGTTTGGTTTGTCCGTTTAACGTTTAACGTGCTTGGCTATGTCGGTGGACCTAGTTAAAATCGGGGTTGGTTTTTCACAGCTGTAGCTGAAGCCCTCCAACGGCCGGCCAGCGGTGGGTTCTCAGCCTTCCCCGGAGCAGATGGGGTAGGCACCATAAATATAATTTTACGCCCCCAACAAGACCATTCTCCCCGGCAAGGAAGGGGTTTTCCCTCACTCGCAGCCCATCTCAGACATAGCTGCTATCTTGTGGTCCCAGACTGCTGTTTTCTGAGTTTGGGGGTGTCCCCTCCATAGTGAGAATCAAAAAGCCTCTCCCACCAGACTGGGGCACTCAGACGCCATCGGACACCCCTCAGCCAGCCAGAGCACCAAAGAGTCCCCAGATTTCCAGTAGCCCCAGGCAGGTCTGCTGGAGCTGGGCACTGCCCTTTCTGTCTGCTTCCTCTGCTTATCCCTTCTCTCACCGTGAGGTGAGAAAGTGTCAGTCTGCCGTTACCAATGATCCCTGAGTCCATGCACAGGGAGAGGATCCCAAGCATCTCCCCAAACTCACGAGGAGGAGAAGGAGCTGGCACTGAAGAGTGGAGCAGCAGCAGAGCTGGGAGAGACGCCACAGGGAAATCTGTCCTTAGCCCCGCTTTGCCTCTACTGTAAATAAACCCCGAGCCAAAGGGCTCATCCGTCTCCTTAAACAGCCAGTAAACTTTATATGACACAATATCTAATAGTAATTTATTGGGGAGATATTGTAAATTCCAACGGTTTTAGTTAATAAAGGAGCTAATTAAAGAGGGATGGGCTGTGCTGGCCCAGCTGTTGGTTACAAGATAATACATCTGGCGGGGGGAAGGGGGTGGAGAAGGCCTGTGTGGGTGCAGGGGTAAGGCTGTGAGGGCATTTGGGGTTTGGCTTTCTCCCTCACCCCCTCTTTCTCTTGCCCCATGTTAGCCGATTGCTTCGATCGCTGTCATCGCATTTATATGATCTAAAAAAGAAAACAACCACAGAATCCAGAGAATAAGCTGCCCCCCCTCCCTGGGCCCTCCTCCCCACCCAGGATTAGGAGGGGAAGTTGGAGTTGGCGTCGGGTGGTGAGTGGGGGGGTTCGATGTCCCCACTCCTCCCCCTGGCGGCGGCGTCCACGTGAGCTCGGCGGCCAATGGGTGGCGGGTGCAGGTTTAACTATGTTTAATGTCAGATAGCAATAAAGTAGAAGCCGCCGGTCGGGCCCCGCGGAAATGGGCGAGCATAATCTCCTGAATCCCGGGTTTGTGGGGCCGCTGGTGAACATCCACACGGGAGACACCTTCTACTTCCCCAACTTCCGGGCTTCCGGGGCGCAGCTGCCCGGGCTGCCTTCGCTCTCTTACCCGCGCCGCGACAACGTGTGCTCGCTGCCCTGGCCGTCGGCGGAGCCTTGCAATGGCTACCCGCAACCCTACCTCGGCAGCCCGGTGTCGCTCAACCCGCCCTTCGGCCGCACGTGCGAGCTGGCGCGAGTGGAGGACAGCAAGGGCTACTACCGCGAGCCTTGCGCCGAGGGCGGCGGCGGCGGCGGCCTGAAGCGGGAGGAGCGCGGGCGCGACGCGGGCCCGGGGGCCGGTCCTGGGGCTGCCCTGCTGCCCCTTGAGCCGTCGGGGCCGCCCGCGCTGGGCTTCAAGTACGACTACGCGGCGGGGGGCGGCGGCGGCGGCGACGGCGGCGCGGGTCCCCCGCACGACCCGCCTTCGTGCCAGTCCCTGGAATCGGACTCCAGCTCGTCCTTGCTCAACGAAGGCAACAAGGGCGCCGGGGCCGGCGACCCTGGCAATTTGGTGTCTCCCTTGAATCCCGGCGGCGGGCTCTCAGGCAGCGGTAAGGACCCCGGCCCACTCCCGATGAGCATTTGGGACAGGACAGCTTCCCCAGGAGGGCAGGGTGGGACTGCCCTGGGTGACAGAATAAGTGGCTAGCCAGCGGGTCTTTAAAACATGGAGCGGTGGAGGGGAAGAGCCCTATAAACATGTAAATATCCCCATAAAAGAACTGGAGGAATCCTCTTTCTCTCCAGCCTAGGAGGGGACCGAGGAGATCCGGTGCTTCTGCAGAGGAGGGGGCTCCTGGCCGGGATTTTCTCAGGCCTGAGGATGGGGTGAGACCACCTGGTCATGGTTCTCCCAATTGCCACCCTCCACCTTCTAGGGCCCTCTTTATCCACAGCTGTTTTGCTTTTAAGAAATGTCAGGGGGCACTGCTGGCTCTTCTGCACTGCTCAAGTTCTCTGTAGTGGAGGGGGTGAGAGAAGGGACCGGGTCATGAGTGGGGAAAGAGAGAAGGAAGGAGGGTAGAGATTTAGGGCCAGGATGGTGTTGCAGGGGGTTGAGACTGAGGAGGTATGAGAAGGGGTGAAGGAGGGAGAGTGTGATGAAGACCCAAGAGTTGGTGGGGCTGGTGACGGGCACTAGAAGAGGCTACCATATGCCTGGCGAGAGGAGTGAGTGGTTGGGCAGGCGGCCACGGTGCCGAAGGCTGGGAAGGGACTGGTCACCCCTTGGTCCTCTGGCCAACTGTGCGGTTCATCTCCACCCAGGCGCGCCCTGGTACCCGATCCACAGCCGGTCACGGAAGAAGCGCAAGCCCTATTCGAAGTTGCAGCTGGCGGAGCTGGAGGGCGAGTTTTTGGTGAACGAGTTCATCACCCGCCAGCGCAGGAGGGAACTCTCAGATCGCTTGAATCTTAGTGACCAGCAGGTCAAGATCTGGTTTCAGAACCGGAGAATGAAAAAGAAAAGACTTCTGTTGAGGGAGCAAGCCCTCTCCTTCTTTTAGGGGATGGTGACACACAAGGGCGCCAGCCCCAGACTGAGTCTGGCCCTGTCAGAGAGCAAGAGGGGGGGGCCGCCTGGAACATCGCCTACCCCCTGCTTAGAGCGCCAGGCAGGCCCTCCTTGGACGTTGTCTTGTCTGTTTTGTTCCTGGTTCCTTCTCACACACACCCTGCAGCCCCAGCCAGGTCCCAAAGAAAGGAAAGAAACTCCGTGGGGAAGAGAGGAGCGAGCGGGGAGCCACAGTGGCAGGGGGCAGGGTGTGTGTGCTGGCTTATTTCAGTCAAGACTGGGCCACTGCTCTGCCCTCTGAGCTCTGAGGCTCTGAGAAGCTGCGCCCCCCCCCCCCCCCCCCCCCATCTCCCTTTCCCACTACTTCCCTGGTGAGGTCTCAAATCTCAGCCTGCAGGAGCAGACTAAGCTGGGGACAGCGAAACTGAGAACTTCCCAAACTCTTAGTTGGTGGGATAGGTGAGGATACCCCCTAAAGAAAGTGAAAACTAAAGTAGATGGAGGGAGAGCAGAGGGATGTGTGTGTGTCTAGGCTAGCTCAGAGGACAAGAAGAAGTGGAGAACCAGAGAGGAAGTGCAAGTTGAGGCACTGCAGAGGACTGGCAAGGCCCATGTTGGTTGGGGCTGGGTCCTCCAGGCCCTGAAGCTGAGCTGGTGGAGGCCAGGCTGCGGACAAAGGGATCATCAGTCTTATGGTCCCTTGTGGGTGGAATGTCCCATCCAAAGGTTCTCCAGGTTCCAGCCCTCATCTGAGCGCCCTGCCCACCCCAGGACCATGGGCACACAGGTGTGCCTGCCATCCACTCTTCCCACTGCCTGGGCCACTGCCCACCAGAAGGAGCCATCAGAAAACTGGGATCAGAGAGGACTCAGTTCTGGCTCAGTCGCCACCCCAGGGCCCCCCTGTTCCCCCCCCCACTGGCCCTCCGTTAAGCCCCAGAGGCTGTGGAGCAAGGTTGACTGGCCAGGAGGGTTCCTAGTGGCCTCCGTGGCTGCCCATTTCTCCCTTCCCTGTTGGCGTTCATGGTCATGGCCGGAGGCTGGACCAACCAATGTAATTTATGAGGCTGGCGGAGAATCCACCCTTAAAGGGGCTACTGGCTGCTGAAGCCTTGCTCAGCCCTGGTTTCCCAGGCCGGTGACAATGAAGAAGGGGGATGCTGCAGCCCCCCACCCACCTCCTTTCTCTCTTTCCCCACCCCCACTTCCCCAGCCCAGCCCCCCAACGTAGGCCCTTTGTCTCTGGCTGCCTCCGCCTCCTGTCCAGCGAGCCCCAGAGTCTGAAGACCAGAACAGAAGGTGGGGCACATCCCCTGTTAGGGCTGAAGGCCTGACAGTGGCTTCCTAGAGTGTGAAGACCTTTTCTCTGGAAGCCCTTTTACATTTCCGCTCTAGTAGATCCAGGAGATCCTGGGTTGCCTTCCTGAAGTCTCTCAGTGACAGAGCCTGTAGTGGAGGGATGAGCTGCCTGCCTGCTCTACTTCTTCACCCCTCTAGACCACAGTCCCATCTGCTGTATGGTCCTCAGGCCCCCTTCATTTGGAAATCAGAGGGGTTAGAAATAGGATTGATGGGAGGTGAGCCCAGTCTGCACAGTACGAAACTGGCCTGCTGGCTTCCAGGTCTTCTGGCCTGGGAGGTTCTTAGCAACACTTAGCCAGCGACCCCCCTCCTAAGTACAAGATCAGGCAGAGACTCAGTCAAAATCCTCTACACACCTGAGTCCAGCCCACCCCTTGGCAATCTCTCCTCTCTCTCCTGCAGGCAACTCCATAGCCTAATGAACCCAGCTGAGTGGAGGTACAGTCACACACACCCATGCCCATTGGACGCCTGACACACTTCCCCACCCACCCATGCACATTTGCTCCACCCATGTACAAGTGTTCCCTAATCACCACCACTCCGGCTGCCCACACTGTCCCCAGTGGGCTGGCCCTAGGTTTGAGGCAACCCCCTTGACTGGTCATCTACTGTGCCCCTCATGGGGCCCCACTTGTGGACTCTGGGGTGTGGGATTCAAGCTCCACACACACACCCCAGCTGATTCCCACAGCCTAATAGAGATGAGAAACCAGAACACTGCAAAGGGGTGGGGGGGTGGGGGCAAAGATATGCAATATCCTCTTCTTGTCGCTTTAAACTTGACTTTTGTGAGCTTCTCTGCCAAACTGTGTTCTGTTCCTTATGTCTGTTGCTAGTACCTATTGTAATCCCTGTGGGTTGTCACCCTCCCTGGCTCTCTGTAATGTGCCCTCCTGCTCAAATGTCTGTCTTTAAGCACGTTATCCCCTTATATAGTCCTTGTACAGAGTTGCTTCATCATATTAACATTAATAATAATGATTAAAACATGAATGTTTGACAATGTGATTTTTTTTAGAATGTCGATTTTTAAAAAATGATTCCCCACATGCGATATCCTCTGCCCTGAAATAATGAGGGCCTCCATCTCCAGGCTGCTGCCCCACTTTGTTTTCTCCAGTCCAGGTGAATAATAATAATTAAAAATGTAGAATACTTTTCTTAAAGTGGTTACAGAGGCCACCAAAAATACATGCCCAACCAAGGTCTGTTGATGAGCTGTCATCCTCCAGGCCTAAGCAATTAGTAGCACAGAGAAAATGGGAGGGGGCCGGGCAGTAGGTTAGGATGGGTTGGGGAAGTTCTGAAAAGTGGAGGTGGGGGTGATACTATTGTGAACACCTGGGAGGGATGTGGACAGGTTGAAGCTGAGACCTGGACAGCAGAGTACCCTTTGGGACACTGGGGTAGGGGACATGGGAGGGCTTGGGCCCTAACCCAGGGTCCTTATCCTGGAGCTTCATTCTGAGAAGATGGTTTGTGCACTGCAAGACAACTGGGCAGGGGACTAAAGACCATGATGCAACATGTTCCACCTCTCAAAGCCAGCTACTCCTGCCAGTCCTCACCCCAGAGGCCCAGGGCCAGGCCACTTGCCAGGTCTCCAATCCTCTGAAGCCATCCATACCTCCAGCATCTCTTCCTTCCCTTGGGGGGGGGGGGGCTGTTGGCCCTTCCCATTCTTCCATGCTGTATTTCCCAAGTTTTCCTATCTTACTACCTAGCTCCGGTCAAGGAGTCTCCTCCAAATTCCTCCTTCAACACCCCCCACCTCAAGAATACCAAAGCCTCCAAGCCCAAAGGCTGAGCCACACCTCTTGCCCTGAAATATTTCTTTCTCTCACTTCTTATCTCAGCAACTAAAGGAATGATAGATAGCATTTAGACCAAATGCTATCCCCCTTCTATTCCTTTCCCAAACTGCCTTGTGCATGCAGCTCAGGGGATGGGTGTGGAGAAGGAGGAGATTTTAAGCCTTAGGGGTGCACTTATAGACACCGGCAGAAGGCTGGCAAGGCAGGGTCCTCAGACAGCGTCTGCTGGTCAGGAGCTGAAGGATGGGAAAGACTAAGGTGGCCGGTCTGAATAAAGGAGCAAGGGAGCCTCCTTGAATCCAGGCAAGGGGCAACCTCTTGCTAGAGGCGCGTCTATGCAGGAGAAGAAGCAAGCGATGGTGGAGGCATTTCTGGCCAAAGAGGAAGGGGAGCATTTTTAGAGAACCACAGACAACTAACCTGCCCTTGGTTTAATCTGAGAGACACTGGGACCTAAAGGAAGCCATGGTGCCCAGATGTGTCTACACAGGCCTTTAAACCTGGGAAGGAGAGCTGCTCTCGGAAAAGGAATGCCTAGATAGCTTTCTCCCTCTGGCTGGGAAAAAAACAAACCAAAACAAAACAAACTCCTTGGGTTTCCTGACCAAAGAGGTCATGGTTGGAATTATCACCCAAATATTCAGGGCAAGGCTGTATCTGGGACAGGGTTACATCAGTTTCATAATTTTTTTGTTGGACTTAAGCCCCCAAACTACTATTTATTCCACCGACTTTCAGACAAAGCACCCTGTGGGTTTCTAAGTAGGTCTAGATTATTTAGGTAGACTGTCATTCTAGGATCTTGCTTGCAGGCAGATATCTTCCAAATGAGTTGTTTGTTTGGCCTCGACTGTCCACCCAGTTGTTGCACTCACTCGGTTTGAACCTGCATAGATGCAGCTAGTTTATTTAAAGCCGCTATCGAGCTGGCAGGAGATGC
>NW_022111304.1:2126273-2133552 GCF_000313985.2 Echinops telfairi | reverse complement strand
CCGGGCAGAACCGCGGGGCATCCGGACCCGGCGCGGGGCCGCTAGAGGAATTCGTGCGGAGTGGATGGCCCCTGCTGGCCGGAGCAATAGAGGGGCCACCGTGCCCCTCGGAGCCGCTGGCCGGGGCCCCCCACCAAACGCCCCGAGAGCGTCGAGGTGCGCGCGCGCGCGCCTGGGCTGAGCGTGGCTGTGGGCAGCAGGCTTTCCGCGGGCGCCTTTCCGCTGCACTGCCCGCTTTTCCAGGTCAGGTCACTGCCCCGCCTCTAAAGGTGCCTAAGGCCTGAGCCCCTGCAGGGAACAAGCAGCCCACCCGAGGACGGTCGGCCAGCCTGACCCAGCCCGTTGCGGGTGGGTAATTTCTTCTCTGAGCGCGACAGGGCTTCTGGAGGTCTGTTTCCCTGTCGTGGCAGGGCAGAAACTTCCTCCGCAGACAGTCTGGGCCTACTGCGGGAAACTCACCCCGAAGGTGCACAGCCCACTCGGGACAGGAAATGTGTTCTCTTAAATACAGACGAGATGGGGCCGCCATGACATGACGGGGTGTCATGAAAAAAAACCACTCGAAAATGCACAGACATTATATAGTACATGTAAATTCTGAGTGTGGGAAATAGCTTTCCCTGAAATACATACCTAAGGGGCACATTTTAAACAAATAACCAGGGAGAGCAATCTACTGGGGAAGTACTATATTAGTCTTCAGTTTGGCCATGTGCAGAAATTAATTTACTTATGCAAACAATACTCGTGTATACAGCTATATCCTACAAGGGGAAAACACTTAGCTTCTTAGCTAAAAACACATATTTGGCCTCGTGTGCTTATAAACTCCCCAGAGCATATAAAATAAGGGCATGGAAATGCATCCGGATAATATGTTCGCATGCGTGGAAATACATCATGTTATTAGATACATATACACAAAATGTATTGAAAACTCTGTTCCACAAACTCTATCTACACGGACATGGTGTGCATGTACCAAACACATCTATACATACATTCCTTGGGTGAACATTATTGTCTTTAGAATGCGTGTTTTCCTGGCGATCATACAAACAGTCACAGGAGGCAGTTTGGGCGCTGGCAATGGCCATCTCCATCAGCAGGGCCTCCTTCTTGTCCACCTGGATATCTTTTTGTCCATTATTTCCACTGTTTAGGGCCTCATTCTGTGTCTGCATGCATGCTCCGTGTACATGGGGTCTCCTTTTTCTGTGCCCCCCTCGAATGGCATCTCCAGTCTCAAGGCAGGGTGGACATTTCCATCAGGAGGTTCTGTTGCCATCATATATCTGGCGGACCCATGCCTGCAGGGACACATTTTTCTAAACTGAAATAGAAATCTACGATGGAGCTATTCAGCACTCCCAGTTAGGTCATGGGAAAGCATGGGTCTGGAGACTGTTGTAACAGTCAGACAGAGTCCCAATCTTGCTATCAGTGCTGGAGTTGGGGGGAGGGGGAGTCCTGCTTATTTATTCATTTTAAAATTCTGAGTTTGGGGAGCAACATTAAGCTACGACTGAATTTAGATTTGATGTCCCTTTTCAACCCAGAAAGAATCCCTAGTTCCAGGCAGACAACCTGGGCAGCCTGGCTCCTGGTCTACTCAGCTCTGCTCCGTGCTGGATCTGCCAGTCTACAGCAGCGGCAGGGAAAGCGGGTCCCATAACCCATGCTTTCCTCTACAAGAGAGGTAGTAATCACCTAAAGCATTTTTGAACAGTGAGCTAATTCTCTTTTGACCTGATAAAAATTAGTCCCATTTGCGTCTTTCCTTAGCAGCTAACAACCAGGACTCTCTGATACATACCTATGGAAAAATTCCTGCAAAGACCATGCAGTCACACAGATATAGTGTTAATGAGTGGATGGGTTCTATATAGACACGACCATATTTTACTGTCCAAAGGAGTCAATTAATTAGCGCCTCACCAGCTTCGACTGTCCTCCCTGCCACCAGCCTGCTCTCTGCTGAACCCACTGAGCGGAGATAGATATGTGTGGCCAGTCTCTGGTGCTGTTAACAAGCCTCATCATAAAGATGGAGATGATAAGGTGCTCTAGGAAACCCTGACAGCCAAGAGGGGGTGCTCCAAGGGCCTATCCCAGCCAACTATGGGGCAGCATCTGGCTAGGAGAGAGCTGGGTGCTGCCCCAGCACAGCACGGCACGCAATGGTGCTTATCAAGCATTGTCTCCTTTGGAGGCATTGATGTGAAGAAGAACCAACTAATTCCTTCTACCCTCCCCCACACACATACACACACACTTTCCCTGAATTTTCCTTTTTTTTAAAAGAGCTTCAAATTGAGATTTAAAACAAAAACTTTAAGTACGTAAACCTTGTCCTTGAGCGCCCGCCTTGCCCAATGCCCAGTTTGTTCCCATGTCGCCGCCTTGCTCCTCTTTGCCGCATGTCGCTGCGTGGTTCCCTTTCAGCTCCATCTGGCACACTCTTCCCTCCTTTGGCTCACTCTGCAGCTTCCTGCTTGGTTTTTCTACCAGGTCCGCACTGGCTCTGGCCCCTATGAGCTTGTTAAAAACAAAACCAAGCCTTGGTTATCCCTCATCGGAGTAAACTCCTAGATAAGCCAAACTCAGTGAATATAGTTAAAAAAAAAAAAAAACCAACTTCGGTGTAATTGCTGGTTTGGGTTGCAGCACTTAATTTTGTTTATTCGCACCAATGTGCATGCTTAATGGAGAGATATTCATATTAAATGGCAGGGGGAATTAATTTTACTTTTATAGTCATCTATTAAGGGCAGAAGATGATCTGAGTCTCCTTTAAAGGGACCAAAAAAAGCAGGAGTGGGGGGGGGGGGGGAAAGGAAGAGGAGGGGGGAGGGGAGAAATATGACTGAAAGGAAACAAAGATCTTTGCCTGCAGAAACAATGTAACACTAGACAGAACTATAAAGTCTGGGAATGCAAGAACCCAGGATTCTCTCAGCTTCCCCCATTTGGAATTCTGGCCCCTGCATTTCCTGCTGAAATCCCTACCCTGAGTACACAGAGGTATTCAAAGAAGAATTCATGCAATTATCCGGATAATTGTAGGGGGAGGAAGAGAAAGTATTTCCCTTTTATTGTCTGCTCCTCTCTGGTGTCTCTGGTGAGCAGGAGGAGGGGGTGGAGTGTACAGGGCATAAAGGAAAAGGAGGAGGCAGGGTCTCCTAATATCACCCTGCTCCCCCCACAAAATGGCCTGAGGGAGAAGTAATAGATTCTGGAAAACACTCAAGAAGAGACAAGAGATTGTGAAGGCCTTACAGTACACCCGTTTCATTTGCCAATATAACGGCTTGGCTTTATGTTGTCTGCATAGACCTGCCTCCTCTAGTATTTAACACTAGTAAGTAAGCAGCTAATAGATAATTATAGGGGTGTTGATAATATCATTTTATAGCCACACAAGATATGATTAGAATTAATGGTGGAGGCTCTGTTGGAACTCAGAGTATAAGAAAGAGAGGTACTGGTGGTTTCATTCTTTCCTGTTTGTATATATGTGAATTTCTGGAAGGCCCTAATTTTGTGGATTTTCTCCTCAGCTCTCTTAAAGGTAATCTCTTAGACAAAGCCGAGAAAGAGAGATCTTAGACAAAGGCAAACAACAATTTTGAACTTGAGTGCCACCCCCCACCCCCCCTTAGTCTCTGGAGCTGTGGAAGTGGCTGCCCTTCTCCCCCTCTTGATTTCTGGCTTCGCTCTCAGGCCAAGGCCTCCAGGTTCCTGGGCACTTGGCAGGAGAGACCAGTGAGGAGAAGATAGGCTCTCTCAAAACCCAAGTTCATTGTCATCTCCAAGGGGACACTCTGGGCTCAGAGTGAAACCCCCTTTGACATTAAACAGGCTTCCTTACAAGGAAAGACAGCCTTTTTCTTTTTCTTTTTTTGCTGATACCTGGGTGTTAGCAAAAGTCAGTCAGACTGGGACAGTGAGGATCAGCTGGGAAGGAAGCTTGGAAAATGCGTGCTTTGTTTCTGGAATTCAAAAGTCTTGGGAGACCAGGGCCAGAGAGCCTGGGGAGAGAGAGAGAGAGAGAGAGAGAGAGAGAGAGAGAGAGAGAGAGAGAGAGAGAAAGCCTGTAGCCATCAACAGGAGTAGCAAGAGTGAGGGGGAGGCAGCAAGAAGGACAACATGGGGGTAAGAAGAGGAAAGGATGAAAAGAAAAAGTTAAAAATGGAAGAAAAATAAGGACTCCCATCCCCGCCGGCCCCGCCCCCAAAAAGGAAAGACGAGGGCAAAAGGAAAGAAAGGGAGCCTGGAAGAGAAGGCTGCGGACAGAGGGAGGCAAACAGGCAGAGGCGAGCGCCGGCCGTGGCGCTTGCTCAGTTCCGAGCCTGCTGCAGTCTGGGTGGGCGGGTGGCGCCAAGACAAAGTGAAGGTCAAGTTAGCATCATACCTTATAAGGAAAGCGTCGGTCCTCCATTTCAGCCTTTCTCTCCGCCAAGACGTGGCCGTAGCATTGCTGGTCTTGTAAACATCGATCTCTTTGGGGCCTTTAAAAAAATAAAGACACCCCCCCCCTCCTTCCTTTATTGGGGGTGAGCTCGGCCAGTTCGGGAGGCGACGTACAGAGAAGTCGGACTCCTAAAGACGCCTGGACACTTTTCTCTCCTCCTCCGCTCCCCGCCAACCGCCCCCCTGCCCGCCACTCCCCCCCCCACGCCCCGTGCTTCTTTTCTCTCCCGGGTATCTCCCGGTCCTCCCTCCTCTCTGCCGGTCACTCTGGGCTAGGTCTCCCCCATCTCTGCCCACGGCAGACTTCCAAGGCCTCTCCGTCCCATCGCCCAGCAAAGCCGGACCTAAGGATTCGGGAGAAAAATTAAACGTCCCAGAGAAAAGTTCATGTACTGCTTACCTATCTGAATATTCCGTTTCCGTCCGAAAAGCAGGCCGGTCCAGTCGGTAAGGACAGGGCAAGGCGGGCGGCGGGCGGCCGCGGCTGGGAGTGACTCTGGTCTGGGATCCAGAGGCCGGGAGAAGAGAGAAGACGCGAGGGTCAGCTCCGCCACCAACAAACCAGGCGGCTGCCGCCGCCGGCGGGGCCGCGAGAGCCGGTGGGGACAGGACCCGGCGCGACCCACGGCGCAGGGACCTCGTCCTCCGGTCTCTCGGGGCGAGAGCGGGGCCGCCGCTGCCCAGGCCGGGGCTGCGGAGGAAGGAGGAGATGAGATATCTGTGGGGCGGGTAAGGGTGGAGGGGGGCCGGGGTGGATGGGGTGAGGCCGGAAAGGCGGAGAGCCCCGGGCGGGTGCCGCGGCGGGTTGGTGAGACCCAGCCTGGAGCCCAGGAGCGGCGCCTGCCCCAGCGGACAGCCGGCGGGCGCCAGAGGAACGAGCCGCGGGAGGAGCCTTAAACCCCTCCAGGGCAGCTCTGCGGTGGGACGGAGGTGCACGAGAGGCTGGTGTGGGGGTATCTTTCTTTCCGCACACACCCCCGCCCCCGACCCATACAGCTGCTCTCGCAATGCGCCCCCACCCCCTTGTTTAAGGTCTAATCTTCTCTTTTGTCTTTGGAATTCTAATAGGAAGGGAAGAGAGGGATGCCCAGAAAGCAAGAAGGATTGAAGCTGGGACTTCAGTCTGATGATCCCCAAGTTCCAACTGTTGTCGCCCCCACCCACCCCCAACCAGAAAACTGCCCCTTCCTGCTTTCCTATCTGTTCCCCCACTCCCCCTGGGACTTCTAGGGCCTTGGAGGTGCGACCTGCCTCAAGGTGGGAGCAGCCAGGAAAAGGGGTGGTCAGTGGAGCTCCCAGACTTGCTGTCTGGCACCCGCCCACCCCGTGCTCTATCAGGAAAAGCCGTGGTAGGGGTGGGGGGTGTTTGATTATTTCTCTTGGTGTTAAAGGGTCCTGGCTTTTCCACACAGCCTCTGACCCCAGGACCTAAGGTGGTCAGCGGTGCTCCTGTAGACATTTAATGTGAGCACCACTTAAATCTGAGCCAAGAGGGTGGCGTGGGTTGGGACATTGGTGCCAGGATGTTCCGGGGATGGAGCAGCAAGCCCCTCACAGACAATGGATATTTAGATTTCAGTGGAGAATATTTCTAAAGGGACTGAAGAGACCTGGGGGTGGGGTGACTCCTTCCCTGGGACAGGGAGCTCCAGGGTGGGGGGCTCCTCCCCTGGACAGGGAGCTCCAAGAAGTGAGAGGTTTTCCAAGCTGGGGAGCTTCCTCTTGAGGCGGTAGGAGACAGAGTTCTGCCAGACTTTGCTGGACACACACACACACACACACACACACACACACACAAAGGTGTTTTATGCCTGTGACAGAAAATTGACAGTCGACAGGGAGATTTATGGATTTGCAGTGGACAGGGCAGAGGCTGAGGTGTGGCTCAGAGTGGGTGGGTGGGTGGGTGGGATCCAAGGAGGGTAAGGCTGGGAAGCAATCTTCCAAACCCCTGTTCTCCAAGACTCCAAACACACACACACACACACACACACAATGGGCTCAGATATTGAAAAAACTTTGAAGGGACATAAACAGACCAAGCGGATGCAGGTTAATAAAACCCAAAAAAGCTCAGACAGGCACACTTAGCCTGCCCTAGCAATCAAGCACACTGTGACAAATTCCCACTCAACACCCAAGTGCACGCACCAGAGCAGTCCCAGGACCAGAGTTCCCATGCCCACCTAAGTCCTCCATCGGTGGGCACTCAGGTGTATCTGCCCACTGCAAGAGCACCTCAGTAGGGTGTGCTCTCCCCACAATACCCCCAGAAACTCCTAGGGTGGGGCAGGGGCCTGGAGTTGTGCCTCATCACCCCCCAGAGCCAGGCCCAGTGTGTGTCTCCTGAGCCTCGCTAATGCACGATCCATACCCGGAGATAAAAGTCTAGACAATAGACGGCTGTTTATGGCAACCAGGCTCTCCAAGTTTGGGGGCAGGCGATAAATCTCTTGCGAATCTTCCTGTAACTCAACTTCTGGCTATGGAGAATGGCCTCTGAGACCACAGAGAGGACAGCAGTGAAACGGGGGAGACAGCTTCCCCAGAGGGGCCAATTCAGGCTATCACAGCCACCCCACTTATTCTGAGCGGCGGGCACATAATGTGGAAGCTTTGGGTCAAGCTTCAGAACACGGCTCTGAAGTCAGTGTGAAATGTGTAGACTGCTTGACCGACCGCAGGGCTGGGAGGCTGGGACAGGCCTACAAACCTTCCTGGCAGGATGCAAAGGGTCTTTTTGTGGGTGGTGGTGGGGACCGGACTCTTCTTGCTATATGTCACCTGAATCTTTTTCACCCCACAC
>NW_022111304.1:2085742-2125610 GCF_000313985.2 Echinops telfairi | reverse complement strand
TTGGAGGTGGGGGGGGCTGCTCTTGCTTCCCCATCCCTACCCTCACCCCATCCACCAGCCCAGGGAACTTGGGATCAGGGTCCACGCTCTTAGGTGGCCTGACTTAGGGCCTGGGGCTTGGTGTGAGCACTGGCCAGAGCTAGGAGAGGTGGGACCATGAATCGAATCGGCAGCTTCTGAGCCCCTTTTCAGTTCACTAGCTGGGGGCGCGGGGTGGGGTATCTTAGGTGCAGAATAAACTGATGGTCTGGACACCCCAGAGCACACTATAAGGAGATTCTGAAATGCAGCAAGGAGCATGCTACCAGGGAGCCAAGGGGGAGTGGGGGGAAGGTGCAAGAGGATTTTCAATCAAGGCTCTTCCTGATCAGCCCAGCCTCAGGACCCAGGAGGGGTACCTGGGAGGGGGAGCACTCCACTGATCTGTGGACTGACTCCACACCGGGCTGAGGTCTCAGTTCTCACCTGCTTTGGGGAGACTTATCTCCGCTTGGGGTTTTCCTCCACGAGTGCTCTGGGTCTGTGGAGTGAACTCCTTTCCCTACCCCAACTGGTCTTCTAAACCCAGGACTGCTGAAGGAAGCAGACCAGCAGAATGATAGCGATGACACCCCCCAAGCTGTGAATGGGGCGCTGCACCAGGTAGCTTTGGGGAGACACTGCCCCCTTCCTAAGTTGCCTCTAGGTTTGGGGGAAGGGGTCTAGAGTCCAAGACGCGCCAGACTAAAGCAGGTCAATTCCTAGTAGCCAACACCAACCGACCGACCTAACGACTGACCACTGCCTGCTGGCTGCAAGGCAGGAGGGCAGGTGGTGTGTGTCTGAGGCAACCAAGAGGCAGTGGAGCCAGCGGATGAGGTGACCCTGAGGATTTGAGGTGAAGGAGAGAAAAACTCCAGAAGGATGGAAGGACCTGAGGGGCCACTGAAGCAGGCAAAATAGCCCCACTCTCAGGAATGAGATCTGCCCAGGCTGTAGGGTAGAAATCTGAGGACAGAGATGGGTCCCTCATAAGGAGAGGCTCCACGGTCCTGATCCCCAAGCATCTGTGAGCGGGTGTAGCCTGGGGCAGGCAGCTCATCTCAGGGCTTCGGGGTGGCCTAGCCCCAGAACCCACAGGGAGACCGCTGCCCCAGAGCACAAGCAATTTTGCCAATCATCGCCTCTTTGACCTCTCTCCCTGACCCAGCAGTCACTGCCAATTGCTAAGATTTTTTTCAGATGTTGAAAACTAAAAGGTTTTCCTTCCAACTAGGAAGGGAAAAACAATTTTTTTTAATGTTGTGCCTTACTTTTGGGAGGAAAATACTATTTCCCTGAAACCTCTGTTGGGAGACCCCTTAGTTTCCTGGACATCAAATCCTTTGAACATCCTTTTTGGCTTTCTTTTTTTGTGTCAAGGAAACAGAGCAGCCACTGGGCTCACTTTTATGGTGGCCCGGGAATAAACCTTGGTGGTCAAATTCAAGTGCTCAGGTCCATTGCCGGCTCCTCACAAGAAGCACAAACCTATCCTCCCACCCCCAATCCTCCAAAGTCCTAACTTTTCAGAATTTGCCTTGGGGACTTGGGCCCCAAATTGCCCTGGAGCTCAGAACAGAGCAGGAAGGGGGGGGGGCAGTGGAGAGCCAGGAGGAAAGTGGGAAAATCAGGAGCTGAGACTGGGGCCTCACCCACACCTCGGCCAGAGATGGGGCACTTCTCGCTTCCCTCTTGCTGTTCCTATCACTGTTTGGGGAGCATTTTGCCTCCAATAAGCTCTAGTTTAATGAGGTCAGTGTGAACCCCATAAAAGCCACAGTCCATAGTTCCCCACCATTATAATTAAAACGCTGCCCCAGCTCGCCCTATAAAAAACAACTAGAAGACAGAGGGTAGGCAACAGTTTTCCTTTTCTCGGCTCCTTTCTGACTGAGAAGCCCCGTATTTTGGCAGCCCTCAGCCCAGGCTAGCTAGCTCTTCTTTGCCCTCTGCTCAGCCCCTGGAGGAGGGCTGGAAGTAGCAGTGGGTGGGCAGAGGGGCGATGGAGTCTAGCTGTGGGCACCCCTGGTTGACTCCATTCCAGCTTGGAAGGTAAAAAGGTTAAGTAGAAAGGGATTTTGAGGGTTGTATTTGGAGATAGGGGACCATTTTTTTAAATGTCCTCTCCATCTGGTTTGGGGACCTCAGCACCCCCTCCTGTTTCAGGCAGGAAAATCAAACACATAACTTTTTAAAAAGTGGAAGCCAATTTTAACCAAGCCAGGGCTGTAGAGAAGGTCTGGACCATTTCTAGATCTCTCAGAGAAGACCATGGGCTAAGTCATTTGGGGGCTTCAGTTGTCCCCCTCCTTCCAAAAACACCATATCCCCACCATGGTACCTCCTTGGTTCCAGGGCTGCTTTCTGCTCTCCTGCTAGTTGCCCCTGAGACCCAGTCTAGAACCTTCCAATAAAGTAATTTGCCCTCTGTCCAGCTGTGTCCTGTGGTGCCCAGAGGTGTAGGGAGGGGAGAACAAGCAGAACTGACAGCTCTTTGGATGACAGCCCCTGGACACGGAGGAGGGCAGGACAGAGCTTAGAAACTAGAAGGTGTCTTGCTGCAGCTCCAGGAAGCCAGGCTGTGGGCTCCCATGAGGGAGTGGCCCCTGTCCTGCCCATCTGGAATCCATAGCTCCCTTCCCTGGTCTGCTGGCCTGGCCTGGAGACCCAGCCCTGGCCTCACTGCTCACCTATCACCCCGACAATAGGCAAGACTGAGAGTCCCAGTCTCCCGAACCATCCCCTTCCTAAGCACCAGTCCTCCTGCTCAGTCTTGAGGAACCCTGGTGGCACAGTGGTTCAGGTGGTCCCCATTGGAGCCCACTAGTCGCTCCATGAGAAAAAGATGTGGCCTCTGCTTCTATGAAGATTATAGCCTTGGAGACCCTATGGGGCAGTTTAGCTAGGTCCTACAGAATCGCTATGTGTCATAGTCAACCCGGCAGCTTCATTTTTCAGGGTCTGGGGCAGAGGCTGAACCCCCACTCGAAAGAGGTCCCCCCCCCTAGAAAGATATGTGGTGGCTTTTATTCTTAAGCCCTTTTCTTTGAGGTTTGGGATTTCGAAATCCACAGTGAATGTAGCTTTCTTCCCATTGATTGACAATAAAGGCAGGCATGAAATATTCACCCAGGGCCACTCTCTCATACTAAATATTTAACACAACATTAGAGAAGGTTTTTCCCAGACTTCTCCAGGCACCGGCTGGGCGGCTGGCACAGCGCTCACCGCTGGTTTATGACTGATTCGGAGTCCCTAGCCAGCGGCAGCAGCGCAGCAAGCCAGGCGGAGTTGGGACACTGGCGCGCAGCTGGGCTGGCTCACCTTTGGGAAACTTCAGACACTCTTCCAGGGCGTCTTCCCAAAGAGGAAGAGACTCTTAACACCCAGCTCCTGCTAGAAGAACCGACTTCTTAAAACTTGCAAATGGGCAGGGACCCTCTGCCTCTCGGGTGGGGTAAAGGTCTCTGAGACTTGGGGACTTCGGGGTGGAAGGGGGGGTGCCCCTTCTTCGCCTGGAACTGGGCAGAGGAGAAGTCCTCGCCCCATACAAATCTCGCTGCAGATCACTGAGAGGAGGCAAGACCATCATCTCCCCCACCCCCCTATGTGAGAGCCCACCTCCTTCCCTCAATCCTGGGGTGGGGGGGAAGAGAGCGGCGGCTAGGAAAAAATACAATTACCCCCTCCCAGCCAGCGCCCCCGCCCATCCCACCGCCCACCCCAACCCAACCCTCTCTCTCCTCCTTTGCTCGCTCGGTGGAATGGAGAGGAGGGGAGTGACGAGAGAAAAACGAATACAAATCTGCAATTGATTTTCATAATGTTTCTGCGGTGTTTGCAAACCAATCGCCTGAACGTCCCCGATCTTACCTAAGAGAGAACCCCTCCTACGTCTGCGAAGTGCTCGGAACTGATATATGACAATATCTACTTTGGATCACGTGCCCGGGAGAGAGACTAAGACGGATAACGCGTCATCTAGCCTTCCCAAAATTTCCCCCCTCGCTAGACCGGGTCCAAAACCTCCATCCGGAGCCGGCAGCAGAAGAGAACGATGTTTAACTCGGTCAACCTGGGCAACTTCTGCTCGCCGTCGCGCAAGGAGAGGGGCGCTGATTTCGGCGAGCGGGGGAGCTGCGCCTCCAACCTCTATCTGCCCAGTTGCACTTACTACGTGCCTGAGTTCTCCACGGTCTCCTCCTTCCTGCCGCAGGCCCCCTCTCGACAGATCTCCTACCCCTACTCCGCCCAAGTGCCCCCGGTCCGGGAGGTCTCCTACGGCCTGGAACCCTCGGGCAAGTGGCACCACCGCAACGGCTACTCTTCCTGCTATGCGGCCGCCGACGAGCTCATGCACCGGGAGTGCCTGCCTCCTTCCACGGTCACCGAGATCCTCATGAAAAACGAAGGCTCCTACGGCGGCCACCACCACCCCAGCGCCCCGCACGCAGCCCCCGCCGGCTTCTACTCCTCCGTCAACAAGAACAGCGTCCTGCCACAAGCCTTTGACCGCTTCTTCGACAACGCCTACTGTGGCGGCGCCGACGCGCCCGCCGAGCCCCCCTGCCCGGGCAAGGGCGAGGCCAAGGGGGAGCCCGAAGCGCCCCCAGCCTCGGGACTGGCGTCCCGGGCTGAGGTGGGTGCAGACGCCGAGGAGGAGGCTACGAATCCCAGCTCGTCCGGTTCTACCCACTCGGCCGCCAAGGAGCCTCCGAAGGGAGCCGCCCCCAGTAGGTAGCCGCCGCGGCTGGGAACAGGCGGGCGGTGAGGGAGGGAGGAAGGGCGAGGACAGGGGGGAGGCGAGGGGAGTGGGGACGGCCTCGTGTTTTGGGTCAGTCCGATTTTATGTGGAGTTTTATAAGCATTCAAAGGATTTTATTATAACCTACAAAGCCCTCGCTCCCAATGACTCCGACTTTTTACGATGGAGCAGGGGTGGGGTGAGGAGGGAAAAGGGCTCTTTGGAAAAGCCGGGTGAACCCCCCCCCTCCCCGTTATCTCCCTCGGTCTGTGAAATTTTTAAAAGCGCCACCATCGCGGGTGATAGTAACTTTGATCGTGAACTTAGAGGAGCATTTAAGGAAGGCTGGGGAACCGGGCTGCCGGGGGGTGGGAGGGAGGGGAGGGGTGGAGGGGGAGGAAGGGGAGGGCGAGGGGAAGAGACTGGGAGAAGCCCTGAGAGGGGGAGAGGTGGGGAAGGGAGGTAATGGAGCAGAACCTGCGAGCGAGAGGCCAGCCAGGGCCGCTCTGCTGCTTTTAAAAATTATTTTTTAAAAAATGCTCCAACGATGTGTCCGCGGGTCTTTGAACAGAAACCCGAGCAGCTTGGGGTCGCCGGGAGCAGGGGCACCAGGGGAGGCGAGCTGGGGCTCCGCTGGGTTCCAGCGCAGGCCGAGGCCGGCTGCGTGCAAGGAGGGCTCGGCCGCGTGCGCGGCCTGGGGAGCCGGGCCCAGGAAGCCGCGTTCGCTCCCGGTCCTGGGGCCTCTGCTCGCCGGTTTTCTGCTCGCTTCCCCTCCGCTCTCACCCGCCCGCGCTGCCCTCCTCCCGCCGGGTCTCCGCAGCTGCCCTAGATTTGGCCAGCAAGGCGGGGTGGGTGTCCAGAGCCACTAGGGGAAAGCGGGCAGGGGCAGAGGGCTGCGGTCCCGCAGGCAGGGGGCCTACGGGGACAGAGGCGCACGTGGTCCTGGCCGGCTCTACTCCGGGAGACCAAACCCCATCTCATCGCTCGCAGGAGGGGGAGCAAGGGGGACCCCCCACAGCTCCGGATCGGGATGAGCTGGTCCTGGCAGGGTGGGCGACGCTTCCTTAGGCACTGCCCCCACCCCTCACCCCCACTCCCCGCGACCAGAGCCTGCCGGCCTGGCGGGAGGGCTGCGAGGCGGTTGGGATGGGAGTAGCGCCGCTGAGCGCACAGCGGGGCTGAGGTCGCCGGGGTCTCACGTGTGTGTCTCTCCCTCTCCTCCTTCTTGCCCCCTCCAGACGCCCCCCGCACCCGCAAGAAGCGCTGCCCTTATTCGAAATTCCAGATCAGGGAACTGGAGCGAGAGTTTTTCTTCAACGTGTACATCAACAAAGAGAAGCGGCTGCAGCTCTCCCGGATGCTGAACCTGACGGACCGACAAGTGAAAATTTGGTTTCAGAACAGGAGGATGAAAGAAAAAAAACTGAGCAGAGACCGACTGCAGTATTTCTCGGGAAATCCTCTACTGTAACCCGCAGGCCCGCTCCTTTGCGGGGTGGGGAGGGAGGTGGTGGGGGGAGAAAGGGAAATTATTTTATTTTATTTTTATTTTTAATTTTCTAACTCGCCTTCTTTCCGCGGGTGGAAAAAGCGGACCGTGGCCGGGCTGGCCCCCACTCGCGTTGTTGCCGGCACCTCTTGCTGGAACCCCCTTTACCTTCCGTTTCACCCTTCCCTGTGAGACAGGGACCAGGCCCCCCCCCCAAGGGGGCGAAAAGAAGTGTCTGACCCACGGCCACTGGACAGTTAGCGCTGAGGTCGGGACTCTCTTTAAAAGACACGACAATGTCTTGCTGCTCTGACTGGGGGCTGGGGGCCAGAGTAGTGGGTGCCTGAGAGAACAATCCTTGAAAGCCAAGTCTTCCCGTGGCTCGAGTGGGAAGACCCACCAAGACTGTCTTCCAGGGCTCCCCACCCCTATCCCACCTCACCCCTCTGCTAGGGGACAGCTAAATGTGACCCTGCCTTGCTGTGAAATTCTGTACCTTCGACCTGGTGTTAGGTGTGCAAAGTCGTGTCCTACCTCTGTCTGTGCCCAGGCCCCTCCTGAGCCTCGTGGTCCCCTCTCCCCTAAACGTGTAGTGACCTCCTTTGAAATTTCCTAACTGGTATATTGAGGTTTCCTGATCTTTTACCAAGTTGTGTCCCACTCCATAGATTTATAGCTATAGTCTATGCTGTTGTTATTATCTTTATCGTTGTCTTTTTTTTTTTTTTAAGAGAGGAGTGGGAGGAATAAAAGATCTGGTGGAGGAGGCAGTGGAGAGATGAGGTTGGGTGTCTCCTGCTGGGGCCTGACTTTTTGTAAATACATTTCACAAGCTTTCCTTTCTACCCAGAGGGGCTGGGGGTGGGGGGGAGAGGAGGGTGCGCCTGGAATGTGATTCAAATCACCCAGCTCGCTTCGCAGGCGTGAGTGCGTGTGCACGTGTGCAGTCCCCCACCTTGCTCCTGTCCCAGAGGGACTGATGTGAAAAAAAAATTTTTTTTGGTGGCAAATAAAGAGATTTCATTCTGTTCAAAATTATTATTTTATTTGAACCTTTTATTAGCCCCTCTCTTCTTAAAACCCTCACTGCTCCTGAAGAGGAGAGGAAGAGGAGGAGGAGGAAGAGGAAAAGGCGGAGACAACAGCAGGCAGGCTGAGCACTGGCCTGTGGAGGTGAGGTGGGCCTGAGTCCCTAGCCTGCACCACCTCCTGTTTGGTGGGGACAAGAGTGAGGACATTCCATGGCCACTCTTAAGGGCTCCTTTCTCATGTGCAGCTCCAGTGGTGTCCAAATGCCCAGTGTTGCTCTCCGTTTAAGTACGCGTTTGTTGTGGAGGTAATTGTAACCATCATCAAATTTAAATTTATAGGAATTTTCTTGGCTCCACCACCCTCCCGCCAGATGTCTCCGTCTGTCACAGTTAAATGTGCAGGGCTGAGGATAAGGCGCGCACACACTCTTCTCTATGAGAAGGGTGCATTGGAATTTTTATATACAGTTTTGAGGGAAAGAGGGGAGAGGAGAAGCCAGCCCCCACCTCTCCTCTTCCTCTCTGAGAGCCCTGGGGATGGGAAGGTGGGGCCAGACATCTTCCCCAGAAGCACAAATGGCCAGTCCCCTCCAGACATTACAAGTCATCTGGGCAGGGGCCACCCTGGTATTTACACATTGTTGGGCATCCCAGAGTAGAAAGCCCCAGGGGGTTGTTTTATAGGGGTTGGCACAGGGAGGAGTACTAGGGAAGGAGGTGACCCTTCTGGGGACAGTCACCACACCCATGGATGTTTGCTGCATGCCTCCTCTGTATAAGACACCATGGTCCCTTTAGCACTTTCCCTGAGGGGGCTTGGTGGTGGTGGTGGTTGGGGGGGAGGGGGGCGGGCATTGGTCTATATTCCCAAATTCATTATTTGAGGGTGCAGGTTAGGAACCAATTCTCTCATCTTCCCTTTCTTTTTGTTACCCTGTCTTCTGTCCTGATGTGATTTACCAAAACACGTTTTTGCTGAGTTCATCTATTGATTGGAAGGAAAACAGAACAAAAGCACTACAACTGTGTGATGCAGGTTCTGTCACTGTTTTTGAAGGTGGGGAGAGTACAATTGTACCTGAATCCCTAATTTGAGTCTTGAGATGGAGTCTCACATGGGGTGTATGAGCATATCCAATAACACAGTTCCCCTCTGAGCCCAGATAAATCTTGTGTTGTCATCAATGTGCCGATGTGGATGTGGGCATGGGAGGGGAATGTTACGTGTACTCAGAGGGCATCTGAACACATGTGCACACCTAGGGCTTGTGTACTCCAAAATGTGTAACCAGCTACAGGAATGCAACAGGAGGTGTGTGTGTGAGAGAGAGAGAGAGAGACTTCTGCAGGTATATTTGTCCTTATGGGTGAACACTGGGCTGCCAGCCACATTTCCTATAAAATAGAAAGTGGTAACTACAGAATGAACTGGTTGGTAAAGCAAATGATTCCTCTTGAAAAGCCCCCAGAAAAGCCCCCCAGTTCCCAAAGGGGGTTTTGACCTATGAAGGGTCGCCTTGAAAGGAAAAACAAAGGCTTCTGAGGCCCAGGCCTGGGAACCTTCCAGTCCTCTGCAGTCCTCTAGAAACTGAGGGGAAAAGGGGGTGGGGGTAATCTCTTCTCCCCAAACCAGCCCACCTTGCAACTACCAGGCTGTCCACCCCCCACCTCTTCGGAGGGTCAGGGGCACTAGACTCAGCCTTGCAGGGTAATCCCCTCCAGCCGCCTGTGCTGCCCTAGAACAAAAGATTTTCGTCTAGACGCCCGCCATAAAGCGCCCCCCCCCCTCTGCGCCTCTAAACCCAGTTTCATTTCGCCCTTAATGACCCAGTCTGGCCTGTGTTAGAAAACGCTTCCGCCCTAACTAGTAAACAAACCAGCAGTGGATCCTCTTGGCTCCCCCAGCACACTTCAGATCTCCCCCTCCACCTCATCACCCCAATTGCCCACATTTTCCCTCTTCTTGTCCAGATTTTCTCAGCTCCCACTTCCCTACCCCCCTGGCCCTCCACTCCTCCCCCCACCCCACCCCAGTAAATAAACCCGAGGCCGAGTTCAAAGTTTCCTGGAGCTAAGGAGGAATGTTGGTTGTAAAAATCCAAGTTTATAGCGCACGTGGGAGTTTACAAGGGTATTAAGTGATGTGGGCTGAGAGACCCGCTGTGGACCCCCTCCCCCTCACTCTCCAGGCTTTGGGGTGCAAAGGAAACTTGGGAGAGTTGAAAGGAGAAATAGATGGGAGCAGCCTTGGGTTTGGGGTTCCCGTGTGCCGTCAGACTGGTAGGTTTCTGAGCAGGGATTGGACAATGACATCTTTGAAGAAGGCCCACAACCCCAGCTGAGCTTCTGAGAGAGAGCCCTGAGGTTGGGCCTGGGTGTCCCCCAGGGAGGGAGGGCCTGGGGGAGGGAGGCCAAGCACAAGAGGTCCCAGCCCTGCCTGGTATCTGGGAGGACAGTGGAGCCAGGGGTACCTGGAACTGACCCTCAAGGGAGGAGGATCTACTTGAGGCTCATTTCTCGAGTGGGCTGAGGGTAGAGAGGGCTTTTCACACCAGGGCAAAGAAGCACTTTGAACTTCAAGTGAGTCAAGGTCGCCATCCCTTCCCCCTCCCCACTCCCCTCAGGAATCTGTAGGACAATTCCTTTCTGGGCCAATATTCTCTGAAGAGGGCAGCCCCTGGGGTTTCCTGGTGTCCCCATGGGTCAAGGTGTTGTGTGCTGCACTCTCTCTGCTCAGAGTCCGCCAGAACAGTGTACACGCGACTGCCTTCTTTATTATTCATATAAAACTTTGGAAGAGGCAACGCCCTGGGAAGTTTTTATAACTTTGTTTGGCATAAAAGTTTTACAAGATTTCTCTTTCCTCACACACACACACTCCCCTTTTAAAAAACAAAACAACGTAGAGTTTGGGTCTTTTGGGCCACGGAGTAAAATGTCGGGATTTTTGTGAGGGAAGGACAAGAAGGGTGTGGGGCCTTGGGGAGTGGGCTTGAGACTGTTTCTTTTTGTCTACAGAAAAACAAGGTTTGAAAGCTGGGGTCAACCCTCCCTGGGGCCCACCTTGGATCTGACTTGGCAGGCTTTGGACTCTGTACACTCTGCTCCTGAAATGCCCCCCTCCCACCCCACCCAAAGAATGGACACATCTAGATTGCATCGTCTGGGGGTTCCCTAACAACGAGGACACGAAATTGATACTGGCAGAAGCAGACCCCTTTTGCTCCACACGCCCTTACGCTGGCATCCGGACCAGCTGCACCTAGCACAGACCCCTACCCTTGACTAGGACTGCCAGTTGGGGGAGAATCTCCGCTCCACACAGCCCTGCGCTCCCGCCTCCTGCAAAGAAACAATGGATTTGAAAGAAGCAAGAGTCTGCACCACCAGGAAATTCCTGCCCAGAGATTGAAGGAGAGAAGGCAGAGGACCTGAGAGCGGCAGAGGACAGGGAGTGTGGAGAACAAAGGTGCCGGTCCGGTGAGGACACGACTTTGGGCTTCTGAGCTGCGGTGACCCCTGGACCTATCCCCACCTGAGACTGATAGAACCCCAGACCCAGACTTGGGGGCACCAGTGGGCTTAAATGGATACTATTTTAATGCAAAGCGAGAGGGTCCAGACAAAAGCAGACCTGGAGGACCAGGCCCCCTTTGGGCTGGTGGGAGCGAAGTTACCTGAAACGCTCAGGGAATCATCTTCGGCAGCCGGGAAGTGCCCTGAGCCGGCTCTTCCTTCCCTCTAACGCGATTAGCCGGGCCTGGCTGCTGGCTTCCAGGAGGCAGCCCTACCCTTCCCCTTGTGAGGGGCCGAAGGACGGCTGAAGGCTGGAGAAGGTCAACTCCAAGCCTGAGCAGTGGGGCTGAGGAGGGCCTCCTCGCAGGAGCCTGGTGCTTACTCCCACCCCCCTCTGGCAAGAGAAGAAAAGTAAGAAAGGCCAAGGAAGAAAGTCAAGGGGAAGGCAAGGGATGAGGCAAGCGGAGGCAGGCTGCCGGCAAAGAGCCGTGATCCGCTGACGGTCGAAGGAGAAAGCAGAAATACAACGGGAGTGGACGCGCCAAAGATGTAAGAAAGTAGAAGAGGCTGGGAAAAGGAGAAGGAGAAAACAAAGAAGGCGGGCAGCAAAGAAAATCTGAAAAAAGAGAAAAAGGCGATTAAAGAGAAAGGACGGGATTCCAAGCGGCGAGGAGACGGAACTCGGGTGGGGAAGAGAGTCGAGCGCTGCCCAGAAAGCTGCATTGGGCCCAGGGCTTCTTCGGTGATCCCTGAAGAAGAATTTAGCGGCCGTGGGGGCCGTGGGCTGGTGGCCTCGGAGTCGGCCAGTTCCGCCGCAGCCAGGTTCAACCTGGAAACTCCACGTACTGGGGCGTCTTGGAGGCAAATCATTAGAGTGGGGAGCAGGGGCCCCTCCCTCCCCAAACTTCCTCCTACCCATTTCCTCTTCCCAAAGCTTCTCTCCGAGGTGAGGTGAGGTGTTTGCTGCCCGGTAACCATGCAGGAGACAAAAGTTAAGTAACTGGCCGTTTTAAGGAACCCAGTGGGCTTCGGCCAGACAGGAAGGCTGCGGGCGACTACAGCGGTTTCTCAGACTTGGGGCTCCATCCAGAGAGCGATGTCAGGGAGCACTAGGGAGAAGCGGGCCTATCTGTGCCTGGATGCACACAATGAAGTACAAGTTAGACAGTGTACAGACTCACAACTCCAGAGCATCTGGACACAAGTGTGTACAAGGTCCAGATGTGTGAGCAAGCAGACTGCTGCCGCCGCTGCTGTGAATTCGAAAGGACCAGCCGCAGCCCCAAGGGTCTGGGCTCCTCTCCTTTTTCTTTGTACCTGTTTGTTTGCTTGTTCGTTTTTTCTAATTTTTTTTCCTCTGAGCATCCTGCCGGCATTTTGCTGGGGATTTTCCTGCTTCCAATTAAGCTGGAGCAGAGGCTGATGCTGACGAAGAGAAGCGAATCTTGTCTTTCTTTTTTGGAGGAAAGAATGATTTCTCTGGGCCTCCAAAAAAAGAGAGAGAGAGGGGAGGGGTGGGGAGAAAGGAGAAATGGCATAACTACCAGGAGTTGTTGTGTTTTGTTTTTTTTGCTGGAAGAGATTTCAAACCAGACATTTTTATTTTCGTTTTCATTTTATTATTTCACCCCAAAGGCAAGAAACACTCCTCCTTTTTTCACTCCATCTTCGGAATTCCCCGGCTGCCTTTCTAATGCTTGGAAAGACACTGGCCATTTGTGATAGAGAAAGCGGGGTGCTTCTGGGTGTTTTTTAGGAGGAAAGCTGCAAAAGAGCTGTCAGGCCTTTTGGTTCTTTGCTGGGGTGTTCCCACAGGAGTGTCCAGACCCTCCACCGCCCTCTGCAAACCCCTGGGTTCCTCTGGAGCACACAGGAGATGCCTGCACCCCTGAGCCTGGGCCCCCTCCTCCACCTTGCCTCTGAAGGCCAGGCAGTCTGCCCTCTGAGGGGGGCTGCAAGGGCCCCGGGCTCTTAGGCTGGGGAGCACTTGGGAAGCTAAAAGTTCAGCTCTAGCCTAACCTGCAGCACCTGAATTTTCACATCTCCAGAGATGGGGCTCGAAGTGGGAGCCCCTGGGAGTCAGGCAGGGGCTCTGGATCTCTTCGCAGCAGAGAAAAGTTGGGGAAATGGCTTCACAGGTGTGTGTGGGGGGTGGGGGGAAGGTTCCTGGGGCCCTAAGCCAGGGGCCTTGGTGGTGCAGACTGGAGGGTCTTGGCCCTGTAGGGCAGGGCCACTGGGTGCTTGGCAGCAGCGGCAGACCAAGTGGCTGTGGTGGGCCGAGTGCCTTTGAATGCCATGCCTGGACAATAGGACAGAAACAGCCCACGCTCTGGCTCCTGGCCTCCTGGAAAGTCCGAGCCCAAGAGGGCAGGGCCAGACCTGCACCTATGCTCCCCTCACAGGTCTTCCACATCCGCTTCTTTCTTTATGCTGCCTCTGAGACAGGCCCCCAAAGTCTGCGCCAACCTGACCAGTTCCCCCAGTCTGCAGCCCACAGGCCAGCACCGAGAGGCTGGGCTCTAGTTTAACAGAGCCCGATTTGCGTTCATCCTGCATAATTAGAGGCAAACATTTGTCCCACCGGGGGTCCCACTTAGGCTGATGAATTTGATTTCTTTTTTCATTAATGGGCCGTGTTTATCATACTTCTAATTATTTCAACTTTAAACACTATTCGTTCTTGTGAGGAAGTGGGAGTCCATGCGGGAGACCTCTTCTCCCCTGGGTATTATTTCCATTAATAATAGCACCAATTCTGAAGAGGCATCAGCTTCCCACCCTGACTGGTCTGAAGTGAGGGGTAGGCTGGAATTGGGGTGGGGGGGAGGTCGGTCTGGTTTGGAGGGTCAGACAGGCCCTTGGGCCCAGTAACTTCACCCCTCTCCCCCACTGGCTGCCCAGGTTATGTCTATGGCCCTGTGCTTTTTTTGAGAAATGTGCAATTTGTCTCCTTGGATCTCCGAATCCGGCTCCCCCACCTTGGCCTCTGCCGACCTCTGCCTGGGCCGGGACTCTTCCTAGAGACCTTCCCTTCCGCTTGCCCTAGCCTGAGCTCAGCCTGCCGGCCGGCCGGCCAGCAGAGCCCCAACAAAGCCGCCTCAAGCCTCAGCTCTAACACGGAGAGAGAAACAAGGACAACAGGGCAAGCCAAGCCAAGGTGGCCCTGGGGTTTGGGAGAGATGGTCCACCAGACTCCAAAACGGGGGAGCAAAGGCAAAGGACTGGGAAGCCAAGCTCCCTGAACAGGCACACCCAGGAGAAAAATAAAGGAGATGGGAAAGAGGGGGGAGGGAACCCCCCCAAAGCCATATAATTCTCAATTGCTTTGGTCTTTAATTTCATCGCCCTATAAATGAGGAAATATCAGTTCCTGTACTAAATTTTTATCCCCAGCTGATAAATATGACGGGGAATTTTCGTTGGGTCCTCATAAAAGCGAACGGTTTCGATCAAACTGGTGGGGAGAGACTTATGCAGATAATACAAACAGAGTAGCCATAAAGTCTCAGCCGCTTCCCGCGGGGTGGGCTGGGGGGACAAATGGCTCCCTGACTTGGCTGCTTCCAGAGCTGTCCCAAGTCTCCTCTGGTCCTACGCAGCCTAACCTTGCCCGGAACAGAGCCCAAGGCGACCCCTGCGTATGAAAACACAAAACCATTGTTCCGAAGCTCCCCTGGCCAGCCCTGCCCAGTCACCCAATCCAAGTTTTCTTCCCTGATTCTCGGGGTTCGCAGGGCCCCATGGCCTTCCATGTCGGGGGTTTCCGGGCCCCCTCATGGGGGAGTTAAAGGGTTTCTTCAGACAGGCTGCTCAGGCTTCTCAGGCCTGGGGTCCAGCCTCCGCGCCGGCAGCTCTAATCCGGTCGGCGGGGTCAGACCTTCCAAAAGTGGAAACCAGAGGCTTGGTCCAGAGGGGATAAAAATGTGGGACAACAGGAAAGACCAGTTAGTCCCCGATTCCCTTTCCTGAGGAAAGGGTGGAGAGTTAAGTTCGCTTTGGGAGAAAGGGAAGGAAAAAAAAAAAACGGAAGGAGCTATTTGAAACACAGTTCCCCCTACATCTTCTTTCCCTTTATTGTAACAAACCACAAATAGACTTGGCCCCTGGCTCCTTTGGGGGCGGGGGAAATCCCTTGGCCCCTTCACCCTGTTGCGGACACTCCTCTGGGCCGGATTCTTTCCCCTCTGGTCTGAGGTTCCCGTGTGGCATGCGACTGTCCCTGGCTCCGCGGCTCCCCTCTTTCTGGCCCGGAAGATTCGCTGCTTTAGTGGGGGGCAAGGTCAAGCCGAAAGGTAGGGCCCCGCATCTGCAGCAAAGCTGTCCACTCAACCGGCTCCAAGGCCAAAGCCTTCCCACCCTTGCGACGGCGACCCAGCAGCTGCCACTTGGGCAGGCCAGGCCTCAGCTCTGGGGCGGCAAGCGGGGCATCCGGTGGCCGGCTTCTTCGGCCTCTCCGCTCCGGTCAGTGGAAATCTGTTTGCGGGAGTAGTCCTGCAGTGACCGTGACCCCCTCCCTGGCTCACCCGGACCCTGCAGTTCCAGCCAGTCTGCAGAGTGTGCGGTCCGCCAACCTCCAAAGACCCGCGCTCTTCCCAGCGTCCACGCCCGGGGGACCGAGCCCGGGGACCAAGAGGCAGGGGTGCAGAAACTTTAGTCCTGTCGGGATTCTTAAACTTTCCCCCCTTTTTCTCTGCCCACCGGAACACCCCCTAAAACTTCACCCTGCCCCCCCACCCCGGGGGAGAAAGCCAGGGGGCTCTAGGAGGGTAAAGGGGGTGGGGAGGAGAGGCAAGTACCTGAACGGTGTCTCGACCTTTTAATTTGAATTTGACTGTTTTGAGCCCCCGAGTTGCCTCGCGCTCTCTTCACCCCCCCTCCTCCCCCTTCTCCCCAGGATCTACAGGCTGGTTCCCGGGTAAACAAACCCCACTCTCCCCCAGGACCCCCTCCCGGCTCCCCCCCACCCCTCCCGCCCCGGCCGCCCCGGGGGCGCTTCCTTTGTTCGCGGGGAAGGGCTCCGGCTCCCCTACCCCGAGGCGGCTGCTAGGTGGCGCTGGTACTCCATGCTGTGCGCTCCGCCTGCCGACAACTTGACCCCGCTGACGTCACGGCCGTCTGAATCATCAAGGCCATTTTCAAATCCCATTGGTCTAGCCGTCACATGGTGAGGCCCGAATGCGCGGATAATTATGGAGCTGATATTTCCCCCCTCCCCTTCTCTTCCCTCCCGCCCCTCTAGCCGGGCTCCCCCCATCACCCCCCGCCCTCCCGGATGGGGGAAAAAAAAAAAAAAGATGTCAGCTCCTCCGCTGTAGTATTGCTCCTTAAAAACCCCTCTCTCTGAAAATGACATGCCCTCGCAATGTAACTCCGAACTCGTACGCGGAGCCCCTGGCCGCGCCCGGCGGAGGAGAGCGCTATAGCCGCAGCGCAGGCATGTATATGCAATCTGGGAGTGACTTCAACTGCGGGGTGATGAGGGGCTGCGGGCTCGCGCCCCCGCTCTCCAAGAGGGACGAGGGCAGCAGCCCCAACCTCGCCCTCAACACCTACCCGTCCTACCTCTCGCAGCTGGACTCCTGGGGCGACCCCAAAGCCGCCTACCGCCTGGAGCAACCTGTTGGCAGGCCGCTGTCCTCTTGCTCCTACCCACCTAGTGTCAAGGAGGAGAATGTTTGCTGCATGTACAGCGCCGAGAAGCGGGCGAAAAGTGGCCCCGAGGCAGCGCTCTACTCCCACCCCCTGCCGGAGTCGTGTCTCGGGGAGCACGAGGTCCCCGTGCCCAGCTACTACCGCGCCAGCCCCGGCTACTCGGCGCTGGACAAGCCCCCGCACTGTGCTGGGGCCAACGACTTCGAAGCTCCTTTCGAGCAGCGGGCCAGTCTCAACCCGCGCGCCGAACATCTGGAGTCGCCCCAGCTCGGGGGCAAAGTGAGTTTCCCCGAGACCCCTAAGTCCGACAGTCAGATCCCCAGCCCCAGTGAGATCAAGACCGAGCGGAGCCTGGCGGGCCCCAAAGGCAGCCCCTCCGAGAGCGAGAAAGAGCGGGCCAAGACCGCCGGCTCCAGCCCGGACACCTCGGATAACGAATCGAAAGGTAAGGCCGCCTGGGCCGCGGGCCCGGCTGGGACGCTGGGGTAACCAGGTCTCTGTGGACAGGCCGGGAGGAGGGCGCCCGGAAGGGTTGGGCCCAAGCAGCCTCGTCTGCGGGGCGCCCCGCGAGTGGCGTGTGATTTGGCTGGGAAGGTAAAGGGCGACGTGGAGGTGCCTGCCCGGCCGGCCGCGCGCGGCCGTGGACGCAAAGGCAGGGAGGTGCGCACCGCAGGCAGCCTGCGGGCAGCGGGTGGTGCCCAGGGCAGGGGACTGTTCCAGGCGCCTGGCTGGCTGTGGATGGCCTGGTCGAGGCTGGTGTCCTGGGGGCCTCCTTTCCCCCTCCTGCTTAGGTCAAAGACTGAGAAAGAAAAAAAAGCTTAAAATGGCGATCTTGGGCCAGAAGACTAGGGAAGGTTTGAGAGAGACTTTCGCTTTATTGCGTTTTCCCAGTGGAAAATGGTTTTCCTGCGAAACGTAATTTGTTGTTTGTGGGTCCTATTCGTGCCTGTGTTTTGGGCTTTTGCGGTTTGGGGGCTTGGCCCTGGCCTTTGGCACCCAGAGGGGTTGGGGCCTGGAAGAGGTGGAGGTGAACGGCTGCCGCTGCCTGGCCATTTCCCTCCCACCCCCAGATACCCCAGCTAGTGGATGACGTTTGACCAGGGCATGTGGAATGTTAAGTTGTTTTGTTTTGTTTTAATCTCCTCTTTTAAATTATTTTCTTTTCCTTTTCTCTCGTTAAATTAAAAAAATTTTTTTCCTCTTTAATTTCAACAAGAGCTACCCAAACAGCTTACAAATGAGTGGTTAGGAAATTCTGTGTGTGTGGCAAGTGGTTTTCTCCTGAACGACAGTGTGATTTCATAGTGATTTGGGCTGGAGAAAGTCTAGCCAAAGTTCAAGCTCAGGGTTCAAGATTCATTTCTGCTGCAGGAGCTGGGAGCCTGCAGATCCTTTTTCTCCGACTTCTGGAGTCTCCAGAACAGGAGCAGGGGGAGCAGGCTGAGGGAAATGACTTCCCCTGAAAAGTTGAAGCAAAAAGCGTCAGAAAAGGCCCAACGGGGGAAGAATAAACCAGCCCCCCACCCCCAGACGCTATCTACTGGCTGCCTGGTTTATAAGAGTAGCTCAATTAGATTGTAGAGGCATATAAAATAGTCAGAGCGCAGGAGGTGGGGGTGGCCCAGATCTTGTGGCTCTTTGTATATGGATGCAACCTGTGTCACATACACATACACACACACACACACACACCCCTCTCCCATGATCTGCACACGCTCACACCTGCCCCTCACACACGCACATGCACTCTTGGCAGGCAAGGGCAGGATCTCATCCTCTTGGGTCTGGCTCTGCCAAGATGGCCTTGCAAAACCCACAGGCAGAGAAACTGGCCGCAAGATGGACCCTGCTGTGTGTGAGGGTGAGGGAGCATGGGTGCTTTGCTAAGGTTCAATTTCACACCCACTCCTCAGACCCTGAAGCTTGGTTGAGGTCCAGGTTGGGAGAGGAAAAGCTGCATTTTAGCCCCACCAATTGCAAAGTCAAGGTGAACAACCCCACATTCTAACTCACTGCTACCCCCATTTCCAGTAGTTTCTCTTTTTCTTCTGCCCTCCCCCAAATCACCAAACCCCCACCCACCCAGCTGTGCCTGGAGAGGAGGGGGGAACTGGTGTTTTGCCTGTGCCCTTCTTTCCTTCTCTGTGGTGTCTTCCCCAGGCTAGAGGCAAAAGGGCTTTCAGCCAAACTTCCCCCTTGTAATTTCTGTTCCCCCAAACCTCAACAACCCCAATAAGCAAATTAAACAGGATGGACTTCTTGATACAGAGAGCCCTCATGAAATTGGAAGGAAGCTGCAGGTGCAGACAGGGAATAATTAAGGAAATCTAAAATTTTAGGACTGTATCACATCCCCCCTCTCTCCCCACCTCCTGTGTTGTCTGGAACTCCCACCCCCATCCCCAGTCAAGATAAGATTCCAGTGTCTGGGGTAGCTTCCCTGGGCAGAGGGAGGAGATCAGAGTGCAGAACCCCAGCCAGCAGCCGGCCCCAGCCTTCTCCTGGTGCCCCTGTCAGTGCCTGGACTCTGGGTTTTCCCTGGAAAAGATCACCAAGGTGCTTCTGCCCCTCTCAGCAAGAGTGTATGCCAGCCAGAGAAGCTAGCAATCAGGAGACAGACCCACAATCCTGGTCATCTCTCCTTATTTAAGTATATACTGCTCCTCTGTGTGTGTGTGTGTGTTTGTGTGCAGGGGGGCAGGTGTGTCTCCAGATATCCATACCTACACCCACACATTCTGGCCAGATTTTCCATTGCATTTCCTCCACATAGCTGTTTCCCTTGACCTTAGCTCCTGTAGCCAGGACCCTCAGCATGCCCCAAAGCTGTTGTCCCTGACCTCTGCTGCCCACACAAGCTCCCCTGCCCCAGCTCCACATCCCTGCAGGGATGTCCAGGAGAGGATGAGCAGGCATGAAATCAGATGGGATCAAGGGCTGGGGGCTTGGTGCAGGGATGGTAGCAATGTCCCCTGGCCACCGGATTGAATGACTCTAAGATCTCTGTGAACTGCTCTGGGCAGCGGGTGGACTCTGAACTGGAGCCTTGGCTTTTGGTAGGTTTCTTCCAGTGGGGAGTGTGTGTGTGTGTGTGTGTGTGTGTGTGTGTAGTGCCTGGTAGGCTTTAGGCAGCCACAGGGGTGAGCAAGCTAGAGGAGAAAGTGAGAGTACTCAGGTCTTCTCCTCAAGGTGGACTTGGGCCACTTCAGTTTAATAAATGCTTGGGAAGCAAGAACCCCCTCCTACCTCCCTGTAAGGCTAGCCTCCAAAAAAATGCTAAGAGCCTTGGGTCCAAGAAGTACCCTGGCCAGCCAGGCCTTCGGGGTCCAGAGCAACTCCCTCCCTCGAGCTAACCCTCTAGGCAGGGCCCCACTGCTGGCTGGCCCAGGCTGCAGCTCGCAGAGAGGTTTTGCCTCTTCCAGGGATACTTATGTAAATAATGTTATTTTTAACAGAGGAGATAAAGGCAGAAAACACCACAGGAAATTGGCTGACAGCAAAGAGCGGAAGGAAGAAGAGGTGCCCCTATACTAAACACCAGACGCTGGAATTGGAGAAAGAATTTCTGTTCAATATGTATTTGACGCGAGAGCGCCGCCTGGAGATTAGCAAGACCATTAACCTTACAGACAGACAAGTCAAAATCTGGTTTCAAAATCGCAGAATGAAACTCAAGAAAATGAACCGAGAGAATCGGATCCGGGAACTGACCTCCAATTTTAATTTCACCTGAGCTTTCAGTCTCCCCTCCCCCTCCCCCTCGCCGGCCCCTCCCCCCCGCCCCTCCTCCCTTTGTGCCTGGTGGTATATATATATGTTTCCCTCCTCCGTGAGTATAAATGCAACACGCCTGCAAAAAAAAAAAAAAAGAACGACCTCAGACTCTCTTCCAAAGGACGTATGTTTGTGCTGTGAAACTGCTCCCACCACAAGCATGAGAAAACGGGGTGTCTGTGTGAGGGGTGTGGTGTATGCCCGCAGAGAGGGGGGTAGCAGTGTGGCTGGTATGTATGTCAAGCCCTCGATCACTCACGCACTCACACACAGCATCCTGGTCTTCATGAAAGTTAAGGTCGAATCCACCCGATTGTAGGGGGTGGGGAGGGCACCACGGGAAGAGAAGGAAAAATCAACCAGAGAGGTCTGTAATCTCTGCAGAGCACAGCCAGCTCACCCCTTCCACCACTGCATTCCCTCCTTAGAATAATAGACATTTCGGAAAGTTCAGCTAGTGTTTTGTGTGTGTTGTAGCGCCCAGCACCTCCACGGAATCCCTCTCCGTGTCTTTAGCTCCCAGTCGCTCTGAGAATCTGCTTGAAGTCTCGTATTTGTACTGCTTTCTGCTTCCCTCCCACCCCTTCCAGCGCCCCCACAAACCCCCTCCACCCCATCCACTGACATCTCAGAAATCTCATCCAGAGGAGCAAACAACAGAAATAAGTATGTTGAGAAATTTTAAAAGGACATAGCAAAAACCAAATGTCACACTCCCCACCCCACCCCCACCCCTACCACCACCACCACCAATATCACCCTTTCCAGATCTGGGAGTTGTGTTATTTAAAGATATTCTGTATGTTGTACCTCTTGCATGTAGCTTCCTTAATGGAGAAAAAAATCCTAATAAATTTCCAGAATCGTCATCCTCAAATGGGTGGTTTTTTTGGTTTTTGTTTTTAGTGGTTTTTAGCAGCACCCCCCCCCCAAAGAGGCTGCGTGTGTGAATGTGTGTGTTTTGTGTTTGCCTCCTCTCCCAGAGCCTTCCTAGAACGCCTCTTGGCGGGTTTAATGTAAGTGAGAGACCATAACGTTGATTTAAATATTATCCAGGTGACCACAATAAGTCAAGGTCATAAAACAGTAATGTCAGGACGGTCTTGGTGCGCGCGAGAGGTGGATTTTATGATCTGCAAATATAATGTGGTGCTGCAGTAAAAGATGCATTTAAAGGTGACTGGAGGAGGGAAGGAGACAGAGAGCAAAACGCAATCTTGAGGAGCAGACGGATCTGATTGCCTGGGGTACTGGGCCCGGCAAACCCCACTGTTGCTGGGGGGCACCCCAAGAGCCCCCACCCACTCAAGCAGAGGAATAAACTTAACCGCCGGAGGGGGGCAAGGAGCTCAGCCCAGCCCCCCCTCCTGGACAGCAGCAGCTGAAGCGCAGGCAGAGGCAGAAGGAGGAGGCAGCGACAAGGTAAGGGAAGCGGTTTCTTCCTCTTCTCTTGGCGGTGGAGTGGCGACTCGACTCTGGGCGTCCCCAGGTGCCCGCACCGGCGGGCCGGGCAGCGCACAGAGGAAGAGTCTTGGGCTTCAGTCTGGGGCTTGCCCAGAGCCCAGGCTCACCTGGCCCCTTCTCTGGACGGTGCGCAGTGGCCAAGGGTTCCTGCTCCTCCCTCCCTAGCCCTAGCCTTGGGGTTCGGAGGCAGTTAAAGGGGTGAAATGGGGGTTTGGGGCACCTTTCTCCTGGCGTGCGCTTAGGCTCTCCTGGAGGTGGACACACTGGTCTAGGTGTCTCTCAGGCTGGTTGTCTGCTGGGGGTGGGGGCAAGGGGATGCCAGTGGTGTGTGAGAGCCGGCGTCGGGCTTGAGGATGCTCAGGTTTTCCTGCCTTCTGCTGGATTGGGTGGGAGCCTCATGCAGGCTCTCCGACCCCAAGGTCCCTGGTTGCGGAGCCTTGCCAGCGTAGTGGCCTGATTGGAAGGGACTCTGGAGCCCAGGCGCCTCGGTTCAGTCACAGAGACGCCAGAAGCAGAAGCAGAGCTCCTGGAGGGAGAGGAAGAGAGGGCAGGAGAGACAGATGGACTCACCCAGCCTCCCTCAGAGCCAGCGCCAGAGGCAGGGGCTACCTGCCCCGCAGTTCTAAGGTCAGGGCGGGGATTTAGCGGCCAGCAGTCCCACTTTACCAGATTGTCCGTGGGACAATTTTCTGAGAACAGAGCTGATGAGGCAGGCAGACACACACACATCCACAACCCACCCAGCCACCCCAAGTCCATTCTCTGGTCTTTAGGGAGGTTAGGGGGGGCGGAAAGGGGGACGGGGCTGAATTTCTTCCTTCCCCAACCCCCTTCCCTTCTCCTCCGGATAGATGCAGAGCCAACCTCCAGCCCTGCTTGCTCAGCTGATCTGTGACTTAGGTAGTTTCATGTTGTTGGGATTGAGTGTTGAACTCGGCAACAAGAAACTGCCTGAGTTACATCAGTCGGTTTTCGTCGAGGGCCCCCAACCCACGTCCTGCTTCCTTTCTCCCAAGTGGGGCTGTCCCACCACCCCCTCCACCTAGGGCAGAGTGGGTGCATCAGAAGGAGGGCCAGCTGTGAGGGCAGCTGCAGGAGAGTCTGAGGAGTCCTGCTTTCTTCCCTCCCCTCCTCAGCCTGTCCCAGGCCCTGTGACTGTGGGAGAGGAGCTTCTCCTGCAGCTATTGTCTCCTGGGCCCAGCTGATGGAGACAGACAAAGAAGGTGCAGCCAATTCCTAGGAAAGGCAGGAGTTTGAGGAAGAGGTCACCTGAAGGGCCTCTGTTCAGTTGGGCAGCAGGCTGGCGTGGGATCTTTAGCAGAGAGAGGGACATAGAAAGAATTGAGAGTCTCAGGAAGGGCTGGCTTTTCAAACCTGCCATCTCCAAGGACAGCATCTGTCCCACCCACCCACCCCCACAGTCAGAATGGGCTAGAGCTTCCCCTTGAAAAGTGGGGTGCCCAGGGCTACCAAGAGTTGGGGGACTCTGAGTACCAGTCCAGCCACCTCACCTCCCGGATGCCTTTTTATCATTCTGGAGGGGAAAACAACATGGTTAGGATGATCTGAGGTTAAAGCAAAGTCAGGGGACCCAAAGAGAAAGCCCCAGCAAAACACCGCCCCACACCAATGGGAAATAGGGCAAGAGCCTGGCTTTGGTCTCTGGCTGGCTGGCTGTGGCCCGGCAGGCCTTGGTCTGCATGTCTGAGTGTCTGTGGTAGGCAGGCAGCTGCCTGTCTTTGCGCTGAGAGGAAATGCCTGGGTGAATGGAGGTGGCCAGCACCCCTATCACCATGTTGTTGCAAAGGTTGGTGGCTGCCAGGGGGCAGGAGGGAAGGAGAGAGGAGTGGGGGTCATCTGAGCAGTGTGGAAACTTTGCAGAGCTTCTATCACTCTTTCCCGCTTTGGTTTTCTCCATTCTGGCCCTGCTTACTAGGGAGAGACCCTCAAAAGAGGTCTCCCCACCTGCCAAAATGGGGGGGGGTGTCTCAGAGATAATGGGGAGATATACTCTCATTCTCAGAGAGAGAGACTGAGAAAGAGGAAAGTTAAAAGCAGGGGGCATTCTTGGCTCTCTTGCTTTGGAATGATTATGATTACTTAAAACAATATAAACTTCCAAACAGGGGAACCAGATTGCACCCCTGTCATCAAACATCTACCCCAAGCTCTGTTCTGGAGGCTGCTCTGTAGGGAGACAGTGGAAACCTTGTCCTGGTGTGGGTCTCTGTTCCTAGGCTATCTCCCCAGGCGCTCGCTCTCAAATCCTGTGTATGTTTACACACATACTACTCATTTCTCTCTCTTTGGACCCTCTATAGAATAGAGGAAAAAGATAGAAATGGAATTTTTCCCCCTTCCCAGCTGATTTTGTTAGCTTGTCTTTCTGTTGCCTGTTGCCTACCCCTTTCTGGGAATACACTGGGAGAGGGGAGGATCTACACCCCCCCTTTCCATAGTTTCTGGGCAAATAAGGAAGCTTCCAAAGAGGCAGGCCAGCTGGTCTGAGCCATTGCAAGGGGGCTCCCAACCCAGGGGAACCCCTATAGAGCCTCTGTGTCTTCAGACTGCCCTAGGCATGGAGCCAGTTGGGTTGAAGGGAGTCCCAAGGAGGGGCGGCCACTCAGAAGTTCCAGGCTTGGAGACAGTGTCCCCTGATGGGCCGAAATTCACCAATGAACGACTTTTACCCTCTGGGTCCCTCTACCCCCATTTCCGCTTTAGGGACAGCAGGCTATGAGGGGGGTTGCAACAAAGCCCAAGTCCTGGTGTCCCCCTCCCCAAATTCCAGGGGATAGGGCAAGGTCTCTTAGGGCCAAGGTGAGGGCCAGTCTGGTGGCCAGAGTCCAGTCCGGGGGGGCCCTGAGGCTGTGGATCATGGCTAAGGCGATGGTGATGAGTTATTCGCTTTGCTGGAAGAAAATCTTCCCGAAGGATCAGCATGAGGAGGAGGGGGAAAAAATTATCTCTCTCGTCTGAGGATATTAAGATGGATTTTTATTTCTTAAAGGACCCTCCCCGCCGAGAGCGCATAAGCGTAAACTTAATATATGCTCCGCAGCCCAACTCCAGAAATCGCAATAAAAGTTAAAACCTCCCCTACTGGTTTTTTTTAATTATGATATGGGAAAGAAGAGCAGGATTTATAGAGCTGAACTCTCGGCGTGTGAGTGTTTGAGACTTGCAGGAGCAGGAGGAAACGGTGGCGAGAGCTCGCCAAGGAGCATCTTGGGCTCTGAGCTACCTCGCGGGCTTCGGGGACGCCAGCTCTGCCCCGGAGGATACTCGGTGGTCCCTCTGGAACCTCGGCTCCTCGGCACCCTCAGCTCTGGCCCAGCGCCTGGCTTCGGTTCGGTTCGGAGACGCAGCCTTTCTCGGGAACAGGTGACGGGCGGTGGCTGCCTGGGGCCGGGCCGGGACTCTGGGTTGGACTTGCCAGGTCGCAGGGCTTTGTGTGGGTCGCGTGCTGGGCAGAAGGTTTGATGTCCGAGGCCCGGCCCCGGCCGGGGTGACCCGCGGGCGGCTTGGCTAGGAAGGGCCACCGGCCAGGCAGGGAGAGCCGCCGACCAGGTGGATGGTCTGTGGACTTTGGCCGCAGACAGCGAGCGGGCGAGCTCCGGGGCGGAGGCCGGCGGCCAGGCGGGCCCCCGGATGTTGAGTCTGTTGGCAGGACCTTGAGGTTTGTTTGGTGTTTGGGCTGCCGGGGGGCGGCGGCCAAGAGTGCGGAGCGCGCGGTGCACGGCCGGGCGCTCCGCGTGGGCAGGCAGCAGGCTCCCGGGTTGGGAGCTCCGTGGTCAGGATGTCAGAAGTGAGGCCGGTCCGTGGTCACGGCGTGACAAATAAATGCAGTCAAGGATTTCTCTCTTTCTCTTTTTTTCCTTGGCCACAGGGGAGGTCTTTTCATTTTTCTTTCTTTCGAGCTACCTGGATTTGGTCCAGAGCAGGTTGCCCGCGGGAGGGCCCGGGAGCGGCAGCATGCGAGGGAGGGAGAGAGGGAGGGAGGGCGAGGAAGAGGGAGGGAGGGAAAGGAGGGCGGGCGGCGGCGGCGGCGGCGGTGGCCGAGGCTTCCCTCCCTCGGCGGGAGGCGGCTGCCCAGCGTCTGTGGTCGTGGGGAGCCGAGGATCAGGTAACCCAGCGGCTTCCCGAGGTGGGGACTGGACGGAGCCGGAGGGACCGCGCTGCCAGCTCTCAGCCCGAGGCCCTGGAGGCGAGAGAAGGTAGGGAGACCGCCTCCCTTGGGGCCTGGCCCGCAGGCCTGGGAGAATGTTGAACCTGTATTTGATTTCAGGCTCACACTCATGCTGTGAGTCTGTCTGTCTCTGTCTCAAAAGATGCGGTTTGCCTGTTGGCCTGTCTGTCTGTCTGCTGGTCCGGAGGTCCCAAATGCTGGGCTCTCCTTCAAAACGCTGGTGGGGGTTGGCGGGGAGGAAAGGTGGGGGGAAATTCGTCGGAAGGTGCACTTTCATTCATTGGCTTCTCCGCGACTCACTGGGGCTGGTTGCTGCGCCCCTAAGTTGGAAGGGAGCGTTCCTCCCGCTTTCTGGGTGCAGGGTCCTCTAGCGCCCTCAGCCACAAGCCAGTGTTTCTGGCTCCAGGTTCTCAGCTGGCCCTGAGGTTTGAAGCCAGACAGCTTCTAGTTAGGCAGGGAGGCGGGTGAGAGACGAGCCGCTCGGGGCCCCTTAATTGTATTGTCTCTCCTTTCGCCACCTTCGTTCGCTTCCTCAGTCTAGGCTCCAAAGTCACTGCAAATTTCCTCTCGACACACACGTCAGAAAAGATCAGGTACCAAGCAAGCGCTCGGGGCCGGGAGGCAGGCATGGGGGCAGAGAGCACCCCTCGCCCTAGGGCTGCTCCGCATCCAGTCACTCCTCAGGCTGGGGAACTGGAACGGGTTGGGGGAGCCGGAAATGGCCCCGTCTGCGGCGGCGGGCTGCGAGACAGGGGCGCCAAAGGGAAGGCAAGCCAGGCAGGCAGGCCCTGGCACTGAGAGGGCCATGTTCACAGTCCCGGGGGCATTTACTCCTTCTGGGTTGGGGGCCTGCCCCCTGGTGTGTAGGGATCCCAGATACCCACCTGGGGTGGGGGCAGGACGCCCCGGCTCCTTGCAGCAGGCCTGGAGAATTCAGCTTCTTCTTGCACAGCAGGCCTGGGCTAGGAGGAATTGTGTGTATGTGTGTGTGTGTGTGGGGGGGGTGTTTTTTCCCAACAAAGAGGGATCATCAGGAAAGAGAAGGGGGGAAAGTCATCGAGGGGAGCCCTGGAGGGGGCGGGGAGAGGGGAGAAGACAGCGGGAGAGGAGGTGAAATGAGCCCATTTCAGGGAAGAGAAGGAAAATGAAAGAAAAGGGAGCAATGGACCTCGGCCTGCTCGGAGCAGGGGAGGGGTGCTGGTGAGGAGCTTGGGAGAGGACTCCCTGCCTGCTGGAATTGGGGCAGCCTGCTGGTCCCCCCCAATAAAAAGCCTGGTTTAAATTTAATCCGAACTTGAAGGTGCAGACTGAACCAGAGGGAATTGAAATCACTAAAAGGGAGGTGGGGGGGACAAGTGGAGGGGAGGTCTCTAGCCTGTCTTTCTGTCTGTCTCTCTTTTCTGGTGTGTAGGCTCTTGGGACAGAGCTATGGTCGCAGCTGCTCAGGTTTGAGGTGCTGGAGTAGGGATGCCCCTCCCCCTTAGGGTACTCTCTTGCACCCTGCGAGAAATCTTTCAGGGTGGGAGGGGAGCTCTTCAAATCAGAGTGAATGCAGCGCTGCCTACTCAACCTAGGACCTCCCCCTCCCCGTAAGGACTGCCAGAGGCCTAGGGTCCCTCCCTCGGGTTCACCCACTGGTGCTGAGGGAAATGGAAGAGAGTGGTGGTGCAGTGGAAAGAGGGCGCTGTGGAATCTGGCAGGAAATTCCGAGGGAATAACTGAATCCGGGAAGATGAGCCCCTCCTACCTGGTGCCCCCCACATCTCTTGAACTCCAGTACCCACAAGCCTGAATCTAATGGGGAGCCTAGAGGTCTGTTTCAGATCTGGGAGCTGCTACTCCACCTCCAACTGAGGGGACTGGGGACATGCCACTGCTGAACCTTCAGGACATAGGCCCTGGTGGGCAGGGGATTCCCAGCCTCTTCCAGCCCCCCTCCCCAAGCCGCCTATCTTGACAAGGCAAAGGCAAAGCGGGACATGGGCGGGAGGAGGGTGTGGGCGAGGCCTGCTTCCTGGTCCACAGCTGTGCCTGCGCCTGAGTGGGGAGGGTGCGAGTCCATACTCTGAAAGGAAGGTGTCAAGCTCCCCTCAGATTCACGGAGGATTTGATGGCAGCAGGGAGCGCAGAACCCAGATCCGGCTGCCTCTGGCCGCTGACTCCACTGGATGGGCAGGCTGACGGGCGGGGTGTGCAGGCAGCTGACGAGTTGAAAAGGAGTCCGGTGGCCAAAAGGGGTAGGAGAGAAAGGGATGTCTCTTTACCATCACAGCGCCTATTTGAGGGGCTCCCCCATATAGTGGAGACCCCTACCCCCCTGAGAGGAGGGTGTGTAGGGGCATCTTTGCTCTCAGGAGGCTGAGGGCAAGAGGGGCCCTTTCCCCAGGCGAAGATGCAAAAGAGGAGCGGGAAGTGAAGCGTCCTTCGTCTTGTCTGCTCCCTCACTCCAAAGTGCCTTGGCCCTTGGCGGCCAGAGCAGAGCGGAGCAGCTGGGAACGCAGTGTTCTATATCCCGAAGGCCTAGTGTGCCCACCGGAGCAGGTCTTCAGGAGCAGCGGAGGCTGCCTCTTCCTTCTTTGTGTTGGGACAGCAGTGGCGGCCGCGCCCCTAGGCAGCCCCGCAAGGAGAAGGCCCGGCCAGCTCCCGGCACAATGCCATGGCTGCCCCGCCAGCTTGCGCCCAGTCTCCGTCCTGTCTGCGCTTTGCCCGCGTCTTGCCTCCTGTCCTCGGCCTTGCTCTCGGCCCATCTTCCCTTCTCGCCTCCTTATCTTCTCCTCTGGCCTTTCTTCTTCCCTGCAGTCGCCCTGTCTTTTCTTTTTCTTTTTCACCTTTTCCTTTCTTAACCCTCCATGTCCTTGTATCCTTCCTTTCCGTGGGCCTGGCGCCGTGTTTCAGCTGGTCTGTCTTAGGCTGTCTCCGGATCAGTCTCTCATCTCCGTCCCCTGACGCCCTCTGGGTCACAGTTTGGCCCCAGGCCCGCCGCTGAAGGCTAAACGTCCCTGCTCAGTGCTGTCAGCAGTCGCCCCAGAGCCCGGCAGGGTCCCCAGTCGCCGCTGAGGGGCTGGGGGCGGTGCTGTCGGGGCTGGGTACTTGGAGAAAGCCTCCGCAGGGGCACGCGGGTCTCCAGGCTTTTCCTTGAACTAGTGAGGGAGGATTTTTGATTGACAGCTAACCCCACTCCATCAAGGCCAAAGAGGTATTCTGTTTCTTGTTGCGATTTGGATGTCCCCAGTCCTTCTGAGCCCCCCGGTGGAGGAGACAGTCTAGCGGAGGGCGATGAAGCAGGCTGAGGCCCCTGGGCTGTATGTAGGCAGCTTTCCCTCGCACCCCTTCCAGGCGTCCAAATCCAGCCCGGATAGACCGAAAAGGAGAAAATAGAAGAAGGGGAGGAGCAGGGACTGAGAAGGGGGGTGCTGCTAGGCCAGGGTTGATGCTGCTGCTGGCTACAGCTCTACCAAGCAACCCCCCCCCTAACTTTCCTCCCCCCAACACAGAGACTCTGGCACGCTCTCAGCCACTTCTCCCACCCCATCTCCACGGGAAGGAAAGGCAGGTCCACAGAGGCGCAAGAGAAAATCAGCTCCCGCCCCCTACCAGGGGCATCAGGTCTCCTCCTGGGGACTGGAAGGGGACAGAAGGGCAGGCTCCTGGGTCTGAGAAGCCTGCTGTGTCCCTGCAGCCTCAGAGCCTGCAGCTCAGCCTCAGCTCCAGCCCACTTTCCCAGGCTCAGAGCTCAGCCTGGGTCTCCTGTCCCCTCTGACCCTGAAACTGCACCCCTGCTTCACACTCACTCTGTCCCACCTGCCTAGTGCACTGTGTCTCTGGGGACCAATTTTCCTTCTCACCTGTCCCTCTCCCCACCAGCCAACCTCCCTTCCCCCTCTCCAGCACCCACAAGGAGAATCTCCTTCATGCCCAAAGCCCCCCCACCCTTTTTTTCTAAGCCATCCCTGGACAACCTGATGAAAAGTAGGAGTCTGGGTAATGAACCCCAAATCCAAGGAGGAGGCTAGCAATCAACTTGCTGGGGGCAGAACTCCAAGTTGCCTAATCTCCCCCTTGTAGCCATGCTGCCCCTCAGCATCCCTGCATTCAACCCCAAGGAAACGGCTTTCTGCTAGCCCGCCATTGCCTTTTTCCCTGTTCCAAAAACAGCCTACAATTTTATTTAATGAAAGACACATTTATGAACAATCAAATGATCCTCATAAAATTTTTATTGAAGGACGTAAAAACAAGCTACTTGCCCACGACCGAGGTCGCTCTCGCCTTGCCCGCTCTCACCCTGGCTCTCGGTAGACAGAGCCTGGGAGTTGACCTCTTTTTGGGGGGAGGGGGTGGGGGAGAAGGATGTCTCCGCCAAGGAGTTTGGGGCAGAAGAAGGTGAGCAGGAAGACCGGCTGGAGACGCCCCACTTAAGTTGTGCAGGTCTCCCCTCCACTTCTTCAAGCTGGCAAAGAAAGATAAATAGAGATAGACAATAAATTTAAAATCAAGGGTCTTGCATATCTGCACTAGAGCAAAGAGAGGACTTCCGAGGAGGAGGCTGAAGCTAAAGGTGGATGGGCTTTCCAAAGTCCCACCCTTCCCACCCGCGAACCACTGTCCCCAAGCTTCCCTTACCCTGGATTTGGGGGGCTGAGTTGGCCAGTGGCAGAAGAGCGCTCCCCTTTGCCCCCTACCCTCCCTCCACGCCAGCTTCTCAGTCCCCTCCCTCCCTGACTGCTGCTGCTGCTGCTGCTGCTCCCGGAAGAAATACATACAGACACACTATTTAAAAACGCATTTTTAAAAGCCATGTTCCGAACTGACAATCGCTGATCTCGGGCTCGCGCAGAGACTGCGGGAGCGTCCCGGCGACAGAGACGGATTACGTCAAGAAATAGTTCCTCCACCTACCTCGGCCGGCCTCCCAGCCCCTGGGGGGCTCTCGCGTCCGCTCGGCCCTGGGGGTCTGGGGAACTCGGCTCCCCAGGCTGGCATTTCCACCCGATTCAAAAGAGCCTCCTGGGGAGGGGGTGGGCAGGGAGGCCATCGACTTGAGGGTGGACATGGACAAGTGGTGGTGGTGTGAGGGGGGTGTCTCTGATGCGACAGGAGCCTGCCTGAGGACTTGGCCGGCGCTGGGGGGGAGGGGTCCAAGAGTTCTGGACCCCCAGGAAAACGCAGGTCGCGGGGAGCAGCAGGGCGAAGGGGGTGGGAGAAGGGAGAGGAAAAAAAAAAAAAGGCAAGGGGAAAAAAAAGCCTCTGCGCATTGATCCGCGCCGTATTTTTGGGTAAATACGATCACGTGGGGGCCGGGGAGCCAATGAGCTGCGGGGAAAAGGCTGGAAAAATAATTACCTGCCTTGATTGTTCTGTGAGCAGATAAAAAGTACATATACAGTTCATACAATAATCTTATGTATGTAAAACCCTGTTACGATGTCGGCGACGGGGCCCATCAGTAACTATTACGTGGACTCGCTCATCTCGCACGACAATGAAGACCTCCTAGCGTCCAGGTTTCCGGCCACGGGGGCGCACCCCGCCGCAGCCCGACCCAGCGGCTTGGTGGCCGACTGTAGCGATTTTCCGTCCTGTAGCTTCGCGCCCAAGCCGGCCGTGTTCAGCACGTCGTGGGCGCCCGTGCCCTCGCAGTCGTCCGTGGTCTACCACCCGTACGGCCCCCAGCCCCACCTCGGCGCCGACACGCGCTACATGCGGACTTGGCTCGAGCCGCTGTCCGGCGCCGTCTCCTTCCCCAGCTTCCCGGCCGGGGGCCGCCACTACGCGCTCAAGCCGGACGCCTACCCCGGGCGCCGCGCCGACTGCGGCCCGGGGGACGGCCGCAGCTACCCGGACTACATGTACGGCTCGCCCGGGGAGCTGCGCGACCGCGCCCCGCAGACCCTGCCCTCGCCCGAGGCGGACGCCCTCGCCGGCAGCAAGCACAAAGAGGAGAAGGCCGACCTGGACCCCAGTAAGTTGGGAGCAATTTTCCTTTACAACCGGCGAAGGCGGGGGGCGGGCGGGGGCGAGCCGGATTACAGCCCCCCGGGCGGGCGGGCCGCGCGGGGAGCGCGGGAGAGGGCGAGGGGACAGGGACTCAATAAAAGCGAATTACCTTGAGGAAGCGTTCAGGGACAGGAGCGTCTGAGAAGGGGGCCCAGGGAGCTAGGTTGGGAGAGGGCCCGAGGGAGGGGGGTGCTCCTCTCCCAGAACCGGCTTTGATGAGAGACCCCCGCCCCCTACCCTTGCCCCAGGCTTTTTTGGCACAGTCACCACTTTCTAAGAAATGCCTTCCAGGGGTGGGGGAGAGAGAGGTGGGACTGAGGTGGGGGGAGAGAAAGGTGGAGAGGACACTGGGGACAGAAAGGAAGTATCCCAGGGAGGAAAAATCACCCCTACCTCCCACCCAGCATGGGGACCTGTCCCCCCATTAAAGACTCATCCAATAAGAGGTCCAAGGACTCTTGCCCCCCTGGAGTACTGGGGTGAGGAGTTTCCCAGTCTGGGAACTTGAAAAGAGGAGGGTTTCCAGAGTTGGAAGAGAGAAGTGGGGTTCCAGTTTCCTTAAATTTGAGAACCCTCTTCTGAGACTCTGCAGAGGAGAGGGTTGAGCCTGAGGGTCAGGGATAGAGAGGCATCCCCCCCAGATGAGAGAATTCCACACCTACAACACAGACACCCCACCAAGGGAGGCAGGAGCCTTCAGAGTGTTGCTGAGATGGTTGGGGTAGGTGGGAGGCAAGTGGGAGCTGCAGGGCCAGATCATGGGGGAAGAAGGGGAAAAAGCAGGGGAGGGGTGCAGCCCCCTGGGCATGAGGAAGTGTCTGGGGTAGTCCCAGGAGGAGGCTGCAGGAAATCCTTTCCTCCAGCCCCACAAGGGGCCAGGGCCTAATTATACCCCTCTGAAGGCTCCTTGCCCTCAGCTACTCCCATAAACCTGAAATTGGAGGCTTGGCTCCCGCAGAGCCTGTCCTGAGGCTGGGAGGAGAGGAGCTCAGGAAGCCCAAAAGGGAAACTAAGGTTTAGAGGAGCTTGTCCCCAAGGCCAGCAGCTCTCTGGGGAGGGGAGTGAGGCCTTGCTCACCCCAGTCACCACCCTGAGAGTTCAATTCGCCTCAGCAGGGTAGAACCCAGAGCAGAGGCGATTGGGCTGCAGGAGACCCTCAGGGGCTTGGGGACCCTCAGGGTCAGGAAGCAGAACTGCTGAAATTTCAGGACTTGGTTGTGGGCTGGGGAGATGGGAGGGGGCAGAGGAGGAGGGAGGTGGGGAGGAGAGAGACCTCGCTATAAAAATAAAAAACAAGAGAGAGGAGCGTTTATGGGCCTATGAAACGGTTGGGAATTTGGACTTTTTATGAGGATATTCTCAAATTACTACTCTTGAAGCTGAGGACCAGACTGTAGGAGCTTTGATGGCTTCGGATTTCCTACCGTTTTAGGTGCTGGAAAGTGAAAAGGGGGAGGGGGCAGGGAGGGGGTAGAATGCAAAGTGAGGAAGGGAGAATATCCCTAAAGGGAAACGTGTCCAAATTCAGGTTCAATTATTGGGTTTGGGGAGCCTGGAACAGTCTGGGGATAGGGTGGCAGGGTTCTGGGCTGCAAGGGGACTCCACTGACCCCTGCCTGTGTTTGGCTCTCCAGGCAACCCGGTGGCCAACTGGATCCACGCCCGCTCCACGAGGAAGAAGCGCTGCCCTTACACCAAGTATCAGACGCTGGAACTGGAGAAGGAGTTTCTCTTCAATATGTATTTAACCAGGGACCGTCGGTACGAGGTGGCCCGGGTCCTCAACCTGACCGAGCGGCAGGTCAAAATCTGGTTTCAGAACCGGAGGATGAAGATGAAAAAGATGAATAAAGAGAAAACCGACAAGGAACAATCCTAAACCCTGCCCCGCCCCCTGCTCCGGCCCAGCCAAGGAAAAAACAAAACAAAACCGAAAACCCCACAAAACACTTCAACCCAAGCGGGGATGAGCACGAAAAGGAGAAGGAAAGAGCAAGCTAGAGAAAAGCGAATCCGCTTAAAAAGGAAAAGAAAAGAAAAAAAGGAGAAGGGGAACAGGCCAACCCTTTGCGGTTTGGGTTTGGGAGGGTTCCGCACGGAGGCATTGGTGTTGTAGTTAGTTCCTTCCAGCCAGGAGGAAGGAGGCAGGGAGAGAACAAACCGCACTCTCTTCCCCCAGCGCAGCCGAAATACATGACACTCATAAATGTGACTCCCCCCCTCCTGTCTTCAGAGAAGCCAGTACTTGAATCGCCATATTTCTTTCTTTCTTTCCCCCCCCCTCTGTATCATATTTGGTCCGGGTCACCCTTCCCCGGGCCTGGGACGCTCTGTGTGCAGATTTTGTACAAGAAAAACAAACACACATACACACACACACATACACAACAGTGCTTCCCAACCCAGGAACTTGGGGACGAGGCCCGGGGACTCGCCCGCCGCGGGGCTGGGTCCGCGGGCGGCGCAGGCCGGCGCCTGCGGCGGCGTGTACATAGCTGTGTTGCCTCTCACCCCCAGCGTCCGTCCCCAACATCCGTCCTGTGACGTGCTTCTGTTTGTTAGGGTAGAACAGCTCTGTGTTAATATATCGAAGTCACTTAAAAGCCCAGAAACCCAACTGCATCCAGTTCTCGTTATTTCTCCTTCCCAGTGGCTCCCGGGGGCTGCTGTCACACAGGAGGCATTTGCTGAGACTCTCTGGGGGCGGCTGGAGCCAGAGAAGGGGCTCCTTCTACCTCGGAAGGGCAAGTGCCTGCCGCTTCTCTGGGCGGGTGGCTCAGGGCGGGGTGGAGTCTGTGGAGGCCAGGGCTTGTGCCTGCCTGCCTGGCTGCTTCCTGGTGGCTGGATGGAGCTGGGGGTCTGATGGAGATGGGGCGTGGGGAGCAGCGGCATGGCATGAATGGTTTTCCCGGGCTGTAATTAATTGTAATAATTTATGAGTACATGCGATCGGATCGGAGGGAAGAGATAAGTGAAGATGAAACTTGGGTGCTGGTCGTCTCGGGCTGGACTCTCGCCTGGCTGCCCTGAAGGATGGTTGGGAAAGGAGGCTGGTGTGGGGGTGAGGTGAGGAGACCAGCCTGGCAAGCTGCAGGGAGCTGGACCGGTGCTCAGAGAAATAGAAAGGAAAATGCAGGGTGAGACAGAGAGGGAGACAGAGGAAGGGATGCAGTAACCTGGTCAGTACAATTAAAATCCATTCTGTTTCTCATGCTCACTGCACTTGCTGGGGGAGAGGGCGCTCCCCAGGTTCTGTCTCTCTTTTTCTCTCAATCCCTCTTCCAGGAGTGTTTAGGCTGAGTGTTGATCTGGGGGTGCTGGGGTCTTGTTAAGCAGCATTTTCAAGGGGGTGTTGCAGCCAGGACCCCCAGGGTTAGGGATGAGCCAGAGTTGAGGTGCTCCCTGGTGGCTGGAGAACCCTAGGCGTGAGGTTGTGGGGATATATGTAACTGTCTAGGGAGACTGTCAGCAACGCTGCACCCTAGAGCACCTTTCCCAGAACCGGCAGTTTTCACGTGCTAATCAGAACCAGATAGAAAGTGAGTGCCCAGTATGCCTCCACCCGGCACCCCTTTTCTCGGAAATCCCCCAATCTGGAAACTATTAAACTCAAACTGCTTAAAATATGGCTCTTTAATATCTCAGGCTGCCCGTTCTGGCTAGGGTGCAGGGTGTCGCTCTGAATACTTGGGGGAATAGCACCATTAAAGAAAGGTCTTGGGGGGGGGCTGTCCATTTGAGGACTCCCCTGTAGTAAAGTCACCTTACAGGATGGGTGAGGCTCTTGTGGAGACCAGCCCCATCCCTGCCCTGCCCTTCCCAGTCCCCTCCCTGCCTGCACCTTCCACTCCTGTTTTGGGAGGGAGAGGAAGGTATCAATGGGAGTCATTTTGGGGGTTTGGTAAGATTTTGAGGCAAGGGGAGGGGGTCAACCAGAAGCTGCCAAGATGGGACTTTGCCCATGAGCAGTGCGCACTTGCTTGCTTTCCCTGCTCAGGAGACACCCTCCCCATTTCCCACAGCAAAGCGATTGTTTCCTCTGAGGACCCATGGGGAAGCGTTTTGCCTGTAGTTGTCTCTGTTCTTGTGCCCTCAAGTCTTTCCTGGGCCATTTTCCTGTTGGGGACCCTGGCCTCAGTTCTGCACCCTGTGGAAGCCAAGGCACCCCTCTCCCTGGGTCTGGGCAGGTGGTGTGGGGCTTCTCTCTGGAACAAGCTCCTCCCTGCCACCCTGCTTCTGTGGTCCCAGCTCCAGGGCCTGGTGGCCTCCTCAGTCCTGCAGCGCGGCCTGCTTCCTGTAGTCCCTGAGCTGGCCTTTCTGTGGGCAGGAAGAAGCACCGCCAGGCTCCAAGGGACCTGGTCAGAGCAAGAGGCCCAGGGCAGCCCTTCAGCCTGCAGGTTCCTATTGGATTCCATGTTTGTTCATTCTCGTGTGTGTATGTGTGTGTGTGTGTGTGTGTGTTAAAACACCCTTGCCACAGTCACTACTACACACATCTGGGGGGGAAACTGAAAGCTGGGGTAAAAGGGGTTGGCAGACCCCCCCCCTCCTCCCCTAGTATCCTCCTCCCACCTCTCCTTCGCTCCTTTGTCAGAATCACAAAACCCCTAAAGGTTGTCCCACTTGGGAAGGGAGCGGATAGGTACATTTCCGCAGGCCTCAAATGCCCCTTTTATGGTGCTGCTTGTCTCCCCGCGCTGGGTTCTGAATGGGGCCGAACAAAACAGCCGCGCGGAGCTGGCTAGACGTCTGGGCTTAATTGTTTTATGGTTTAAATAAGGTGGACACTTTCCTTTGAAATCGGATTATAGGAATGTTTTGTCTATGGCCCACGGAGCACAGGAACTCCCTGGCTGGGAGGGAGCGATGGGAGAGCGAGCGCGGGCGGGAGGGATGGGCTGCAGACCAGGGGCCCAGAGCCGCGGGAAGGCCGAGGCCCACCCCAAAGTCCGGCGGCGGCGGGGCGGCGCAGGCAGTGCGGGCCAGCGGCCGGGTAAGAGGGGCGAGGAGCTGGGGGCGCGCCGCGGGCCGGCGGTCGGAGATGCTGGGGCGCGGGCCTGAGCCTGTGCTTGTGCGAGGTGTTCAGAGCCCAGCAACGCGCCCTGCTTGGGGGCAGGGGGTCTTGGCAGGTCCTTTGCACAGCCGTGGGAAGGGAGAATAGCAAAAGACAGAAAACAGAGTGGAACCTTTTGAAGAGGTTTATTTCGGAACTTGTGCAGAACCAAGTAACAGCCTTCCGGGGAATCCCTCCCTTGACAACTCAGTCGTGGAGGCTCCTTGCTCCCACTTGCCACCTTGGGGGCCAGCCTGGGACCTGCTCTCGGTGGGCTTTTCTCGGGCGATTGCATTGGAGCCGGTGGACGCGAGGTGGCGCTGTTGCTCAATGTTAGAGGCGCCGCGCCGGGCCGGCGGGGATGCGCTGACATCCATCCGAGGCCGGCCCAGAGAGGCAGTAGGCGGGTGAGCGGGACCAGCGCCACGGCCCGGCCCGACCCCGCTGACTGCGAGCAAATCCATCTTCTCACCTGCCAGGTGCAAATAAATCGCTAGTGGCGGCGGGAGATGGGTCCTCGCTTTGGCAACGGGCTCTGGAAATTCAGCAGAGAGAGATTCGAAAATAATCGCTTTGCAGCAGAAGAGATGAGCTCGAATCTGGCAGCGCATAAGCAACACTCACACACACACACACACACACACACACACACACACTCAAAGGCAGACTGGCGGACAAACGAGCATAAATCCGAGGTACCTAGTAGGGCAGCGCCATGCCTCTGGATTAGGGTGGAGGTGGCCACCCCCCAGCAAAGGATGGCTGCTTGCTGGTCCTTTACCTCCAGGCTGGAGAAGCAAAATAAACCAGAGAGGTGTAAGAGAGAGAAAATCAAGTGAGAGAAAGAAATGGCACTGCACCCCCAAAAGGGGAAAACAGGGAAGGCGGGCAGCTTGGGCCCTCTGGGCCAGCAGCGATGGCAGCAGCACACTCGGGGACAGTCGCATTCCAAGACACAAAGGCCGGAAGAATAGCTCTGTAGCAGGGTTTTTGCTGCACCATAAAACGTCGAGATACCCCCCTCTTGAAAAGATAAGGCCCCCAAGGGCCCTAGTGGGTCAGACCCTCTAGGCCTCCTCTTCCCAGGCCAGGAAGAGAATATTTATGACAGTGCTAGGTGGGCCCAGTGCTGGGAAAGCAGCGGATAAGCTACCTTGTTCATTCAGCTCGGACATGCAGAGCAAGCTCAAAAAGGCAGGGTTGGAACTGAGCCCCAAGTGTGCTCCTCCTAGGTTCCCCCTATCCTAGACCAGAGGGAGACCTGAGCCCTGGCATAGCCCTCCTCTGACTGGCCCCTCCTTTTACTCCATGGTTGGAGTTCTGGGTGTCTGCAGAGTTTGGACAATCCCTGACTCAGAAGGGGGGTGACCACTCCCTTCCCCAAATGCAAGGGATCTTGGAAGAGTCCCTTGCTGGGGTAGCAGAGAACCTTCTTTGGGAATTCAGTAAAGGGGTGGGGCATTTCTCCAGGAAGGATGTAAGGAATAGAATGAGTCTGAAGCCCTGTTCTTTCTCCACTGTCCCAAACTGTATTGCCACCCATTCCCCACCTCCAGAGCTGGGGTCCAGATGGGGAAAGAGAGGATCTGCTTTTCCAGCCTCCTCCTTGCTCATCCGATCCTGAAACTCTAGGATGTGGAAAATAAATGGAAAGCCATTGTGTTCATGATGCAAAGACCTAAAGATGAGTTCGCTTTGTCAGGCATGGTGTGCTGTTGTGTCCGAGAGGCCTGTGGGTGCGCACCAGTGTGGACAGCGCCTGTGAGGCGCTGGAGGCTTCCAGCCACACGTGCTAGCTTTCTGTGAGCATGCAATAAAGAGTTCTCAAGGTGAGGAGGTAGCACACACAGTGTGTGTGATTTGTAGGGGGCTATGTGGCCCTGTGTGTAGTAACCACCTTCCACACTGAGGAGGGGGAGGAAGAGAGGGGCGGGGGAGTCAAGTCATTCTTAGTCCTCTTCTTCATTCGTATGCACACAGCACACTCCGTCACAGCTCTGGAGCTGTCTCCCTTTCCCGTTCTTCCTGTGCAGCCCACGTAACTGCACACACATGTCCAGGGGAGGGTCCTGGTGGGTTAAGGTCCTTTCACCCATTAGCCTTGACTTGCATTTGTCCAGCCTTAGGGCTGGGGGCAATCCCTGAGAGGGAGTGTGGGTAAATATTTAAAGAGTGTCTGTTGACCCGTTCCCTTCCACATCCTGGCCTGGACTGCCTGCCTGGCACAGGAGGTGGGTGGGTGGGGTGCAGGGAAGCTAATAAGCCCATCCAGGTCCAGCTGACATTGACTATGGAGTGAGGGTGTATAGGGACAGGTAAGACGCCTGCTCCCATCTCCTCAAATACAAATCATCTTTAAGGAAAAGACAACCTGAATCAGAATTCCAGGGACCCACAAACTGAGTCCGTCCTTTCTGGTGCCCACAGCAGCTTGGACCCCCTGCCAGGCTTGTGGTCACCCTGGGCCAGGGCTGGGATCTGAATGGCAGTGCAGTCCTCCCCACCCTCAGGCTCTCTTCTCTAGGCCAGGAGACAGTCAAGAGAGTCTTCCAGATCAGGAGAGATGGGGCTGCTTCTTGTGCCTGGAGGGGCCAAGGCCAGAAGGATGCTGGGGCCTGAAGTAGCAGGAAGAAATGCAGTGCCTGTTCCTCTCCCAAAGTCCTCAGATGGTTGGACCCCCTTGGGAGTCCACCTTTTGGGTTAGGGGACTTGCTCTCACTTGCTGCCCTCCAGCCCCTCAGGGGCCTTATACCTGTTGAAGTAACCTGAGGTGACCTGCTGGGGCAAGCAGCCACTTCTCTCCCAGAAAGGAAGGGAAAGCAAAAAAGGGGGCCAGGAGGAGGCACCTTCAAATCTGAATGCATACCTTTGAAAATTGGCCCAAGCCCTTAGCTAGGGCTGGACACACACACACACACACACACACACACACACACAC
>NW_022111304.1:2059670-2085266 GCF_000313985.2 Echinops telfairi | reverse complement strand
GCCCGGTCCCGGGGAGCCAGCCGGCCGGGGTTCGGTCCCGGGGGGAGGGGAGCTTCGGGGGTACCGGGCGGGGGAGTCGTGAGCCAGAGGGGAGGGGGCCGCGGGTTTCATGTGCCCAGCATGAGCTCCTACTTCGTCAACCCCCTGTTCTCCAAATACAAAGGCGGCGAGTCCCTGGAACCGGCCTATTATGACTGCCGGTTCCCCCAGAGCGTGGGCCGGAGCCACGCGCTGGTGTACGGGCCCGGCGGCTCGGCGCCCGGCTTCCAGCACGCCTCGCACCACGTCCAGGACTTCTTCCACCACGGCACCTCGGGCATCTCCAACTCGGGCTACCAGCAGAACCCATGCTCGCTGAGCTGCCACGGAGACGCCTCCAAATTCTATGGCTACGAGGCGCTCCCCAGACAGTCCCTTTATGGGGCGCAGCAAGAGGCGAGCGTGGTGCAATATCCCGACTGTAAATCCTCCGCCAACACTAACAGTAGCGAAGGACAAGGCCACTTAAATCAAAACTCGTCTCCCAGCCTCATGTTCCCATGGATGAGACCCCACGGTGAGAAGCCTTTTCTCTTTGCCCCTCGGTCTCCCGCGCTCCGGGGTCTTCCCCCCCCACCCTCCCTCCCCTCCTTTTTGTCTGCCTTCGCTTTCCCTCCTGGCTTTGGGGTCTCTCCCGCCTCCCTGCCTGGGTGGGTTTCCCTAGGTTGGGGAGGTTCTGCGGGGCATGGAGGTTCTGTGGCTCCTGGAACATTTGGGGGACTGGGGGGAAGGTGGGGGAAATGTGGGGCCTGGGTGCAAAGGGTTAAAAACTGTTTTCTCCATCTGTCTGTCTCTGTCTGTCTCTGTCTGTCTCTCTGTCTCTGTCTGTCTCTCTTTCTGTATATGTATGTGTGGGTGTTTGTGTGGGTGTCTGTCGCTCCCTTTCCCCATCTCTAAAGTCAAAGTCTGGGGGATGAGGCTGGCAAGGGCCCCCAGTTACCCTGAGGTTATCAGCCTTTGGAGAAAAGCATTTATTCACAAGGCACAGAGTCTGGGATCAGGGCAGTGGCCAGACTGTCTTGAGGGAGGAGGAGACCCCTGTTTTCCTCCCCTTGCTGGGTCAAAGAGCACCCCCCCAAGGACAGGTGCCCTGGGGTACCCACTACCCCTTCTCAGAGACTAAGCTGAGGGCCACTACCCTAACTCTGCTCCACTTCTCCCAGTTGGAAGACAGGCAGGCAGCAGGAGAGGAAGGACAAGAGAGCCTGGAAAGAGAGGCCAAGCAGAGGAGGTGCTCTGAGCCTCAGAGTCCCCTGGCAAGGCTGCCTACAGGCAAGGGCATCCGGGGTCTCCCTGAGACCTTCAGAGGGGGCTCAGGTCATGAGTCCCTCCGAGGGTGGCTCTGCATGGCCCTGTTTCGAAGTAAAGGGGCAAGTGAGAGAGCAGCGACAAGTTCCAGTGGAGATGGCCCGTGATTTATTTGCTGGGCTCTAGTTAGCAATCAGGCAGAGCAGTGATACAGTCCAGGAGATCAATGATTTTTCTTATTGGAAAAGCATTAGGCAGAGAGAGGTGAGGAAGGGGCAGTGGGCAGTGCCCCTCTTCTTTATCCTCATGCCCCCCACCCCTTCTTTTGGAAACAGACTGTGTTCTCAGCCCTACTCTCCAAATGCCACCCTGCACTTGTAAACAAAGCTATACGGGCCACTTTCCTGGGATTGCAGGCCTGGGGGACTCTGTAGGACTCCCCTGGCCCCTGCCAACCCCCAGCTTCCAGACAGACCACCCCCACCTATACCCCCACCCTCACTTCACCTCCCAAGATGATGCCCAACCAAAACAAGCCCCCAAACTTTCCTGCCCTTGTCTGCTTTCTGCCCTGTCTTTTCCCCTGGAGGGAGGGAGAACTGGGGAACTCCCAGGGAGAACTTTGAGGGAGGAAGGGTGGCAGAGATAACCCAGAGTCCCCACACAACCGTAACCAGACCGGGGTTCTGTTCTGTCCAGCTCCGGGGCGGCGCAGCGGACGGCAAACTTACAGCCGATATCAGACCTTGGAACTAGAAAAGGAGTTTCTCTTTAATCCTTATTTGACACGAAAGCGCCGGATTGAGGTCTCTCACGCCCTGGGACTGACGGAGAGACAAGTGAAGATCTGGTTCCAGAACCGAAGGATGAAGTGGAAAAAGGAGAACAACAAGGATAAACTTCCTGGAGCCCGTGACGAGGAGAAGGTGGAGGAAGAAGGAAACGAGGAAGAGGAGAAAGAAGAGGAGGAAAAGGAAGAAAACAAGGACTAAGCAAAAAAGAGAGAGAGAGATCCCCCCCCCACTTAGCAACTCCCTTGAAGTTTCGTTTTATGGTAGCGGATAATTGAGAAGTTTACGACAGTCATTTGCTTTTATAGAGAATAGAATGACACTCACAACTCTAACTACCTGTCAGATACTTGCAGCTCTGGCTTTATTACCTTCAGACTCCCCCTCTCTTTATTTGTCTGGGGGCTGGTGAAGTGGGGGGGGACCGAGACACTGCAAAAAAAGGAAAAGTTTGGCTGTGTCTCAATGCTCGCCCCCCCCCCCCAACACACACACTTGCTCCTACCCCCACCCCTGTGAGTCCTTCCTGGATTGTGAGGTCTGAGACCTGGCTTCCTGGCCAACCGTCCCCATCCCCTTCCTGTCATACCCCCACCTCCCTCTTTCCCTGGTATTTATTTTAAAGGGGAGCCCCCTCAAAATGTGGAGGAGTACTCCTGGCTTTGTTTGTATGCTAGGATTTTCGCTTATCACATTTATTTTTCTTTCTCTTTTACTAAAGGAAAGGGAAGAGGGCAAAAAGAAGAAAGGAAATAGTAAAAAAATAAAATGATAGCCAGGAATATTCCCCCGCAGGGGCTCCCTGCTTAGAAGGACACTCCCCCCCCCACACACCTCTTGACTTTCTCTAGGAACCTGATGTGGTGGTGGGTCTCTCCCCTGCCCCCTTTTGAAGGGGGGTACCTAGGAACCCGCAGTCACCTCTCCAAGCCTACCTACCCTGTCCCATGCTCCCCCCACGGGCCCAAGCCTTTCTCTCTCGCTGTTTGACTTCTGTTTTGTTGGGCCCGGCTTCCTCTGAGCTGCTAGTGTTTGTGCTCAGAAATCACCATAATCATGAAAATAATAATAATAATGCTGATAATAAATCTTAAATATACTACCTAAAGGGAACCTGCAATAACCTTGAAAAAAAAAGAAACGAAAAAAAAATCCTAATATAGGAGGGGAAAAAAAAGAGAAAAAAATTAAAAAAAAAAAAGACAAACCTCCAATGTATTTTATCAGTCCCTATAGAAAGGAACCTGCCTTGAGCGTATTCGTCATGCAGTTTTGTTGTCGTTTGTTGCTGCTTATTTCACTAAGAGAAACCCAACAACTGAGACTGCCTAGCCCGCCGGTACTGTGCGCTTTCTTCCTCGTGCTTTTCACCCCAGTAGAGTAGAACTAAATTGCACTGAATGTATAGTTAACGCTCTGTCTTGAATTCTCTGTTTATGCAATGTGCTCGAAAGGAAAAAAAAACACGTTAAAATTATATCTATAATAATAATTTTTGGTCATTTGTCTTTATGTCCAGCTATGAATGTAGATTTGGTGTCCCAACAGCCCTGTTCCTGGTCCAAGTACTTTGTATTGTATACGTGAGTCATAATAAAAAAAATTTTAAAAAAGGAGAAAAAATACTTGAAGCTGGACTCCCTCTGCCTTCTCTCCATCTCCCACCCTACCTCCACCCTCACCTCCTTTCCTGGCCCTCTGGCAAAGGCCTGCTGCACCTGGGGCCTGAAGTGGGGGTGGGGGGTGATGCATTCAAGTGGATTGGGCCTGGGAGTGGAGGTGGTCTGCTGGACTGGGAGGGCAGGTGAAAGGAGAGGAGGAGGAGGAAGAAGTTCCACTCCTTGTTGGGCAGCGGAAGGATGACAGGATGCTCTTCAGAGGAAACCTTGACTCCGAAAAGCTTCTCAATGGGAAGACAACTCCCTCAGCATCTCCTTTCTCCTCAACCCTCCTCTGGGCCCTGACACAGCATGTGCCACCTGTCCTTCTCCCAGAGGAGGACTTTTTCTTCCAGGCTCTGCTCAGGATGAGGCAGCAGGGGCCTTTCTGATCCCCAAGGGCCCTCCGGCAGTTCCTTGGGCAGTACCCAGCATCCAGCACTAGAACAGGGACTAGGGTGGGAGAATGGTGAGGCCCAAGGCAGTTGACCTGTCTGGGGGGATTGTGGGAGGTATATCTAAAGGTGGGAGATCCTAAGGGTGGGAGTGAGGAGGATTTTGAGTGAAGGAGAAAAAAGGAGAAGGGGACGACAAATGAATTGATGAACCCAGTCAGTCAGTCCACATCCTGAAACTTGGCCGACAGACAGACAGACAGACAGCCCTCACTGTCACCCAGCCAGAACTGTCCGCTCCAGCCCCTGTGCCTGCTCTCAGGGCAGTCCTGGCTGTACCCCAGCAGTTGGGTAGCTAGCCTGGTCCTGCTTCCTGCTTGCTTTTTTCAGGCCTTTCAGGCCATTGGCCTGGATGATTTTAGGAGTGGGTGGGTGCCTGATGAGAGAACGTTCCTTCCAACCACAGTAGTCTGGGGGAGGCCCCCCCTCCCCAAATAAACGGGTTGAAGGTGCAGGAACTTTGGGGGCAAAAGGGTCTCTCACTGCTCTCTGGAGAGTCCTAGATAGGGAAATCTGTTTATGCCAATAAGATTCTGGTCAAATCATCCCAAATTCCAGAGATACAGGCTGTCTGACTCAGTCATGAGATGGGGTAAAGGGGAGGGGAAGGGATCTTCTGGTCTGAAGAACCAGACTCCCAAAGCCTAAAATATTGTTTAGGCCATCTCTCTATCTCTCTCTCTCTTAGTCTGTCCCCCACTGCCCCTGCTCAGTGGTTTCCCTAGCCCCAGGCCCCCATGACGGACTGAACTCTTGCTTTGTGTCATTTCACTGGGAGGGTCCCTGGCTCCCACGCAAAGTGATACTGAGAAAGATGGGGTCAGAGACTGAGTGGAGACAGAAGACTTCTGCAGGAGGCTGCGGACTGGAAGCTCAGGCTGCTGGCAGCCGCAGGAGGACCGCTTAGGGCAGACACTCCTGTGAAATCTTTCTGAACCTGGGGTCCCTGTTGGGAACTCCTGTGACAGCCAGGTAACCCCATTTACAGCAGGACAGGGAGACTCCCGGCTACAGCTAGGGCCTCGGCCTCGGAGGCCCGACAAGATATTGCATTTCTTTCGGGGGCCCTGGCCTTCCCACGGGGCATTGCTTCCTTGTTCTGAGAAGGCTGGACAGGCAGAGGGCTGTTTCATTTTTAAATGCAAAATTATGAGTGCTATGGAAAAAAATATATGCATCTGCTACAGAAGCCTAGCCTAGTGAACCCTACATTAAGGGGCTCTGGTGGGCCTCCCTACCTTTCCCCCACACCCAAGGCCCCATTCATCCTTGGCTCCAAGCCCCGCGAGAGTCCGAGGTGGGTGCCTCTGACTTCAGACCCTGTGCAGTGGTGGGCATGGGGGGGAGGCCAAGCCAAGCGAATCTCCACCACCCGCTCCTGAGGCACCTACTCCTCCGTCCCTCCTGCCCACTGCCTCTATTTTCTCGTTTGGAGGAAAAAGGAGGTAAAACCCCGTTTTATGAGGGAATGTAATAGCGAGCGGGATGCGCTCTCTTTAGAAACGCACCCTCCCAAATGCTCCCGCCGCCCCATTACCGGAATAGGGACCATTCGGCTGCGGCAGATAGGACTTACTTCCATTCTTTACTTTTTATTAGCCAATCAAAGTGGCTTCCGAAAGCTATTTGTGATTTGTGAAAAATAGTATCTTTCAAAATGCTGAGTTGAACCATCTCGCTCATTTCGCCTAGAATTTATTATTCTAATCTCAGCCGTAGAGACGGAATCACGCCGCCATTAAGTTAGGGTGCAAATTCGTTTCTCGAATTTTTTTTTAATCAGTGGCATTTTCTCTCCCTCCCCGCTCCTCCTGGCAGAGGCTGTGGGGGGTGTCAGCTGGGGCCGGTGGGGATCTGGGGGCTTGCAGGGTGGGAGAGCACCCTGAAGATGTCCTTGGCTTGGTGGGGGGGACTCTGAGTGGGAGAGTGGGTTGGCCTCTCCACCCTAGCTTTCCTCAAATGAGGTGCCCCAGCGACTGCCTACGGGCTGGGCAAAGTCACCGAGGCAGCCCCAATTAGAGCTGTGCCAATTAGACTGTGCCACAGACTAGAAGTCAAATTTCCGGTGAGCTGCCCGCAGTGCTGTCCCATTCTCCCCGCTGCCCATTGTGAAAAGCTGGGCCAGCGCTTCCTCCTCGTAATTTTTAACTACCTGTTATAAAATTTATGGGTGGGTTTGTAAAAGCACCGAGGTCCCTGCATCCGGCTGAGGGAACAACTTCGCTAACTGGGGAGGAAGTTTGGGGAGGGGGTGAAGGATCCTCCACCTTTGGTCGCAGTAGGTCGTTGTTGTCCGGGTGGGGGAACCTCCCTAAGAAAACCCCTTGTGCCCAGGCGATGGGGAACCAAGGGGTGAGTCAGTGGCTTCCAGACCTCCAGTTGGTGGGCTGGGATCCCATAGCAAATTGTTTTGTGAGGAATGAATTTATTCTGGGCTCCCTCACACTCCATTCACCACCAATATTCCCCGTCTGGAGGAGCGAGGTTGCTCAGAACTTAAGCGCAAAGGTGCCATTCAAGGCGAGAAAAGGTTATTTTTGCAGAGGCTGGGAGAGGCAGGTCCCAGCTGCCCAGACACTGAAGCAGGGATTAAAAAAAATTTTTTTTATTTGTAAGGCAGGCAGGGGTGGGCATCCTGGCTACACTCACAAGGTTTCCAACTGCCTGGAACCCTCAAAGGCAATGGAAAGAAAGGGCCAAGGTCTTGGGCCATAATTTTAATTCTAAAATGATTGGGTGTCATCCACGATTTCAACTTTGGACATGTGGAGACTGGATGTTGGGGAAAGTTCTCATGCTCTCGGAGAAAGGGGCCTAGGGATGAGGGGTGCTCTGAGGGTCCCCAACCGTCAGCCCTTGTGCTGCCTTTGCAGAACTGCCCAGGCCCTCTCCAACCTTCTCTGATCGCTCTTCAGATCACGGCCAGGTGGGGAGGCTGCAAGCAGCCTGAACCTCCCCTGGCTGTCTGTGGTGGGGTGGGGTGGGGGCCTGCAGGGGCACCCCATGGGTCTTGAGGGTGTTGTACTATGGATGCCTAGAAGAAAAGATAGGGGCAGAGCGGGCATCCCTTCTCTGGCCCTTGCCGTGCAGCCATCACTACATCAGTGCTACACACCATTGCAAAGCTCAGGTTTCCTCCAGATAGAAGCGAAATTGTTCCATTTATTAAGGAAAATATTTAAAATTGTGCACAAGAGGGGTGGCAGCCTACCCCTGGCACCAGGATCCATCCTTCCCACCCCAGTTCACCCTCTGGCCCTTTCCACCCTCCCTGGGAGCGGCGTGACCCATGGGGAGTGGGCGGTGGGTGGGGTGGGGTGGGGGCCTGGGGACGCTCCCTCTCCTAGAGAATTGGGTAAACATGGCGACCGCGGGGCGCCCATTTGCACACGCTACACAAATGCATCGCATTCCCGGTTGTTTGCAGAAAATTTACAGCTGAGTAATAAAAGTTTACGATCGACTCACAAGTTGGATTGGCCACAAGAAGTCATGTGGATTCCATCCATGAACGTGAACTTTTTATTGTGGTTTGTCCGTTCGGAGCGCTCCGCAGAACAGTCCTCCCTGTAAGAGCCTAACCATTGCCGGGGAAACCTGCGCTGGGCGCTCCCTTCATTACTAGTATTTTTTTAATTAATCGGATTAATAATTATTTTCTACCCCCCTCCCCCATTTAATTTTTTTCTCCCAGGTGGAGATGCCGGAAGCTGGGGGCATCTGGGGAGGGGGGGGGAGAGGCAGGAGTTGAGGGTATCTCCCTCCCTTCTCACCCCTTCAGCCCCCCAAGGGGCAGGGGGACAGCGGGAACAGGAGCTGAGATGAGGGCTGCCGAGCCTTCGCCCCTCCCCTCTCCCAGGCTCTCCCTCTTACCCCCTTCTTGCAACTGCCCTTCATTTTATTTGGCTTTTTGATGATTGGGACTATGCTTTTTGGATTTTGAAATTTCTATAAAGTAAAGAACTGTGTCTGTGGAGCCAAGACTGGCTCTCGCTCGCGGCACAGAATGAGGGAAGACAAGAAAGAGAGAGAGTGGGAGAGAGAGAGGCAGAGAGAGAGAGAGAGAGAGAGAGAGAGAGGGAGAGGGAGAATGACAGCGGCGCCCGGTAAGTGTTTCCTTATTGGTTCAAATATGTAACTAATGGTCCGTAGCTGGGTGGCGGTTTCAAGATAAGGACAGCGGCGGATTGTCGTGGTTAGGGAGAAGAGGGGGCTGGTGGGAGGGTGGGCGCGTGGGCAATTGTTGGGGGGGCAGGGGGGGAAGAAGAGGGAGACAAGGACAAAAATGAAGTTAAGCTGGAATACTGGGGCGGGGCTGGGGTGGGGAAGCGTAGGTCCAGAGGTCCCCGTGCGCCGACGTGGAGGGTCGGGGGCAGGAGGGCTATGCCTTTGGGGCGCCAGGCCGAAGTCTAGGGTGCCGGCCCGCGGCCTGCTGCGGGCGGTGTCCTCCGTACCTGTTTATTCTAGCTCTGCGGCCTCGGGGCTAAAGGGAGGGGGTCGGAGAGAGCCGAGGCGAGAGCCCAGAAGCTTGAACTCCAGGGCTGGAAGGAGGCTCTGGGTCTGTGTCCCTTGCCCCTGGCGCAAAGTCAGCCCCCCAACCGCAAACAAACTTTGCAGCGCCCCCGTCCTGCGCGGCGGCCCCCTCCCTCCTGGAGCGCGCGACCGCGAGAGCTCACACATGCGCAGTGCGGGCCCCGCGCTGCGCCGCCGAGCAGGAAGCGAGCGCGGCGAGGCGGGCCGCGGGGCTGGTTAATTGGCAATTAGGGGGGAGGCTGGTGGCTGGTGCGCGTCAGCGGAGAGAGCGCGTCTGCCCACCCCCTGCGTCCGCCCCCACCCGCAGCTGCCCGGAGAGGGGGGGGCCCTGCACTGCGGGTTGAGGGGTGGGGGTGGGGGATGCGCTTCTCAAAAGCCATCTTGTGCTTGGAGAAAAGGGGCCTATTGGTGCCCCTTCCCTGGCCCAGCGCCCCCCTACCCAAACCGCGGCTGGCCACCCCACCCTGAAAGGCCCTCGGACCACTTCCTCCGCCCCGGGCGAGGACTGGCCCAGTCTGGGGGGCAGAGGTGCGAGTTGGGGAGGCCCCAGGCTGGGCGGGGACTGGCCAGGCCTGGCCGCTAGCGGGGCCTCCTGGGTGCGTGGAGGCCACGAGGACTCCAGGGTCGCTGGGCTCCTGGGGCTGAGCCTTCCCACTCGGGCACTGGGAAGGGCCCGGCGCTTGGGATCCTCTGAATAATTGGTGCTAATGGAGTGTTGTGTAGTATTAACCCGACACATAAGGCTTCATAACACAGTGTCTTAATTTCTTCCAAATGTACGTGGCCCTGAATGCGTTGCCTTTTGATATATGACCCCGTCCTGCTCCCCAGCCTGGGTCCAAGGCAGCCCCTAGATGTGCAAGCGTCTGTTTATAAAAGGACAGTGCACACCCAAAGGGTTGCACCCCCAAGCAGGCACCCCCAGGGCTTGCGGCGGGGCACAATGTGTCTGGGGAGAACCTGAGGGCAGACTCACCTCAGCTCATGAAGAGGCACCCCCCTTGACCAGAGGCGCGACCCCTGGGTGCCTGTGCCCAGCCCCATGGGGGAAGGGAGCCCTCCAAGGCCTCCTGCCCAGACGGACCCATCGCCTGGAGCAGGGGGTGGGGGTCATGCAGAAATCCCCCTTGTTTAATCAAATTCTTCAAAAATACACTTCGGCTTCATTCAAATCAACCCCCTAGGGCCCAAGCTGCTTGTGAATCTTCCCTGCCCTCCCCCCACCGCCCCTTCCCCTCCTCTCCTGCCCCCCCAAAATTCCCCTTTCGCAGCCGACATAAAGGCCTCTGAGGTATTCTCCCCCGGGAAAAAATGGCATTTTCGCTCCCCCTTCCTACCCCCACCCCAGTAGGACTTGTGTGTCGGCAGAGGCGTCTGCAGAGGGGCTAATTTCGCGTTCCTTGTTTACGATCGCGAAAAGCGCTCGGCTCTCCCCAAATGGGCCCAACCCGCCGTCTGCTCCAGCGGCCGAGAGCGAGCTCTCCCGCCGCCCCCGCGCGGCCCGGGAGCAGATGCTGGGGGAGCCAGGCCTCGGCCGGCGGGGACCCCAAGGCTGTGGCACCCAACGAAGGGCCAGGGGAGTGCAGGCGAAGGTCCCAGGAGGCCCGAAAATGGGAGCCTTTCTCCTGGCGGAATGTGGGAGCCGCCAACCGGTGAGGCCTCTATTTCTCTCTTTTGCCTGTGTTTTGTCCGACCCCACCCCGCGGATGGCCGCAACGATGGGGGGGAGCGGCTCCAGTGTCCTTTGTTTGCCCGCGTGGATAGCAGTTTCGTGAGGGCCACTCAGGCCAGTGGGGAATCACCTGGGATCGAAGCGAGCCCCCCCCTTCAGAGGGGCGGGCTTGGGCGAGGCTGGGGTAATTGTCTCTTGTCCTGCGCTGGGATTTAGCTGAATATGCTGACGGCGAAATTTCGGGGTGCTAGGGTTGGAGGTTAACAGCATGGTCCTGAAGCATCATATAATATATATATATTTTTTCTAGTAATTGATTTTCTGTCATCTCCTGGCTTTTCTGTCCTGCAGACCCCTACCTTACCCTGTGCCCTCACCCCCAGACCCCTCCCCAGGAAATGGGGGAGATAAAGAAGGCTTAGCAGCTATGGCTGGGCCTGGGTTTCAGGCCTCCAGCCTGGAAGGGGCTGCAGTGGGCCCAGTCTTCTGATGTTACTTTCACTTTGCCTTTGCCTGCCCTGCCCCCTGGCCCTCTCACACAGAAGCAAAGAGGGGCCACCAGTGGCACCCCCCACCCTCCTTCCAGGAGTTCCTGTAGAACCAGTCCTTGGTACAGGCAGGGCTGTGATTATCTAAGAATAGCCAGGATGGCTCAGAATAGAATCTTGGCTGAAGGACTTCCCCCAGCACATGCTGGACTGGGGCTGGGCAGAACCTCCGATCCTGGCCTGGAAGCTTCCTGGAGTCCACAGCGTTCCTGCTAAGAACCCTCTCCCTGGGCACCTAAGGCCTGCCTGGGGCCTGCCTCTTACAGCCGGCTTTGTCAGTCCTGCCAGCCGCTGTATTTCATGTGCCGATTCCTAATTCGGAAGAAATAGGCAGAACAAACCCTTTCTCTCCCCGCACTGACAGTTGTGATCAGCACGGAGAATGCGACCTTGTTTGCAGAAGGCGACCTTGTTGGGTTAGCTGTTGTGTTTAGAAAGCAGGCCCTGTAGCTTTGTATATTGTATTCATTATGTACAGGCTCAAATGTACAGACCCAGGCTTCAGCATGAATATATACGGACTCAGGTTTCCTCCAGTGGTTAATTGTATATTACCATGCCTAGAGCCACTCAAACACCGTTTTATGTGCATGTGAAATATTTTTAGCCCTGGATAGAACGGGATTTGGGCTCCTGGAGGCACTGGGTCCACCAAGGAGGTGCTCGGTGGCTGTTTTGCTGGAAACATGTGCCTGTGTGCTGGGATCGAAGGATGCGGGTTCCAGTAACCACTAGATGCCACAAAGGCTTTCTCAGACTTTATTGCCTTCAATGTCTTGGGGTTCAAGCAATAATAAATCCCTTCTGCTTTCTCTCCACATCTCTCCCAACAAATTCCCCCTACTCAGAGCCTGTTTTACCAGGGAACCCCAGTTGTGTTGACAGTGAATTCTGTGGGAAATTCATCCTAGGCAACGTGCACCAGCCAGCAGTTCTGAGCAGCCAGAGCTAGGTCCCCATGCTGGAGGCCTCTCTGTGGCATAGAAGAGCCGCAAGTAGCTCACAAAGTGACCTCTGGGCAGAGGTTTGGGGAGCTGCTGACAGGGGGCCTTGGGAAGGCTGGTGGAAAAGGTGAACCCCAGGGGTAGGAGTGCATCCTTGGCCTGGTGCACCCTGAGAGGGCAGATGAGAGGCTCTTGAAAGTTCCCTGGATGCCCCATCTGGTTACCGACCACAGGAGTGCATTTTAATCCTCTCCACTACCTGAGCCAGGGTGAGGCGGGCCGAGAGATGGCTTGCCACTGCCGCCTGAAACGAAGCTAGGCCCGGCGGCTGCGATGGGCCTGGAGCGCTGTGGCTGTGGATGGGCCGAGTCTGCGAATGAACCGGCTTCGTTTTCCCTTCGGGGCCACAAAAAGGCAAAGCAGAGGCGAACTATAAATGTCAGTGGAAAGTCCCATAAATGAAAGTAAGGACAGGAGTGGGACCGGAGGGGTTTTTCTGCCGCTCCCTGGGAGATCCGGTTCCTCCGGGGCTGCGGGTCTAGGCACGCAGCGAGCGCGAGGGCGCAGCCTTCCTCCACCTTCCCTTCGCGACTCGGAGGGGAGAGCAGCCTTGGCTCGTGTGTCTGTTGTCCGGGGAGCTCGGGGCCCAAACCCCAAGCCGGTGCTCTATCCCCGGTCCACGCGTCTGTCCCCTGCAGCCCCTGTTTATTGTGTCTGCGAGTTATTTACTTGTTTTGTCTACTGCCACCCTGTGTCAGAAACCCGCCAAACCAGCGAACTCGCCCAGGAGAACAAAGTCCCCGTGCGAGGCGGAATTCCCTCCCCTTTCCTGACACACACCCCCCCACTGCCTTTGCCCTCTCCTCCCTCGATTTCCCTTTCTGAAAGAAGGAAGCAGAAATAGTCCTAAAATAGGGCAGCTGTTTATAGGGTCAGGGGAATGATGGAGACACCATAAACCTCCAGGTGCCCCTTGGTGGAAAGGTTTGGAGTAATGGAGCAGCCCTCCCCTTGGGTCACCCTCCCTGAGGAAGTTGAGCCGCCACCCCCACCCCCACCCCAGCCCACACCCCCAAGCCTTTCTGCAGTTTTCCAGATTCACAGGTTGTTGGGTTTTTAATCAGGATAATGTTGTCAGCTTCATAAAACTAGATAAAGCATGTCGCTCCCCCCCCCACTCTTCCCTCTCATCAGCGCCCCCAAAATAGCAGTGAATTTAAGCAAACCCTACAAAGTTAAATTGCCCCACTCACTAAAGATCCTATAAATCTCCAATCCCACCAGGTATAAAGTCAGAGGCCAACTTGCACCTCTACCATGGCGCCTGGTGAGCAATACTAAGTGTTCTCCTTCCCGAATGCATTCCCCTGCCCAGCCCCCCCTCTGCCCACCAGCAGAGATTAAATGGTTCCTTCAGATCTGCAAACAATTGAAGGATAAAATTATTTGTAGGGAAATGAGGACTATGTTTCACTCTTGGCTTATTCCAGAACTTACTAACATTTTATTTTCAAGTGGGAGAAGTTAGACCAGGGAAAGAAGGGAAGGAGGGGGGGGCGGGGGGCAGAAAGTGAGCAGAGAGGCAAGACACCCACACACAGAACTCTTGCTGTCTATAACTTTTATGACCTTTACAATTTCCTCATGACAACTCACTGTGACGTCATAAATGCCACATCTTTGAATTTTACAATTCTCCTAAACCTCCAGAATGGCTTGAGGCTGTGCTTTGTGTTGAGGGGTGTACCAGAAGTCCAGAAGCTTTGCACTTCCATAGGCCCAGTGCAGACAGCTCCCTCCCAAGACCCCTCCTTCATTATCTGACACCCACTTGAGGCCCTATTCTGGGACTCAAGAAAGTCTCCTGAACCTTTTTTCTCCTTCCTTCTCAGCCAAGCAGGGCCATTTGTCCAGTGCCCCCTGATATGTCGCTCCACACACCCACCCGTGGGGGTGAGAACCATGGTGTCCTACCTGCGGATTCCACATACCCTGCCCCTGCATTCAATGTTTCCAGCTGTTTGTGATCGAGGTGGGAGACTTGGGGGCCAAATCCCCCCAAAACATACAGATGATTTCTTCCAGATGGGACCGGAAGGGGGCTCAGTGCTGAGTGTGATGGGACAGGGAAGCCTAGGACCTATTTCACGTTTTAACCTGAAGCCAGAGAGTGAATTGAGAAGCCAGACACATGCCTGGTGGGTGTGAGCAGTAAGTGGGGTAGCTGTAAGAGAAGGTCCAGCAGAAATCTGGAAAGAGAGAAGGAGGGGAAAAAACAAGACATAAACTAGCAGTGCCCATGCATATACCTTTCTCATCTGTTTAATTGCAAATAAAAGCCAGAGCAGCTCAGGAAGTCCCTGGACCTCTTCTTAGCTCAAAAGTGAGTCACCGGCCAGGCCTGGGAGAGGAGAGGTGTTGGGGTAGTCCACAGCAGTCTGACAGGCCTTTTCCTTTCCTCTCCCTATAGAACCCCCCGCCCACACTCCACTCAGGAGATCAGTCTAGGCCCAGTCCCCAGAATAGCAGCACCCACAAAGGGGATCCATTTCCGGGTTGGGTGTGTCAAATTTCACTTTGTTTCTAGGGTCTCCATGCCTGAATTTTGAAAGGAGCAGTCTTTTTTTACAAAGCAGTGCATACAGTGTGTGTGTGTGTGTGTGTGTGTGTGTGTGTGTGTGCGCGCGCGCTCAGATAACTTCCCCAACCATATGTATGAGAAACGGGGGTCCTCCCTTGCGTGAGCCATGCTTTGGTGGTGCCCCAGTTTCCTGTGTTCAGACTCTTTGGCAAACTAGAAGACCCTGCAATCTTTTTACTGCACGTCTGTCCACAGAGATCAAAGATAAAACACTAGGCTTTTGGAGTTGAGTTTTGTTTTGTTTCTTAAAAATTTAAATAAAAAAAAATCTAATCATAATCCAGTCAGGCTAACTGGGCAGTCACCCTGGAACAGCAAAGCCTTCATCAAATAATGTGATTGTGAAGTAAGCTGAGCAATTATTGAAACTCCGCTTTCTCTGCAAGAGGGACTCCAGCCCTCGCCCAGTGGCACAAAAGGGGCTGGTGTGGCCACTGCTCCTCTCCAGCTCTGGAAATGGAGAATTGGGGTGGGGGTGGGGAGCAGTGGTGCTGGGGGAGGCAGCTGCAGTGGCTTCCAGAAAGGCCGGGCTGAGTGCTGTTCCAGAGCCCCAATCTCTGAGCTGCCCGTATCAGAGGCCCCAGGAGCAGGCACTACAGCCAGGAGCAGGCAGGAACGGAGTGTGTGTGTGTGTGTGTGTGTGTGTGTGTACGTGCAGGGGTGGGTGAACTGCAAACACCTGTGCTCAGAGAGTTGGGACATCTGGGGAGACCAAGGAGAGGTGGCCCACCAGGACACAAACCAGAGGGACCTCTAGAACCGATGGTCTGTTCCCAGAGAAGAATACCAGTCTCAGCTTCCCCACTTCAGATACCACCCACTCCTTAGAAATGAATGCATGCCTCAGAGCAAGGTGGGGGGCAAAGGCAGGAAAGGCGAGGCCTGCACCCAAAGAACCTCGTCAGGTCACAGATCAGTCTCCTACCCACCCTCTCCGAGTTCAGCCATGCACAGGTCTCCAACCTTTCTCTGGCTGGATGCGGAGCTAAACCAGAACCGGGTGCTTGACTCTCCTGGGGAAACTCCAACAATCCAACTTCCACTGCAACCCTTGGGACACAGGCCCATGGCTGCCCCCCACTAGGGGCCAAGATGTCCTAGTGAGTGAATTCCATTCTTATAATTATCATTCAGGGCAAGCATGTGTTTTGGATTGGGGTGGTGGGGGACAGAAGCAGAAAGCAGCTATTTCCCCTCTTTTATTCCTTTTTTTTGGAGGGGGTGCTAGGAGAGGATTCAGAACTGTTTGTGAAGCCACTAATTATAGCTCTGAAATTAAAGATAATCTGTGTTTGACTCTCCAGCCCTCTTGGAATGCCTGCTGCCCACCAGGGGAGGGGGCAGAACCGCCTGAGACCTGTGGGTCTGAGGGGTGGGGTGGGGGCTCTAGGTGTGTGCTCGCTGATTTATCTTGGCTTGTTTTAGGGAAACAAAGAACAAGTTTCTACACCACCACCTCCCCTCTTCCCAGGACTTGTGCATATTTACCGAGCTCAACTGCAGTTTTAATAAAACATCTGTTCTTGCTTCTGCTGATGAGTTTCCATAATTGTTTTCAGACAAATTTAACAGGAAAATATAAATATGTTTGGAAAAATCCAAGTCCCCAGCTTTCCCCCTATACATAGGCATTCTTTTGCCCCAAAATTAAATGAACATAAAATGGGAAAAGGAAAATACAATCCAGAGGAGGGGAGCTTGAGTTCATCGGACCATTCTCCCCCCTTGGAGCGAATCTTGCCAGCAAATGTTAGCTGCCTTATTACAGGTCTAGCTGAAAGGGGGCAGCGTCTTTCTCTGGGAATGGAAGGTGATGGGGAGAGTGGATTTGAAATGAATTTTGAGTAGCGTCTTTAAGCAAGGGGGGGGGTGTAATTTCTATTTCTATTTCTTCTGCTCCTTCCAGCATTTCTGCCTCCCCCCTCCCACCCCCAGCAGCTGGTTTCTGTTCATTATAAATCTGAGAGACCTTTCAGTCTCTGCCCTCTGTTTAGGGACGTAATAAAACACTAAACTTTCCGGGGCTGAGACTTACATTCTCTGCTCCTTAGGTCACCCACCCTCCAGAGCCCACAACCTTTAGGCCCCCAAAGAGACTATTCCCAACTTTGGGGCCCCTGCCCCCTTCAGGCTTGGTGGAGGAGGGGCTGGGGGAAGAATCCTGGCACCCCTGATGGGGGCTGCAGCTCCTGTCCCAGAAGGAGACCTGGCTTTGAAGGTCTGAGAATTCCCTCCCTCCTCTCCCCACTCATAAAGGAGATTTTAAAATACGTAAAACATCAACACTCATGGAAAGTGAAAGCTCATTAAGACATCCTATCTTCCATCATCCAATTTGTTGTACATTGCAACAATTTAATATCTTGAAGGAAATATCACTGACATGATTTATCCCTCTAGCAATCTCTCTGAAATGGGGGGAGCGGCTTCATCTCCCTTCAGGCCACTTCAACTTGTTACACTGCTACCCCCCAGCAGAAAGGCTGGGGGCTCTTGAGTGGCTGCTTGTGTCCAGGGGTGCACTGGCTTGTCCCCCAGCTCAGTCCCTGAGGTCCTTCCCTCCTGGATGCCTCTTCCCCTCCAGGGGGCCTGGCGCCCCAGCCAGCTGTTGGAAACCTCTGCCCAGGCATGCAATGAATTTGAGGACAGCTGGAGTGGAGAGTGCAAGGCAACTCCTGATGGTGTCCGGGTGTCTGGGTGTACCTGCATGTCACCCCCAAGGAGAGAACACAGCTCAAAATTCCTCCCTGAATTTAAGAACTCCCCTCCACCGTTTTCACCTTGATCTCCTTGGGGGAAAGAAAGAGTGGCTCAAGGGAGAAACCTTTCATCCTGACAAAGGGTCTTTCCCCTTCCCTTCTAAATACCAACAACCAACCTCTCTCTCTCCTGAAGGGCTGGGCTGTATTTCTTAAAAGCCAATACAAATTGTCTGGCAGAAAGACTCTTCAAGCCCGTAATGAGGTTCATGTCTTAACTAACATGCCGTCTCCTTCAGCCCCTGCGCACTGTCTGCTTTGGGGTTCGGAACTTTATTTTTCCCCTCTAGCGACACTCCAGGGAAACCTTCACGTTACAGAAGATGAATAAAGGAGTTTTTTTTTTCCTAGCGTAGTCCCGTTTATGGCTTTATTGCTGCCCATTGATTACTCTGCTTTGTTACAGAGAAGGAAAAGATCATAAAATCCTGGCGACATCCGGGTTCTTGTAATAGCCAGTTCCACCACCCCCCCCAAAAAAGGAAGGGAAAATATGAGCTTTCACTGTTCCCTACTCACGCCCCACCACCCCTTCTTTGTCAACTCAAAACATTTCCAGCCTCTGCCCCGATAGCAAATTAAGTTTGGCTGTATCAGGAGAAAAAACCATCTGCACACCTTCCGCTGCGGCACCCTCAGAAGCCTTGGACACAGCTGCCTTTGGCTAACCTTGTCTTCCTTCTCCTCAGGTGGGAAGAAAAGGAGACTAGAGGCTGTTAAGAGGTCCCACAGAGGGCGGCTAGCATTTGGACAAGCGCCCCAGGATCCCTTTGCTGTCCTTTCTAAGCCCCAGAGCCCAGGTCCAAGCAGGGTGCCTCCCCTGGCAGGGCAGAGAGTTCCCAGGGACCGGAGGGGCTTCCAACGTAAGCAGGGGCATGAGCCTACAAGACCCTAAGGGGCCCTCCGAGCCCCACCAGCCTTCCCTTTCTGCCTGGTTCCTACGTGAATTACCCCACCAGCCTTGGCTGCTTCCAAATCATAAATTCTCACCAACATAAACAGGAGTTGCTGTCTCCAGAAAGCCTCTCAGAGTTTTCTTCCTTCCGCTCTCTTCCATCATTGGCTTCTTTCTCTCCCTTTTCTGTCGTGTTTTAAGCATGTTACCATTTAGGCAAAATTGCTGTAAGAGTTTCTCCCAAAGGGAGTCTGGAGGAGGGGGCACACGGGTGGGGAGTGCTAGGAGGCAGAGACCAGCAGATGCTTGGCCCCTTTGCCAGAGCTCTGCCTCTGGACCCCTGAGGCTCACCTTCACCTCTCTAGACCTAGCTGCGCTTCCCTCCCACTCCCATACACCCAAGGCTCTCCATCACACCTCTGAGCACCTTGCTTTATTACATTTCTTTAGACTTTGGATGTTTTTAATTATTAGAGAAAAGAATACTGAGTTGGTGTTGGGGACTCATGCTATGTGTGTCAGACCAGAATTGCCTGGAGGATTGGGGGGGGGGGCACCTATAAGCTCAGAGGGGGGTGGAAAGCTTCGCCTATAAAGCCAACCATCAGGATGCAATGTTAGGAGGGGGCAGATGTAAAGCATGAAATCAGGTTTAAAAAACACCCAGAGATTCGCCTGGCTCTGGCCACAGCACAGCAAAGTTAGCTGCGGCTGAGGGATTTCCGGGGGGTGCTGTACCCCTTTCCTGGGCCCCGCGGCCCTGCGCCGGGACACTCACCCCCTCCGTCACCCCCAAACCAGGACCTTCACATACATACATTTTAAAAGAAATCCAAGTCTTACTTTCAAAGCACACACTTAGTCTCAACTAGGGAATCAACAGAAGCAGAAGCGATTTTTTTCCCCCTTCTTGACATCTGGCTCGCGATTGGCTGGAAGGGGGTCAGCTGACTTTGTCATTTTGTCTGTCCTGGATTGGAGCCGTCCCTATAACCATCTAGTTCCGAGTACAAACTGGAGACAGAAATAAATATTAAAGAAATCATAGCCCGACCAGGTAAAGGCAGAGGGATGAATTCCTACTTCACTAACCCTTCCTTATCCTGCCACCTCGCCGGGGGCCAGGACGTCCTCCCCAACGTCGCCCTCAATTCCACCGCCTATGATCCAGTGAGGCATTTCTCGACCTATGGAGCGGCCGTTGCCCAGAACCGGATCTACTCGACTCCCTTTTATTCGCCACAGGAGAATGTCGTGTTCAGTTCCAGCCGGGGGCCGTATGACTATGGATCTAATTCCTTTTACCAGGAGAAAGACATGCTCTCTAACTGCAGACAAAACAACTTAGGACATAACACACAGACCTCAATCGCTCAGGATTTTAGTTCTGAGCAGGGCAGGACTGCGTCCCAGGACCAGAAAGCCAGTATCCAGATTTACCCCTGGATGCAGCGAATGAATTCGCACAGTGGTGAGTTTTACAGCTCCAAGATATAAATTAAATAAACTGAACTGGCTTTATGACCGGCTTCCCTAGAAGAACGGGCGGAGAGAGTTTTTTATGGCCTCATAAAAACAATCAGGCTCGTCTCCTCGCTGACGCCGAGACAGGGCCCCCTCTTCTGCCCCCTCTACTCGCCTCCTGGGCTCGCTGGCTGGGGCCTGGCCCCCCTTGGCCCCGGACAGACTGGAGGGCTCCAAGATGAGCAGAGGGGCAGTAACGGGGCAGGGGAGAGGGCAGGAACTAGGGGAGTCCCCCCCCCCAAAGTCTAGTCAGACAGAGGAGAAAGGGGGGGAGTGGAGAGGGGAGAAAGTAGAGAGAAGTTTACAGGGAGCTAGGGTGCTTGGGGAGGCGGGGAAGCCCAGTCCTTGAGAAACAGGGGCCTCCTCCCCAATATGAGGAATTTCCCCCCCAAAAAATTCAGCTGTTAGATTTGCAGCATTCTATCAGGTTCCTGCCTCTCTCCAACCCCCACCCCCACCCCACGCCCACCTTTCTTTGGGACGTGCGCCTCCCAACCTATGGGGGAACTGAATGAAGTTGGGGTCCTGTGTGCACCCCCAGTGGGGGTGGGCAGAACCAAGGGGAAGAGGCTTGACCCTGAGCCCGCCGGAGGGGGGCCTGGTGCTGCTGGCCCAGTTTGGATGGTCAGGACAGGACGTGGCTGGGCGAATCCGTCTCCAGAGGGTGCTTTGCTGATTGTTTTTAGTGTGTTTTGTGCCCGGATCTCTAGGGGTCGGCTACGGGGCGGACCGGAGGCGCGGCCGCCAGATCTACTCGCGGTACCAGACCCTGGAACTGGAGAAGGAATTTCATTTCAACCGCTACCTAACGCGGCGCCGGCGCATCGAGATCGCCAACGCGCTCTGCCTGACCGAACGCCAGATCAAAATCTGGTTCCAGAACCGTCGAATGAAGTGGAAAAAGGAATCTAATCTCACGTCCACGCTCTCAGGGGGCGGCGGAGGGGCCGCGGCTGACAGCCTGGGCGGAAAAGAGGAAAAGCGGGAAGAGACAGAAGAGGATAAGCAAAAAGAGTGACCAGGACTGGCCCAGCCACCCTATCTCCGTCCTGCTCCCTCGATCCCTCCAACTCCCTCCTGATCACGCGCTCTATATTTATCACTGGCACAATCGATGTGTTTGGACTCCGTAAAACAAAATTAGGGAGTTCAATGTGGACCTGAAAGTCAGCTCTGGACCCCCTCCCTCACCGCACAAACTCTCCCGCGCCACCCGCCTCCTGCTCCTCCTAGCTCCCTGGCTCGCTTGTTCTCAGCTTGTCTGCAGGCCCCTTCCCCAGCCCAGGCCTTGGGGGCTCAGGGCCCCTGGACCTCAGCTTCAGGCTCCTCAAATCTCCCTCCAACTGAGGACTTGGCCCCCCACCTTTCTCGGCGCCCCCTTTCGCCCCAGCCCCCCACGCGCCCTAAAGCAGGCTCCAGGACCTGGGCCTCTGCTCAGTGGCCTCAGGGCCTTCCCTGCCTGGCTCTCCGGAAGGCAGGAGGCTCCAGGAGGGTGTGCCTGCCCCCCCCAGCACCCCTTAGGGCCTCCCCGCTGTCCCTGCCCACCCCCCACCCTCCCCTGCTCCAGCTAATGCCCCAGCCCAGGCGAATTGTATTTAAAGAATCCTGGGGTCATTATGACATATTACAAACTGTGACCGTTTCTGTGTGAATATTTTTAGCTGTATTTGTGGTCTCTGTATTTATATTTATGTTTAGCACCGTCAGTGTTCCAATCCCATCTTAAAAAGCAACGAAAGGAGGGAAAATTACAGAAAGAGAAAAAATACTAAGTGAATGACGTTTGTTTAGCCAGTAGGAGAGAAAAAATAATAAAAATCCCCTTGTGTTACCCTCCTGTATAAATCCGACCTCTGGATCCGTTCTCGAATATTTAATAAAACTGATATTATTTTTAAAAGTTTACATTGGGATTTCTGTTCCTTCGCTCTCCCGCCGACCTCAGGGTGAAAGTTGGAGCAGGCTGGGGCGTCCCTGCGTCGGCCTGCCGGCCTGCAAGCTCCCAGCCCCCTCTGCTCGCTCCCCTGCCTGGGAGCCAGCGCCCGCCGTGCCCGGTCTCCCATCCTCCTCCTGGTTGCGATGGCGGCGCTAGGAGGCCCTCTCTGGGCTCCCTACACCGAGCTACACACTCACCCCGCAAAAAAAGGCCAAATAGGATTTCGTTGGGGAAAAGGAAGAAAAAAGAAAAAACAGCCCGGGCTGGTCGGGTTGGGCTCCAGCCCCAAACAGGCCTTTCTTCCTGCCTGCGAGGTTAGGCTTCTGAGTCCAGAAGCCCGAAAGGCCAGACAAGAAGATGATCCAGGCACCAGGGTGGCCCCCCAGTTCACGCCCCTGAAGAGGGGGCCGCCGCGAGGGCAGCCCCGGGCCGAGCCCGGCGGGCAGTTGCGAAACAACGTGGCCGTGGCGGAGGCGGAGAGCCGAGGGGAAGGAGAAGACGGCGCGATTCGAGCCCTTCGGCGGCTGGGATGAGCGATTCAAGGATGTTTCGAGAAAGCCAGCGTGGAAATGGAGCTCTGGCCTGCTCTGGGACTCCTGACGTGTCCGGGGACAAATCCCTCCCTACTAACCGCCCCAAACCCAGCCGGGTTCCTCTCTCTCTCTCTTCTCCTCTTCTCCCCTCTCACCCGGCGCGAAACGCCCGCAGCCGGCTCCTCACCCTTTCCCAGCTCGGGCCTGCTCTCCCCAAGCGCAGTCAGAAAGCTGAGTGGGCCAAGGAAGAGAGGTACTCTGCAGGGGGGCAATCCGCCAGTTTCCTGGACCCTCCAGATCCCCTCCAGCACCCCCTCACCCCTGCCAGTGGGGGCTGGAGGGGGGGAAGGGGGACTTCTAGCAGGGGCGGAGATTTCCTGGGTCTTTAGAGGCAGGCAGGAGAGAGTAAGACTTGGGGCTAAGAAAGAGGGGAAAAGGGCCCAGTGGCCTTGAAGACTGGCTGACTAGGATGCCCAGGGCCTGGCCCGCCCACACCCAGGAGTCCTCTTCTGACCTCCAACTCACTCGGGAGATTACTCTCCTGTGGACTTTCAGGGTCCAGATCCCTAGAAAGCCTGGGCCAGAGGCCTTTTTCGCAACTGGTACAAAGCAGGCCCTTCCCTCTGCTCTTGTACCGTTTGTGGTAAAGTGCTGATTGCTCCCATATACTCTCCCTCATATATGTGTTTCTATCCAAAGTATCTGGATCAGGTCTCACAGGAGCATCCACACACAGGGACACCAAGCAGTTGTCTAGCCCATTGTGTCTGGCTCTGTATACACAGAGCAAAAACTGCCCCGTTGCCATGGTCTGGTCCTTGGTACAATGACATTTATTTCACCTGGATCCTCCCTTCACCCACAAGCTCACCCCAGAGAGTTCCCAGCACTCTCTGTCTCATGATTCGCCCACCCCACTACCTAGTTCCGCCCACCCAGGCCCCTTGGGGGGGGGGTCCCATTTGCCTCTCTAGAGGCTGAGTTTACTTTCCCAGGGCAACAGGGACTTTCTAGTCTATAGCCCAGTCTTGGGGCCTCAAAAGGAAGCATGGGATCCCCACCCTCGATTTAGGGAGTCTAAGATAGCTAGCTCCCTGACATCTCCAACCTACATAGGGGCCACCCAACCTAAAACCTCTCCCCTCAGTCGTTTTTGAGTGCTGGGATGCCCTGGGAGCGCAGGTGAGGGGTGGAAGCATGACTATCCAATACAAGAGCTTCTCCGCGCTCCTTAAATGAGGCCTCATCTTTCCTAAAAAATAAATACAATTTAAAAGACCAGCCCAAGAGTGTTGCAGCAACAGCCAGTTAGTCTCCACGGGGTAGAAAATTCCGCCGCCAGCGCGACAGGCTGCAATTCCTCCATTTAAGCACCAGGTGTCGCTGTGGACTCGTTGTCCCGGCTACCCCCCAGTTTCAAGAATCTTTCCCCCCCCACCTCTCCCCCTTCCCTCTTTCTCTCACTCCCTCTCCCCCTTGGTTGGGCTTTGCCAACATATCAAGATGCGTTTCGCCGGCTTCCATCACTAACCTCCCGGAGGTCATCAAGCCAAATTTATGAGTGGCCGCTCGTGTCACGTGACTCTATTTAAGGCTCCCTTATTTGGGAAGAGCGCATAGGATAAAGAAAGAGATATCTCCACCTATAAATTGTGCACTTTGGAGAACAAAAAACCCCTCAACTTCAAAGAGTCACAAATCACCCTTAATCAAAAAGGGTGCAGAAATTTTTTGGGGGCCCTCCCCGCCATGAGCTCCTACGTAGCCAATTCATTCTATAAGCAGAGCCCCAATATCCCGGCCTATAACATGCAAACTTGTGGGAACTATGGATCGGCCTCAGAGGTGCAGGCATCCAGGTACTGCTACGGCGGATTGGACTTAGGCGTCACTTTCCCACCGCCTGCGCCTTCCAACTCTCTCCACGGGGTAGACATGGCTGCCAATCCCCGGGCTCACCCCGACCGCCCCGCCTGCAGCGCCGCGGCCGCTCCGGGACACGCTCTGGGCAGAGACGAAGCGGCTCCTCTGAACCCCGGGATGTACAGTCAGAAGGCGGCTCGCCCGGAGCTGGAGGAGCGAGCTAAGAGCAGTGGGGAGATCAAAGAGGAGCAGGCGCAGACAGGGCAGCCCGCCGGACTGAGCCAGCCACCAGCCCCGCCACAGATTTACCCGTGGATGACCAAACTGCACATGAGCCACGGTAAACTTTAGGACTTCATTTTGCGCGCTCGGGTCCGCCTGGGTTTTATAGGCCATGCGGGGCAAATAAAGAAAAAAAACCTGCGGCCATAAATTTTACGATCCAGGCATCAATGGCTCGTAAAACTGTCCACTAAAAGGCTTAGAGGCTGTGTGCGCCCAAATTTACGACGACATAATTGGATCATAGGAACAAAACGTGTATAAAAGGCAATATTCAATTTTGGGGGGAGAGGGAGGGAGTTAAAAAAATAGAGGGATCTGAAGGGTGAGGAACGCGGGGCTCCCGGAGCGGGGATCCCCCCGCGGTGGCTCCCTTCCTCCCCTGCGAAGCGGGCTCCGGGCCGGCGGCGCTCCCGGCTCGGGCGGATTCCCGTCCAACTCGGGAGGGGCGGGACGGGGGTCCCGGGGGCTGGGGTCGGGGAAGGTGCTCTCATTGTTCCGCCCGAGCCCGGGGCTCTCTCTCCCTATCCAGCCCGCAGGCCCGCCGGCGGCTGCGCCAAGGCCGCAGCGCAAAGTTTGCTGCCACGGCGGAGCCGCCTCTCTCCCCACGCCCTCCGCCCCGGCCCCGGCCCGCTAGGCCTGGCTGGCCCGGTCCGGCCCGGCTCGCCTCCCCTCGGTCCGGCCGCGGGTGTGGGTCCTGGAGCCAGGGTGTGGGCGCTGGGATGCTGCACGTTGCACGCTATTTACCCCTTCCTGGCTGGTGGGTGGGCGGGGGGCTTGTGTTCCAGAGACAGATGGCAAGCGGTCCCGAACCAGCTACACGCGCTACCAGACTCTGGAACTCGAGAAAGAATTCCACTTTAACCGCTACCTCACCCGCCGCAGGCGCATCGAGATCGCCAACAACTTATGTCTCAACGAGAGACAGATCAAGATCTGGTTCCAGAACCGCAGGATGAAGTGGAAGAAAGATTCCAAACTAAAAAGCAAGGAGGCTCTGTAGAGGCCGCGGGCAGGCCCGCAGCGTGCCCGCGCCGGGCCCCCGCCTTCCCCTGGCGCATCTCAACTCGCCCTCCGGGCCGCCGGGGCAGGGGCTGAAGCCCGGCTCCCTGGCCTCCCAGACAAAGCGCCTTCCCTTGACATTCCGCGTCCCCGTCGACCCCGGGTCCCCGAGGGGCTGCCCCATTCTGCCCCGTCTCTCCCCAGCTCTGCTCAGCACCCGGGTCTCAGGGCGAGCTCAGCCGGGGGGCTCCAGAGGGCTGCAGCCGGCTGGCG
>NW_022111304.1:2052441-2059397 GCF_000313985.2 Echinops telfairi | reverse complement strand
GCCCGAGCCCGGCGCCAGACTCGGGGTGCTTCCTAGCCGCGTCTAAACTCGATCGTCATTTAAATGATTTACATATGAAAGGGGGCGATATCTGAAAGTCAGCCTAGGGCCCCCTCTGGTGCCCTCTGCTCGACCAGCCTTCTTTCCATCGTGAGAGCCGGGGGAACCACGCCAGTCCGTGCCCGCTGCATGCCCGCTGAGGCCTGCAGCCTCAGCCCGCTAGTTCTGCTATGTGGGTCACCTGTCACTGGGTCCCAGGAAGCGGTCCCAGAGGCTTTTGGCTGCCTCATCCATGGTCCCTGCCACGACTTTCTGTGCCCTCCTGCCCCCTCGCTGTTGCCCAACTATTTATTGACTCCGGGTCCCTCCTGAAACTATATTTTGTCATATCAAATAAACCGACTAGAGACCAGGACAGAAGATACAGTGGTTCCTCTCTCTTTGGGGCATGTAGTGGGTAAAGGGGTCTACGTGGACTGTGAAGTGTAAGGTGAACCCCCATTGCCTTTAAACCTCCCCCCCAAAAAAAATTTCTAGGGGATTTTGGATAGAGGCAGCAAGAAGAGAGAGAAGAGGGAGGTGAAACTGAGCTCCTTCGTCGATCCTTAGCTCCAGAAGGGCCTGTGGGGGAGGGAGGAGCCCTCTGCCCTCTGCAGACTTTGCCTGTGCAGGACTGTCCAAAGCACCTAGGCCTCTCACCCCATGCCCACCCTGGCAGGATGTTTCTGAAAGGCTCTCAAGTCTAGACTGGCAGCAGCTGCCACCCCTGACAGAGCACATGTGCAGGGGCCTGGGACCCCACCAAATTCAGACTCTGGCCCTTTGGGCCTCCACAGATCTCTCCAGGCTGGGTGGTCCCTGGGGGGGCAGCTGATCCCTCAGTCTAGAGGCCCATTTGGTCCCAGAAAGACCCTGGAAGGAGTTGGTCCTGCACGTGCTGTGAGCAGTTGGATGAGATGTGCCTCAACTTCCTAGGGTGCTGGGGAAGGGACCAGACAGTCTGCAGGGTGTACCTGCCTGGCAGGAATGTTCCCACTGTCTCCCTCTGCCTCCCCCCCACCCACCCACCCCCCAACCAACCTTCTGAGCCCCAGGGCTCTACAGGGCAATTAGCTGGGGAAAGAGCTGCATAGACTTATGCTGGAGTCAGGCAGTTTGCCATCATTTATCTCATTCTCTGGGATTTGGGGGGGGGGGCAGGAACGGGGGGGGGGCACTCTCAGCCTAGGCCCAAGCTCTGCTCTGCTCAGCTCTCCTGGGGTGGGGTGGGGGGCGGAGGAGGAAGCACTTTGCTGGAGAAACAAATGTGGGAAGGGTCCATAAAACTTTACTGCATTTCCTCTGCCACCTCCCACAAAAGGGCGATTTCCTGAAGTGGAGTTTAGGACCCCCACACACACTGGGAAGGGGTGGATTCGGGAGCTGGGCTAAGGGGCTGACCCCGAAGTTCAGAGGGCCAGGGTGCAGAGATGCTCTGGGGAAGGTGGGCCAGGGAGAATATTTATGATTATGAATGTTGATGCGCCTTGAATTTATTGTAAGACTGACTTCTCTCCAGCCCCACTCTCCATGCTACCAATCTGTCTGTTTTTAACAGGAGAGAGAGAGAGAGAGAGAGAAGAGAGACTTTCTTCACCCCTTCCTGGCATGTAGGGGGTCTCTACAAGTGTGTACAGAAAGAACAGCACCCATGGCTACCACCCTTCTGCACACACATACACACACCCTGCAGGCTAGGCTAGGGCCCTCCCTGATCAGGGCTCTTTAACTTCCTCACAGCAGGCGGGCGGCCCAGCCCAGCCCCAACCCTCTCTTTCTGCTCTCTCTCTCTCTCTCTTGCTTTCTCTCTCTCTCTCTCACTGAAATAAAATGTGTAATTTCCTTCGGGGAGTTATTTTAATTTTTTCTCCATGCTGAGTAAAACTATCGGGTGAGCAGTGAAGCATGGAGAAGTGCAGGCGTCTCCAGTGGGTAGCAGTTAACTAAGAAAGAGGCACACCACCCCCACCACCCTAGCCTCCCTGGCCGCTAGAGGCCCTGTGCTGCCTGCCCAGGGGGCTCACTGCCCAACCCGGAACACCAAGGGCTTTGCCAGGGCTGGGGTGGAGGTGGGGTGTTGGTAAGGCCCTCCTGGCAGGGTGCAAAGGCCCCATTTTGCACTGCCTGCCTCTTCCCAGAAAGGCTTGGGCCTCTTCTCCCTCCAGGAGCTGGAGGAGGAGGAGGAAGAGGAGAAGGAGGAGGACTGCCTCAACTTGGCTGTGTTTCTGTGGGTGCAGCCATTCCTGCTTGTCCTCCCTGCTCCCCCTCACAGTCAGCAGGCTTGCACCCAGGCCCCAGCCTGGGCTTCAGCAGCATCAGCGGCATGGACAACCAAGCCAGAGGCTTCCGAAGGACTCCCCTGCACTGCACTTCTCTGGCTGTTGGTAGAGAGTACTGCCCAGACCCTTGCTGTCCCCCTGAGCAGATGCTTCTGTTCAGGGGTTCAGGGTCTGGATGGTACGTCACCACCTCCAGTCAGCCCCCTGGTACAATCTCCAAGGACCAGAGTTTGGCGTCGCTCTGGGGGAGTTGCTAGAGGGGCTTGGGGTCCCCAAAGGAGACCATGGAGCCTGCCCCTCCACTTTGCCCTGGAACCCACCCCCTCTGGCAGCAAGAAAGAAGGGGAAGAAGCTTGACTTACCTTCCCGGGGGAGTGGGAAGAGGGGGACACGGCCCACTCTGAGCAATTAGAGGAGAGAGGAGAAAAAAATAGCAAGAAAAAAAATCAAAACGACCTTGAAGGCGACAGGTCCTTATGGAAATAAGTAAGTAAATAAATAAATAAGGATCCACCCTCTTCCCCCCTCCCCCCCTGCAAGGGGGTGTGGGGGTGGGGCAAAAGAGCAGCACAAGGGCTTTTTAGTGTAACTGAGCGTTAGAGAAATACCCAGGGCTTCTATGTGAATTTAGGAGTTTGAAACTTTTGGAGGTTATTTATGTGAATGGCCTGAAGGCAAGCCCGTGAGTGGCTCTTGGGGGACCACGTGGTATCATTAAACCAAGTTTTATGGTGTAGGGAGAGCTGACAAACCCACAATATATTTACATCATATATAATCTTAACTGTCCAGCCACGCAGCTGCTGGTGAGGTTTAATGCTAGGACAGAGGGCCTGGCAGTTAGAGGGGATTACGGCGCTGGGGATGGTGGTGAGAGAGGTTACATCTTCGCAAATGAATCCCAGGCGAATGCTGTAAGTTCATTTTTGGGTTCTCTTTCTGACCCTGTCTCCTGTTTACCAAATCCCCCCCCCCCCTGTAATCATAATGGAAGCTAGTCTCCTCATTAAGGGGCGAGAAGAAGACCTCCCCAGGCCGCAAGGCTGTGTGCAGGTTGACGGTGGGGAAAAATAAGGGTTGGGGCAGGAGGAGAGGAGAGAGGGACGCTGGGTGACCAGTGAGGAAGGGCTGAGTGCTTATCTCCCCACACCAGCCCTTCTCCCACACAGGTTTTCCTGATCCCCCTCCTCCTCCCCAGTTGGGACGAAATCCCTGTGGTGGTGGCAGGGGTGGGTGGGTGTTTGATATTTCTGGGACTGTGTCAAATCTGGAGTCTAGAAGAAGGCAAGGCGTGTGTCTCTGGGTCCCCTCGGTCTAGGGAGGGATGGGTTCAGGCCTTGGCCAGAGGCCCAGAGTCCAGTTATGGTGGAGACCCCAGGAAAGGGGCAGAGAAGGAGGGCTCTGGAGGTTTCTGAGTCCGAAGACTTCGGCCTGAACTGGCAGAACCATCTTGGAGGTGGCTGGTTTAGCTCAGGGATCCTGAAGCAGCCCCTCCCCTGGGCACCAGGCCTGAGCGGGCAGCTGTCCCAGCCTGGGTGGTAGCCTGGGAGTGTGGTTTGTTTTCGGCCAGCGTGGTTTCCTTCTGCTCCCTCCTTCTTGCTGCTGGAGTTTTTCTGGCTGCCTTTGCCTTTGCCCCAGTGAATCTAGACCCTCCTCACCCCCCTCAGGCCCAGAGGTTCCTGTGCTGAGTGGTGGATGGGTGTGCGCCAGACTGGCCCTGAGAAACCTGGCCCAGAGGAGAGAGCGGTCTGGACAGAGACAGGGTGCAGCCAGAGGGACCCAATTTAGACATTGTGTTTGGGGGTCACTTCTCAGCCTGGGACTCTCTTTCAAGAGGTTCCTGGGAAGGAGGGGCACAGAAATGAATAGGAGGGGTGGGAGGCACACGTCCTCCACACCTGCAGCGAGCACGCATCCCCACTCCCACCCTGGCATCACCTTGAGGTAGACCAGGGTGGCCCAGCTCCTCCACACCTAGTTAATGCCAGAGGGGTTCCACAGCAGGGCCTGAGGCAGGCAGGGGGTCCGTGCAGGGACCGCTATGCTTACTAGAGGGTAAGAGGGGCCGGGGGAGGTGGCACCCGCTTTGTGAAGAGTTCCCGCTGGTGGGTGTGAAGGCTACCTTGTTGGTGCAGTCGCTGCTTGTCGCCCAAGGGACAGAGAAAAAAGTGGGAATCTAACCGTGAAAGAGAGCGAGGCAGAGCCTCCTGGAGAGGGGAGAGGAGGCCCCAAGACCAGGAGGGAGCCCGGTTCCTCCCGGGCTCCAGCGTGCGTGCGTGCCCGCTGTGCTCAGCGTCCTCCTCAGGGCCTGTTTGGGCTCCCTCCTCCGTCGCCCTACCCCTTGACTCCTCCTCCCCCAAGCCTTAGGACCCAGATAATTCCTGCCCGGGTCGCCCATTAGAAAAGTTAACAACGTCGGCCCTCCTTTCTTCACCATCTTCCACGTTCTCTCCCCCACGATCTGTGAGTTTTAAAGGTTTGGGGAAAATTTCCGAGTCCAGGGGCTAGGGCGAAGGAAGTTTCCCTTGGGCTATCACTTGGTTCCCGCCCCCACCCCACCCCATCCCCCAGGCCTCAGAGCCCTAGGGAGCACGCTCCAAGGTCTTGAACCAAAAATTTGACCAGACCGACGCGGCTGATCTCCCAGACCCCTGGTCCAGTCTCGTCCCAGGCCTTTCCTCTGTGTAGACAGGGCTATGAGTTTGTGTGTTTATGATTTTCAGAGTATTGGGGGGGTGGCGGCGTCCAGTAACTTCCTCACCCTTTTGTGTTCCCTAGGCTCAAAAGTTCCATTTAAATACCACCAGCACCCCGCCCACCGTATACCCGTACCTCCCAGCCCCTAAAACCATGTGCACCCCTCAGCTGTCCATTCCACCTAAAAACAGAGCCATGCACACAGGGCTGAGAGTCTGAGTTTTCCCGCACAGACATCCTCTTGTCTCGCACTCCGATTTTGAGGTTTCTCCAGAGGGGATGGGGGGATGGGCTGTCAACCAGGTGCCAAGGTGCCCCAGCCAACCCGGAAAACATTTAATTTTGTTCCTAGTTCTTTAACCCGAGAGAAAAAAGGTCAAGCAACCAATCAGGCATGCGCTGTGCAGGGTCACATGGCCCCCATCAACCAATCAGCGCGAAAAGTACTTGAGTCTCTGTCTCCCTCTTCCCTTCCAACCCTCTCCGTCCCTCCCTCCCTCCTCTTTCCCTCTCTCCCTCTCTTCCTCCCATCTAGCTCCCTCCGCGTCTCGGATACCAAAGGGAAGAGCGATGCTGAGAATGCCCCATTGTCACCCCCCACCCCCACCCCTCACCCATACACACATCCCTGAACCAGTTCGGAGAGGTCTTTGGCATCTACCCTCTGATTCTGACAAAGCTGTATCTTGATGGGAATTGTACACGGACCTGAAGTGCTGAGGGTGCCCTCTGGATTTCTCGTTCACCCCCGTGATCCTGTTCAATTCTCTGGAATTTTTTTCGTAATTACTTTTTTCCCCTCTGGGATTTTTAAGTGTGGGCTCGGGTGTGGATATCAACTCCTGTCCTGCATTCAGATTCTGGCCAAGATGTTCATGCGAGCCACTGCCCCCAGCCCCCCACCCGCAACCCGCCCTACACACTTACCTTTAATGAGTTTTCCTTCTTATCGGATCCTCATCTCATGGGGGCAGGGTAGCAACTAGAAGAAACCCCTTTGGTTTATCTTTTTGGAAATGCCCCAGAAGACCCTAGCTTTGTGAAACTTCCCCCAGGTGTGGTTGAGAAAGAAAGCAAAGGTGTGGAGACGTTTTTTTAAGTTGTCTTTTGCACCTCTGGCTTGTTGGATACCTTTCAGCCAGTTTTGAGTTCTGAGAAAGGGAATGAGCACGGAGAAACATGACACACACACACACACACACACACACACTTCCTATTAGGCAGTCAATGTATCTATTTAATAAGATGATGATGATGAAGAAGATGATGATAGACTAAGTGGTGATCCTGTATCCTGGTCAATAGCTATGAACAGACACAGCTAGTAAATGGATAGGCTTAGTTTTGTGTTTCTGTGGGTCAGATCAGAAGGAGCAAGGAATGAAAACTTCTTTCTGAGTGATAATCTGCATGCTGGGCTAGGCCTTACACCAACCCACTCCTGGTATATATCTAAACAGACTCCTCCCCCACCCTCAGTCTCTCCATCTATGTTCCCTCCTCCCAATCCATCCCCTGCTCTGATGGAGAGTTCTGATGGGCCTCCTCTGGTGACACTGAGGTGCAGGGAAAGGAGGGGAATTCTGAATCTGAACTGGAACTGTCAGCAACCCATTTGATTATCTTCTCTATGGGGGTGCTTTGGGGGACAATTCTGCAGGCCAACTGGGAAGGATTGGCACGAGACATCAAGAGGACAGCTTTTCTGAGAAACCATTGAACCTTCAGTTTCAAAATCATGTTAAAACACACGGCTCTTACTTTGCCTCTTTATGAGTTAGACTTAAACCATGTACACTCTTCTCCTTCTCCTGCTCCTCATCCTCCTTCTTCTATGCTGAATAGTGTGGTGGTGGTGGTGGTGGTGGTGGTGGTGGTGGTGCCTGAGCCCCACCCTCACCTCCACTATGGACCTCTTTTGATAGATCACCAGATCCCATG
>NW_022111304.1:2012834-2052341 GCF_000313985.2 Echinops telfairi | reverse complement strand
TAACTTCCTCACCCTTTTGTGTTCCCTAGGCTCAAAAGTTCCATTTAAATACCACCAGCACCCCGCCCACCGTATACCCGTACCTCCCAGCCCCTAAAACCATGTGCACCCCTCAGCTGTCCATTCCACCTAAAAACAGAGCCATGCACACAGGGCTGAGAGTCTGAGTTTTCCCGCACAGACATCCTCTTGTCTCGCACTCCGATTTTGAGGTTTCTCCAGAGGGGATGGGGGGATGGGCTGTCAACCAGGTGCCAAGGTGCCCCAGCCAACCCGGAAAACATTTAATTTTGTTCCTAGTTCTTTAACCCGAGAGAAAAAAGGTCAAGCAACCAATCAGGCATGCGCTGTGCAGGGTCACATGGCCCCCATCAACCAATCAGCGCGAAAAGTACTTGAGTCTCTGTCTCCCTCTTCCCTTCCAACCCTCTCCGTCCCTCCCTCCCTCCTCTTTCCCTCTCTCCCTCTCTTCCTCCCATCTAGCTCCCTCCGCGTCTCGGATACCAAAGGGAAGAGCGATGCTGAGAATGCCCCATTGTCACCCCCCACCCCCACCCCTCACCCATACACACATCCCTGAACCAGTTCGGAGAGGTCTTTGGCATCTACCCTCTGATTCTGACAAAGCTGTATCTTGATGGGAATTGTACACGGACCTGAAGTGCTGAGGGTGCCCTCTGGATTTCTCGTTCACCCCCGTGATCCTGTTCAATTCTCTGGAATTTTTTTCGTAATTACTTTTTTCCCCTCTGGGATTTTTAAGTGTGGGCTCGGGTGTGGATATCAACTCCTGTCCTGCATTCAGATTCTGGCCAAGATGTTCATGCGAGCCACTGCCCCCAGCCCCCCACCCGCAACCCGCCCTACACACTTACCTTTAATGAGTTTTCCTTCTTATCGGATCCTCATCTCATGGGGGCAGGGTAGCAACTAGAAGAAACCCCTTTGGTTTATCTTTTTGGAAATGCCCCAGAAGACCCTAGCTTTGTGAAACTTCCCCCAGGTGTGGTTGAGAAAGAAAGCAAAGGTGTGGAGACGTTTTTTTAAGTTGTCTTTTGCACCTCTGGCTTGTTGGATACCTTTCAGCCAGTTTTGAGTTCTGAGAAAGGGAATGAGCACGGAGAAACATGACACACACACACACACACACACACACACTTCCTATTAGGCAGTCAATGTATCTATTTAATAAGATGATGATGATGAAGAAGATGATGATAGACTAAGTGGTGATCCTGTATCCTGGTCAATAGCTATGAACAGACACAGCTAGTAAATGGATAGGCTTAGTTTTGTGTTTCTGTGGGTCAGATCAGAAGGAGCAAGGAATGAAAACTTCTTTCTGAGTGATAATCTGCATGCTGGGCTAGGCCTTACACCAACCCACTCCTGGTATATATCTAAACAGACTCCTCCCCCACCCTCAGTCTCTCCATCTATGTTCCCTCCTCCCAATCCATCCCCTGCTCTGATGGAGAGTTCTGATGGGCCTCCTCTGGTGACACTGAGGTGCAGGGAAAGGAGGGGAATTCTGAATCTGAACTGGAACTGTCAGCAACCCATTTGATTATCTTCTCTATGGGGGTGCTTTGGGGGACAATTCTGCAGGCCAACTGGGAAGGATTGGCACGAGACATCAAGAGGACAGCTTTTCTGAGAAACCATTGAACCTTCAGTTTCAAAATCATGTTAAAACACACGGCTCTTACTTTGCCTCTTTATGAGTTAGACTTAAACCATGTACACTCTTCTCCTTCTCCTGCTCCTCATCCTCCTTCTTCTATGCTGAATAGTGTGGTGGTGGTGGTGGTGGTGGTGGTGGTGGTGGTGCCTGAGCCCCACCCTCACCTCCACTATGGACCTCTTTTGATAGATCACCAGATCCCATGCAAGATGGGAAAAGACAAGACACACAGAGGGAGGTTGACTCTGCTGAGGCACCTTGGGATCTTTAGAGTGTTTCAAGCCATTCTAATGTCCAAGTAGACTTTCTTGGTCTCCTAGACTCTTCCTCTCTGTGTGCAATTGCTTGGGGTTGACTTTTTGATAGAAGAAATGTGAGATGTCATTCTGGGCTTTTGTTCTGGGTTCCCTTCTATTGGGGAAAGGAGAACATACTGTGAACCTCCTCCTTGGTGGTAGTGGCACCCCTAGAACTCTTTGAAGTAGAGAATGTAGACAATCTGGATTCAGGACCCCCATGGTCGGGCTTTTGGAGGTAGAGGTTTCCATTTCAGGAGGAGACGGGGCTGCTAGAAGGCCAAGAAAGGCTCATTCTCCCTACTCCTTTCTTGCTTTAGGTCCTTGTAACCAGCACAGCAATGGGTTCTGACTTCTCCTTTGGCTCCTCTCATGAGTTTCCAGGAACTTCAGGAAAAGTGTGGGCTAAGGAACCTGGGATTCTCTTTGTCTTTGAGTCCTACTCTGGAATCTCTCTCTCTATTCTATTCTTAAGGCTTACTTAAGGGAAGGGCAAAAAGGGGTACAGAGATCACCAGGGAAATACCTGTCCTAGCCCTGTGGGGAGGGGAACAGAGGAGATGCAGTTTGGGGCTTGGGAAAGTTGGGCTAGATTATTAGGGACCTTGTTTAGCCCCTGATAACCAGACCTTTAGCATATACCTTGGAGGGGAGGTGGAATAGAAGGCTGTTGGCATGCTGTGGATCTGATATACAGAGGACACGTGTAGAGAAAGTTCTACCCCAGGCAGAGATGATGTGTGTGCAGTCACTGGAATCCTTTCAGGGCTACAGATACTTTCTAGAAATCCCCAGCTCCCGGCCACGTGTCTACAGCAGACTTGCATGAATGTGTATGAAAGAGCTGGTATTCTGGTGTTGGAAGAACTCAGGACCCTAGTGAGTGCTCTGACTTTTCAGCTTCACCTCCCACCCCTGTTCTTCCCAGGAGGCCCACCTACAGACCACTTGTCCTCTTCAGCCTCCTCCCTTCTGCCTCTTTGGGAAATCCAAACCATGGCACAGAGGTCCCCATGGATGGGAGGTCTCAGGGACCCTCAGTGTTGGTTGGCCTGGATTGGGTAATGGGTGTGTGGGAGGGCAATCTGGGGAAGAAATGCCAGATCCCCTTTTCAATTGAATCCCCGTTGCTGGATGCTTTGAACTCCAGGCCAAACCCCTCAGACTGATGCTTTGCTTGGGGAGTGGTGAAAAAAACAATCTTGTCAAGTGAATAGTTCTTTAAGAAGGCAATTTTCTGGCTGGAAATCATGCCTGTGTGCATAGTGCGTGTGCGTGTGCGTGTGCGTGTGCGTGTGCGTGTGTGTGTGTGTGTGTGTGTGTGTGAATGGAGGGAGTAAGGGTCAAGCCCTTCATTTCAGATTGTGTGTCTCCTCCCCCCTGTGGAGGACGGGGTGTGGGCCAAGGTTTTTATTGAGGGTGCTTTTCCTGTAGGGAGCAGCTCTGGGTCATAAATGCCCAGAGGAGGCTGTTTTGATCTGGTGACTTCTCAGGAAGTAGCATCTAAGGTTTGCTTTGTAAATCACTCTTCCCCTAGCTGGCCAGCTAGATTGGATTGCATTTCCCTCAGGGAGCCCACCTGGGGACCCTCCTCACCTCTCTTACCCAGGAAACCAGAGGAGAGGGAAAAAAAAGGGGAGTCTAGAGCCCTAGCACCTTCCACCTCCAGTAAGAGAGTCCTTGATCTAAAAGTCTCCACTAGCTGCCTGGACATTGCTGGGACATCATTCTGTAGCAAATGAAGGCTCACCCTTATCCCCTGGAGCTGGTGCCTCCTATAAGAAAGGGGCTCTTCAGATGAGTTTTTCCAAAAAAAGGTCCTAGAGTAAAGGATCCATTTCCTTTCGCCTGTGCAAAGCCTGGTCTCCCAACCTTTTCCGGTGTGTGGAACTCTCCTTTAAGGCTTGCTGGACACCTCAGCCTGATGGCAGATGCTTCAACTTCTGAGGCTCTCCTTTTCCAGGGCAATTGTCTTCCTGTAATCATTTCTCCATCCCAGTGTCCCTTTCTGGCTAAGATGGGGGGCTCCAGATGTGTAAGAGAGCCCTTCGCGGGAGCTAGGGGGGAGAGACAGGGAGAAAACCCTCCTAGGGCCTGGTGACAGGAAGAAACTCTCTCTGAAATCCCTGACTGGGTTTCATGGGGTTAAGCTATGTGCAAGGTTGTGCGTGAAAGCCTGCAGCCTTCTCACATCTCTCTCCACCCAGCTGTCTCCAAACAAAACCATATTTTACCTAAATGACTCCATTTTATAATGTTAACTAGGCGGAGCCTTCCCCTCTTAAAGATACCCCAGCCCCTCAAGGGCCTTTCCCCTGAGCCCAGGGCTGGGGGAGTAAAAGGAAAACGTGAATAAAGAGCCCTCCACCGCTTCAGATTGGGCTCCATCAGGCCAGGATGGTTTGGGGGGCCCCAGACTTCAGGGCTCCTATCCATCTTCAGAGAAATGCCCCGTGCGCTGGGGGTGAAGTCAGAGATTACAGGAGCTCCTGGACCTTTTTTATCTGTCCTCATCAATTTCCCAGAGACTGTGGGCTAGAACACCCCAAAGCCACAAGAGTCAGAGAAACCCCCCATTCTCAGAGCTCGGTGCAAAGACACCTGTGTTTTCCGAGAGGCCAGCCCTCCTCAGAGTTGTATTTGTAACAATGTATTTATAGATCATTCTGTGTCCATATAACAGGATGGATGTTTTATCCTCCTCTCTGCTCCATATTTAAACGCAGGTTTACAGATCTTTAGATTTATAGATCTATAGTGAACCAAAAAGTTCTCCATCAGAATCATTGTGTGCATATTAATGATTTTTCTATGGTGGCCAGATGTATATGTTGGGATGTGTATAGAGATCTCGCTAAACATCTACATGAATATTGAGACCCCCCTCCCCGCTACTCCCTTGGAAAGAACCATGTTCCCAAATGTGTTCCTCGCTCTATTTTGGAAACTGTCTCTAGGTGTACTCAAAAGTCCGAGACCATAATGTCATTACATACTGAAGCTGCACATGCAGAGATCTTTATAAACGTCACAGTTCTGCTTCAAAGTTATATATCTGAACATGTGCGTAAAGAGGGCTCCACAGTGCACCTGGCTACGTGCGCTCTCTAGAAGGACTGAAACCTATCCTTCCCCTCTCCTCCCTCCCTATATATGTCTCAGCAATCTATAAAGATATCTGGGAGGATGGAGAGGAGATGGAGAACAAATAGCTTTGGGATGCTCTGCTTATTAAAGCAAAGGATTGTGTCAGCTCCAAGTTTATTTCCAAGTGTAGGTCAGCCCAGTTGAGTTGTCTGCCTCTCACTCCCTACTCCAGGGACTGCCACTTCCCTCCAGCAGTCACTGTGACCTAAGGGCCCAGTCCAGCCTCCCAGTCCTGTGGCACCTGCTAAGCCAGCTCCTTACTCCAAAGAGAAAGGGGGGGAAAAAAAGGGCCAGTCCTGTAGCCCAGCTACTCCACTCTCAGGGGGCAAGGGCAGGTCCATTTCCGCCTGCCCAAAGTGGGTCTTTGAAATTTGGGGAAAGGGCATGGAAGGCCCCAATTGTTTTTCTGGAGGGTGCCCAAATGATGCCAGGGTCACCACATGACCCGAAGGTGCCCTGGCCCCAATTGCTTAGGGTGCCCTGGCCCAAGTAAGGGGCTTCGCTGGCTCGCAGCAGCCGGCACGCTTATCGGCTGGGATTGATGCCTTGGCGGCTCCTGTATATCATTTCCAAGATTTTTTCTGTCCAACTCCTCGGCTCTTTGGCTTCCACGGCTTTGACTAATGATTGCTACAGATGCCAACGTCTTCAGAATCCTAATAACTAGGCAGGCAGACTTTTATTTACCGGGCATTGTGGCTGCCTAGGGAAAAGGGGGACCCGGATGGGAGCAGGGGTACACCCAGGGTTGGGGTGCTGTGGGTCGGGGACAAGGAAGAAGGTTGTGACCAACTGGAGTTTTGCAGAACTCCTTCCTCAGTCCCCAAGTCCCTTCACTCCGTGAGGAAAACAATATAATCTATAAACAATACTGCTCCTAGCAACTCCTTGCAGGCTTGTTGTAAAGGATCAAAGAATAAGCAGAACATGGGAGACAAGCAGAGAAGTGTTTATTAGTTGTAAGTAGCTGAGAGATTCAGTGGGAAACCCGAAACCCGGGGCTTGGGGAGGAAAAAGAGTTTCCGTTGGGGGCGGAGAGGATGGGAAAGAGGTCCAGTCCGCTTAGGTGGGAGAAAGGGCATCTTTTATTTTATTTTGTGTCTTCTCCTTCCCCTCCCAGCCCCAAGTTAATGCCTCTCATAAAATACAATTCCTCCTTCCCTTCTTCACCTCGCCTTCCATCCATCCCAGCGATGTAGGAGCTAGACAGTGCGTTTTCCTGGCCCTAGGTGTCCAGCAGCTGCCCCCACAGGTGCTGCCCGCTGCCCTTGGTGGCTGCTGCCTGATGTGGGCCTTCTCTGTATCTGTAAAGCGACAATCAGATCCAACTAGCCGCGGAGTGGGGACCCTGGCCAGTACGGCCAGCTCGGCCTGCCCACTTGCTGATAGCTGGCAAGATTGTGGCCGAATTTGCACCCCCAGACGTCTCTCCCCCTACAGCTGGGGGGCCCAGGGCTTTAGGGGGCAGGGGCTTGAGTTTCCCCCGCCCAGCCTGCAGCCAGGCTGCGTGCCTCCTCCTGGGGACTCTGGCCAGCCCGGCTCACTCATCCTTCGTCTGGGAGGAGAAACTGACAAATGCCCAGGGCCCAGCTGTAAGCTCAGGCTTGGGGTGGTCCCCTGAACACAGAACAGTTTTCTACCAGGGAATAAAGGAGCGCAGCTGAATCCCGAAAGGCAAGTGGGCAGGAGCGCAGGGTCTGCGTCCAGCGTGGTGGGTCGGCGGCCGAGCTGGCCCCGGAAAGCCGAGGGAGGACCATTTCGTTGGCATGTAGAACGAGGCAGCCGCCCGGAACCCCGACCCGGGCCTCGCCAGGCGCTCGCTGGGCAACCGGATGCAGCCTCTCCATCAAGGCCGGCAGGAGGACCCGGAGACACAAAAAGGGAGCCGAAGGATTTAAACAGTCGGAAGCAGAGGCGTCCCAACGAGGCCAAAGCGAAAATCAATCAAGTAATTAAAAATGGCAACGGGGATAAAGCCCGAAGGTTGGGGGTCCTGGGTCCGGAGCAGGCAGCCAAGGTGGGGACTGAAGCGGGCGAACCGCCCAGGGACGCGGCGGCTGGCGGCCAGGCGGACTGCGCGGAGGGGCAGCGGGAAGTTTCTAATAGATCTCTATTGATTCTTACTTGGTTGGGAAAAGCAGGCGTGGTGCCTTTTCCCAGTCCCCGGTCCAGCAGCCGCTGGTGCCCCACTTTGGGGGTTCCTCCTTTTTTATGGGCCCCGTGGCATACAATTGAGGACTGATTCCCAGATCCCAACAGGGCCACGGATGTGCCAGGCACGTTGGCTCCAGAAGGCCCTGGTGACACGGTGACGCTGCCTCTGGGTTTGAGGGGATGGAAGGGAGCGGCATTCCAATTTCAGAAATGTCCACATTTCCCTCTATCTTGATTTCTCCAGCGCTGGATTCAGGACAAGCCTTGGAAAGAACGGGCTGGGTCAAGCTATGGACCAAAGCTTTGGGAGTGGTGGTGGGGCTAGTGGGGTGGTTCTTAAAAGAGGGACTTGGGGCTAAGCAAACTGGACCTCTTTGGGCAGGGGAGGGAAAGGAATCATTTTTGGTCAAAAAGGACAATTCTTGATGACAAAAAAAGTCAGGCACGCAAGGAGTTCTGTTTTGCAAGGAGAAGATGTGCTTCTCATTATGAAGGTTAATAATGGTGATGATCTGATGATCAGCATGCCTGGGTCAGCTCAGAGAGGGACCAAGAGGTTCTCTGTACAGACCTTGCTCACTGTGGTTGTTGGGGAGAATAAATTAAAGACCTCCCTGACCTCTCCACTTCCCACTTCTTAAGAACTCCAGAAAAAGGAGAACTTTCCCCAGTAGCCATCACCCCATCATTTTCCTGGGCTCTGCTCCATCCAATTTGCCCAAATGCACAGTCAGTTTTCCAGGGGATCCCTTCTGAGGAAGGAGCAGGGTTCCACCAGTGGTCACTCTCTGTTCCTGGCGGGACCAGGACTCCCTAGCCTGCTCTGTGGGCTTCCCTTGTTATCCTCAGCCTTTTCTCTCCTAGGACTTGGGGGTCCAGATGGGAGTAGGGGGTGAAGGGTGTCTAGTCCTACAGGGGTCTCTGGCAATGGAGAGGCTGGGAAGGGCTTAGGGCACTTCGGAGATGCCCTCATCAAACCCCAGGAGGGGTTCCCAGCTTCCTAGAATCACATCTCCGAGGAACCCGGGAGTGCCAGCATAGGGAGGCTCCATCAACTGCCCTAAGGTCAGCTTAGTTTCAAGATCTTTCAAAACCCTTTAGGTCCCTTTAGATGAAAAAGTCCCTTGCTCTCTAAGAGGAAAGTTGAGGTTCAAGCCTGGGAAGGGGAGGGCTCCTGCACCCACAAGGCAATAATCCAACAGCAATATTTCTAGTAATCAGAATTAAGGCTTGCATCAAAGGGCAGGCAGAAGAGATAGCCCAGTCAAGTTTTAAAGGGGATGAAATTCAGCAGTTTTGGATAAGGGTGGGGGGGTGTCAGTGAGGCAGGGATGAGCAAGGAAGGGGGTGGGCAACCCAACCTCTAACTAACAATTTCTCCAGCATAAAAATGAAACATCAAATTCGTTAGCCCAGGGCCTTCATTTTTCCCCTTCCACATTATAACTAGTTATTGAACTCGCTGGAAGATCTAAAGGCCATTTGCGAAGAGACAAATTTCAATGGAGTTTCCCCATCAATAACCCCATGGCAGTGACCTATTGGAACAAGTCAAACACCCGAGGTGAAATGCAGGTCACTCTGTCTAACCAATATTAAAATGCGGCCACTTTTTAAAAAGCCACTTTAAACGAGATTTGAGAAAAATTGAATTCCAGGGAAGGCAAGGCAAAGCGGGGGAAATCCATGAGAGGACCTTGCCTGTGGTCTATGAACAAACAAGAGAAATTCATCTTTAATATTTTAAAGGGGGGCAAATTAACATTCCATGATTGCTTTTTTTGAGACTATAAGCAATTCCAGGAGAAAAAAAAAGGTTGAGTATTTTCTGGTGACACGTCCGGGTTATTAAAATCATTTTAGACCAATTCATTACTTTTATTGACAAGAGATTTAAGAAAAAAATCAATTAAGCATTTGCATATTCTTTTGCATACATTAGCCCTGCTGCTGACATTGGAAAGGGACAAAAACAGACACATACACACATATGTATACACACACACACACACACACTCATACATGCACAAAAGGGGAAAAATGGGTCATGAGTCTTGCTTTAGTTGTGATTTTTAGGTTGCTGGGAGAAAAAAAATCAAAATGAAATTAATTGCTTGGTCACATACCATCTGAATGTGGATTTATTTGAGGAAGAGGGGGGGAAATGTTGCATTTTTTTAATTTCTAAAAACAAACAAAACAATTCCCTCCCAAACATAAACAAGGGAAATCCTGCATTTCATTTCGGAGCTGGAGAAAAAATGACTGCCATTTCCCTTTGCCCTCCAAATCCTAAATTGGTTCTCTCGTTTCTTTTTCTTCCCCAGAAAATTCAGGGAGCCTGGGAGGTGAGGTTTTAACACAGCCCAGAATCTATCCTTAGAGCTGCTTAGGGCTCAGCCGGCAGCTTGTTCCTGGGGAGGGGAGGAATATGGGTTATCCAACGGTCAGTATGGTAATCTGGGCACAATAAGGCCTTGCACACAATGGACACATATTTTTCTTCAGCAGTGTCAGAAGGAAAGAGCTTTGTACTGAAACGTGTTTCCGAAAGAGAAACCAGATTGAGATTCAGAGGAGAGTGTGAGTGTGTGTTTGGAGAGAGAGAGTATGTGTGTGTGTAGAATGTTTGGGTGCTGGCAAAAATGGGGGTCAGAAAAAATAAAAATAAAATTGAGGCAGAGCAGGGTGGGAGACAGCAGAGGTGGTGTGGATCCTTGGGCTGGCAAAAGGGAGGCAAGAGCGGGAAGCACAAAAGAGGACAGCCCCACATTTGAGGATTCATCTCAGGCCAGGGGTGCTTTAGTAACCCCATCCCAATTAAGCCAGTGCTAAGTGCAAGAGCCCTGGAAAAAGATTTTATTTCCATCCTTGTGATAATAGGCAGGTGAAAATATTTTATGTACATGGGTGGTGGGGTATTTTTTGCTATTTACCCATGTGAATCATTCCTTGATATTAGGCTATCTAGGATCACCAAAAGAGTTCTCTGTAGATGGTGAAGGTGAGTGTGGGCACATTTGGGGTAATCTCTAAGCTCTCCCTTTCTGAATGTGCATGTTGAGTTAGCTGTGCAAACCTGGAATGAGAACGCCACGTATTTATGGCTGCAGGAAGATGCATTTACCATATTAATAAACATAAATCATATGAACGCATATATATGTATTTTGATGTTAACCATAGGTACCAAAGACCGACTTGACATTCAATTGCAGTGTCCCTCTGTGTCTGCCCACACATGCTGGTAAGGAGTAGGCTTTCTACGCCATCACCTTCAACCCACCTGCAGGTGATCAGAAACCTGGTGGGAAAAGGTGTGCAATGGGCTATGCTCTGGGACAGGCTCCCTAGCAAGCCCCAAAGGGTGAGCAGATAGAAGACAAGAGGGTAGAGGCCGGGTAGATCTGGCAGAAGCAGGGAGTGAAGGCCAGGAGGAGAGAAGCCAGGCCGAAAGTTCACCTATCCAGGTGGGCAGGAGAACATTCCAGGCTGGGAAGGGGTGGGACAGCTAACATCCAGGTGCAGGCCCAGAAAGGAGATTGGGGGTGGGGTGGGAAGTTTTGCCCCACTCATTAACCTTCCCCCTACCTTACCTGAGCTCTCCTGGAGCTCCAGCCCGCCCCACGGAGCTGCGGTTTAGAGTCTCTTCTTGTAGTCCCATCCAGAATCCAACATCAGTTGTCCTTTGCCCTCTCCCAAGAAGTTATCACCAACGCCCCCCACAAACATTTGCCAAGAAATAGCCAGCAAACAAACAAACAAATAAAACCACCCTCACACAACTCCAAACCACTTCCTACCAAGCAGCACCCCTGCTTCGCCTCCTCCCCCTCTCCCCCCCTCACTCACAGTCTCAATTTCCTCTTCCATCCAAACCCCAGCCCCAGCCCGTCTGGTGGCAAGAGGGCCCGACAGGAGTGGGCAAGGGTTCCAACCAATTTGGGAAAACTAGGATTCTCCCCTAAAAGATGTCTCCGGGGTATTACAGTTCCCTTACCCAGCGGTGGCAGTAGGGGCGGGGCGCTGTCCTCCGTAGAAGAGGGTATCCAGGGACTCCCCACCCCCAAGCGCAGGCTCTTCCCCAGTCAGGCGCCCTTCGTGGTGCCAGAGGTGAGTGGGGTCGGAAGCTTAGGAACAAGGCCAGAGGCCGGGGACCCGAGCCAAGGCTCGGTCTCCTTCGGCATCGCCCGTGGCCCCGCTGCCCTCCCAGCCAATCCTCAGGGTGAGCCCCTAATTTGAAAGAGGGGACCCTTTCCCACAACCCAAGTTGGTGAGGGAAGGGCTGGGAGGCACCCGCCTTCAGCCTCTCCTTTTCTCTAGGGCTTTTTTCCCTCTTTCCCTTTCTTTCCCTTTCCCCTCCTCATTCCCTTAATTGCAGATGTTCTAATTAAACCCTCAAATAGTTGTTATGCCGTTTTAAAAGGTACTTATTCAAGTGTCAACCAGGCTGGGCTGGGAGGAGGCAGCGTAGGGCGGCGAATTAAAGGTGGATTGACTAATCACGGCGGCGATCATAATAATAAAATCAGAGGGGGGAAAAAAATCACATTACGACTTTTCGTGGAAAGGAGGGCGCAGGCAGCCAGCGGCCGCCAGTCCTGCGCCGCAGCCGACACAAAGAGCGCGGGCGATTCCGCGAGACTGATTTATGACGTTTTACAGCCCTATAAAAGCCGGAGCGACGAGGCAAGCGCTCCTACCACCGCTGGCAGATTTAGTCTAATAAATAAAACATAAACAGTTAACTTTATGTGTCACTTTTATTGTTATCAAGTAAAATATAGCCGAGCCCCGGCAAGCTATGATTTTAAACTATAATTGTTATCAAGTACAACAAGGGGACTCCCTCCCTCCCAGGGCTCTCCCCTCCGAGCCCCCTCCCCCCTCCCCCAACCTCTACCTCTGAGTAATAGAAGATCAGTTAATTGGAAATGGTGGCATGATGTGACCACCCCTGGCCAGAGAGAGAGTGTTCGGGGGAGCAGCTCTTCTTATGCCCCCCATCGTGCTCTATCGCCCTGCCACCCCCTCCCCAAATCACATCCTGTAGATGTGTGACAGCAGGGGTGGGGGGGGATGAAAGAGCTCGCAGAGGCCTGCGCTGCTCCCCAGCTTAGTGAGTTTACCCCTCAGCTTTTGGAAGGCAGCCTGAAGTTGGCCCTTGGGGATGCGTGTTTACATGTAAACACACGTGTTACATGGCTACACTCCCTGGCCGGAAGCAGCCTCTGCTCGCTCAGGCCTCTCTCCTGGCAGGCCTGCACTCTGTGTGGCTGGAGAAAGAAGAGCTCTCAGGCCCTGGCTGGGCACCGGGGGTCGGGGAGGGGAGGCATCGATGCCTGGCAGGGAGCTCTCTTTGAGGCAGCCTTGGGTACTTGGCAGAGGCTGTAGACCGGGTAGGATCGCAGAATTCACCCTGAGGCAAGTAGCACGTGTGATCCTCTGCCCTCCGCTGGGTCCGGGAGGGCCTGAGGCCACCAGGGCAAAGCTAGGCTACCGGAGCTGCCTTTTCCAACCACTTCCTGTCTTTCTTCAGCCGGGGGCTCAACCCCCACACATCCAGGCATGACGTCAGCATCATTTGCATCCAGCTGCCTCTACCTGTCCGCCCACCTGGGACCCTGCCTCGCCAGGCCCCAAGGCCAGAGGGTTGGGTGAGTGTGTATAGGGATGGGGACTGAACTCTGGTATCCTTGGCTGGGGTGGGGGGGGGTTGTCACCCCAGGCTCTCTAGCCTCTTGGCTCAGCCTGGACCCCTCCCCATCCAACCTCCACTCCAGTCCTTTTACAACTTCCTCTTCCTGCGAAAGAGGGGCGCTGTCCGGTGACCTCCACAGACTGAGACACGATCGCCACGAATGGAGACCCCTGGAAGCGCTCAGAAGCCAAGGCCCACCGGGGCTCACCGGAGGCCTGCAAGGAGACCCTGGACTGGGGCCGAATCACAGCTTCCCGACAGATCCCCTTCCCCAAGCCTAGGCTTTGGAAGGGAGCTGGGGGCTCCCCACCCCGTTCTGCAGGGGAGGGTTGTCAGTCTGGCGGCGTGTGCACTGGGGCCACCCCAATCCCCGCCAGCTATCCCCACATCATCCCCACCAATATCAGCATCATCACCACCACCACCACAAAAAAAAAATTGGATACATTTTGAATAAAGCGATTCGGTTCCTTATCCGGGGACTGGGTTGCTCCGTGTGATTGGCCGGCGGAGTCACATGGTGAAAGTAACTTTACAGGGTCGCTAGCTAGTAGGAGGGCTTTATGGAGCAGAAAAACGACAAAGCGAGAAAAATTATTTTCCACTCCAGAAATTAATGATCATGAGCTCGTATTTGATGGACTCTAACTACATCGATCCGAAATTTCCTCCATGCGAAGAATATTCGCAAAATAGCTACATCCCTGAACACAGTCCGGAATATTACGGCCGGACCAGGGAATCGGGATTCCAGCATCACCACCAGGAGCTGTACCCACCACCGCCTCCGCGCCCTAGCTACCCTGAGCGCCAGTATAGCTGCACCAGCCTCCAGGGGCCGGGCAATTCGCGAGGCCACGGGCCGGCCCAGGCGGGCCACCACCACCCCGAGAAATCGCAGCCGCTCTGCGAACCGGCGCCTCTCTCAGGCGCCTCCGCCTCCCCGTCCCCAGCCCCGCCAGCCTGCAGCCAGCCAGCCCCCGACCATCCCTCCAGCGCCGCCAGCAAGCAACCCATAGTCTACCCATGGATGAAAAAAATCCACGTTAGCACGGGTAGGCAACTTTGCTTTTTGCTCTCCCCCTCCCTCCCCTGTCCCCCAGCGCTCCCCACCCTCCCGGGCCCCTCCGGCCCCCGTCCTCCTTTCTCTCCTTCCCCCTCTCTCTCCAGGAGCGACTCTGGGTTAGCACAATTGAACTGGATTTACGAGCGAGAATGGGTAATTACATCCCCCATAAATTTTATGGCTTAGCTACTCTGGGCAGTCCGAGCCATGTGCTACGATCTGTTATGTATGTGTGAAAACTATGCTCGCTTTCTAAGGGCGCATAAATAATTCAGTGTCGTTACAATGAGGATTCCCCTCTTATTACACTACAAAGTCTCCAGCTTCCTTCAACTTCTTTATAACCCATTTAGCTTGATGACTTTATTTCCACCACCCCCTCCTCCTGCTCCACAGGGCTGAGGATGGGGTGAGGGTGGGGGTGCGGGGAGCCTGCTGCCTCTGAACCCCACGATTTGCTTTCCCCCCCCTCCCCCTCCTTCCCAGTGAACCCCAATTATAACGGAGGGGAACCCAAGCGCTCGAGGACAGCCTACACCCGGCAGCAAGTCCTGGAATTAGAGAAAGAGTTTCATTACAACCGCTACCTGACCCGGAGGAGAAGGATCGAGATCGCCCACTCGCTGTGCCTCTCTGAGAGGCAGATCAAAATCTGGTTCCAAAACCGTCGCATGAAATGGAAGAAAGACCACCGACTCCCAAACACCAAAGTCAGGTCAGCGCCCCCGGCCGGCGCTGCACCCAGCACCCTCTCAGCAGCCACCCCGGGCACTTCCGAAGACCACTCCCAGAGCGCCACGCCGCCGGAGCAGCCACGGGCAGAGGATATCACCAGGTTATAAAACATAACTCACACCCCCGCCCCCACCCCGTGCCCCCCGACCCTCCCCTCACACACAAATTGACTCTTATTTATAGAATTTAATATATATATAAATATATATTTTGGTTCTTTTCTCTCTTCCTCCCACCTTGTCCCTTGTCAATTCCAAACAGACAAAAACAGATAAACAAGCCCCTGCCCGTCTCTCCCTTCCACTGTTAAGGGCCCTTTAAAGCATGTGATGTGGTCTTAGCATGGTACCTGCTGGTTGTTTTGGGTTTTGTTTTTTTCTTTCTTTCTTTTAAGGTTTTTTTTTGGGGGGGGTATTTATTTTTTGAGGAAAAAAGCTGCGAAAATTATATAATGCTAGGTGCGACGGTCTGGTTTGGGTGAATTTCAGGGGAAATGAGGAAAAGAAAAAAGGAAAGAGAGAGCTTTTTAAGCCAATTCTCCTCCTTCTCCTCTTCCTTCCCCCCCTCCTTCCTTAGGCCTTTTGCATTGAAAATGCACCAGAGGAGGTTAGTGGGGGGAAGTCGTTTTAAGGAGAACAAAGCTATGAAGTTCTTTTGTATCTGTGGGGGGGGTGGGAAGAGAGAGGAAGACAACAGACAAAGCTAAATGCATCTGGAGAGCCTCTCAGAGCTGTTTAGTTTGAAGAGCCAAAAGAAAATAAAAATGAACTTTCAGTTCAGAGAGACAGTCTATAGGTAGAGTGCCCCCCTCCCCCCATCGTGGTTATTGTGTTTCTGGACTGAATTTACTTGATTATTGTAAAACTTGCAATAAAGAATGTTAGTGTCGATGTGAAATGCCCCGTGATCAATAATAAACCAGTGGATGTGAATTAGTTTTACGTCAATGTCTGATGGTTTCTTTTTATCCCCCTCCTCCTTCTGGCCTGGGAACATCCTACCTTCTCTATAGTTACCTAGGTTGACTCTAAGCAAACACAAAGCTTAACTCTCAACTCCAGTTCTCCAAAGTCTTTAGAAGAACCAGCAAGGGGTGGGGGTGGGGCAGGGGACCCTCAGTTGAGGGGACATGGCAGGTGAGGGCTGATTTCTCCTGTCCCCTTCCTGCTGAGTCTGCAGAGACTCCCAGGGATACTTACTGACAGTGGAGCTGGGTGGGAATGGTGTTGCATATTCTGTATAACCCCTTCCTCTGGTCTATTTCCCTTTTCTCCCCTAAGAAGGCAAGTTTCAGGAGTGGGAGGGAGAAGACATTTTAATGTGTTAGAGCTTGGGTGGGTGAGGGATGAAGGGAGATGCCCTATCAACATGCAAGTTCTCCTTAAAAGAAGAAAAGGGGTTTGAGCTGGTGATTCCTAGGCAGCAAAGTGACCTGTCAGATGGCTTTTCTGTTTGTTTAGACTTGGAGAGAAGGGTGAAGTGGAGGCCAGGGGCCTTCCAGGCCCCCTTGCACGGGTAGGCCTCAAAGCCTGGTGCTGGGAGATAATGTAACACTTTAATTTCCCCCTCACTTTCATTGTGGACCTGTTAGGTGTCCAGAAAAGACTTGGGGAGAGGCTGGGACTATTCTCTGGTCCCTTGACCTCCCTGGAAACAATTTCTGGGTTTAGGGAAAACCTAAAGAGGACCAGGTGCCTACCAAAAATACTGTTTCCTCGGGGTTAAAACGAAAGAGTGGGGAAAAGAAAAGAAACAAAAAATGATCCTGGATGACTTAAATAATTAATCCAAGCCAAAGACTCCTAAATAATTATAGTCTCAAAGACTAGACCCTAAGCGGGGCCTACTCAAAGTTTTGCTCATTTGTGAGGAAAAAGAATAGGAGTCATCATCGATGGTCCTGGAACCTCTTCCTTTCAGGCATCTTATCCGATTTCAGGACCGAGGAATATCAGAAGCAGAAGAGGGTGAGGAGGACTGAGATGTGTTGGGAAGTCAGGAAAATTCCTATTTTTGATCCCCAAAATCTTGACACAAAGGCAACAGGGTGACCGACTTGTGAAAATCTGTTTGGTGTACTTTGGATCTGCTTCTCCTTGGGACCACTTGCTGGCGGATAGAGAAAGAGTGAGTTGGGCGAATTTGCTGGGTTTTCTAGGTTTACTTTCTCTGCCCTCAGTGGTGCCCTGGAGACAGCAAAACATGCTGCCTACAATGTGAGGAAGCAGGGCCACCCATTATCTAGAGTTATTTTGTGTAATCAAGCAAGTCAGGGGCCAAAAAACCGGGGACCAGCACCCCAATCATCTTGGGAGAGTTGACTTTAGGGCAGACAAGGGGTATGTAGCTGCCCTTGGGGAAAGGAAGGGAGGGAGGGAAGGCCTGATGGGGCATCTTTTCAAGTCTATAAGGAAGCTGAGGTGGAAAGGAGAAAAATTTTAAAAGGAAATTAGGATTTGTAGCCCTTGCCTAAGTTTGTTCCTTGGAACTGGGGGAGTTTATCTGGTCCCTGTCCCTGCGCCAAGAGGGGAAAGCACCACATTTTATTTCTTCAGTTTCTGCCTGAACTTGCTGACAGGACACTCTTTAGAGAAGAAAAAACAGCATAAAAGTAGTGGGACCTTTATTTTATTTTTCCTTCTTTATGGGATTCTGTTTCAAAAGTGTGCGCATGCAAACACACACACACACACACAGAGTCAATGTCTGTTGCCTATTCTTGATCTACAAAGGGGCAACACCAGAAATCTGTAAGTTTTGACAAAACTAAACAAAAACCCTTTGCATTTAAGTTTTGAAGAACTTGGCTTCTGGCTATGCCTCCAGGAGGTTCCCATCTCTCCTTTTTGTCCAAAGCACCCGTTTGCCTTAGACCTGACCACTTAGAATAGGCTGGGGAGAGGTGGATGTTGGGGGGTAGCCTGCACTGAGCTCCAGTCTCAGTATCAGTGCTCCCCCTGATGCTGCTAAACCTCACTGGGAAGTGGAGGACTGGGGTTTTTATTGAAGTTGGGTTGAGCAGTGGGGAAAGGCTGGGGTAGGGGGAGGATGCGGAACCAGGTTCACGGGGAGGACACAGCATTTTCTCTCCCATTGCCTTTATATTCAGCAGCGCCTCTGACCTCTCCCCCACCCCCACCCCCAGCCCTCTGAAGCCAGCCCTTGCTCAGCCCCTGGTCTCACATAAGGATGCCACTGCTTTTGTAGAGCTGGGGGTTTCTTGCCCAAAGTAATGGGAGAGGCAAGGCGCAATGAATGCCTGCTAGCGCTTTGTATCTCACCCTCGCCAATGGCTCAATAAAAAGAAGACAGGATGAATCGGAGACCAATATTCCAAAGTCCTTCTCGCCAAGCATGGGGAGATCCCAGCAGATCAAAAACCCCTTGGCATGTAAGTAGTTAGACTGGATCTGCTCTGGGGGCGGGGGGAGGAGGCTCAGGAGTTTAAACTATTGCTGTTTTTATCTTAACTCTGGGACTCTGGAGGGAAATCCAGTCTTGAACAATGGGGCTCTGCTGGGGACTTGGGGGTCAATGAAGTTGGTGGACTTGGATGGTGGAGAATCTTGGCTCCAGGAAGGAGAGAGGGGGCCTACAAAGTGAGGCTGGGGGAAGCCTACTAGGGAACTGGGTTCCTCTGAGAGCCTCCCCTCTGTTGTTTGGATGAAGTTCCTGCAAAGTTTGCTCAGCAAGCCTCCTCTGAGAGAGGATTTCACAGAAAGGAATCCAGGGTCCTCTGCCCAGTGTTGGGTGGTGTGAGCAGTCAGTGTGATACACGGGGCAGGTAAAACTCTTAAGGGGTTCTCAGGAGCTTGGGGCCAGGGTGCCCTCTGCTAGGCGTAGTTTGTCTGTGTTTCTCAGAGTGATGGGACCTGGCTCAGAGATATTGGGATCTGCAGGGCGCTGTGACCAACCGAGGGGAACAAGCGCTGCGACAAGTCCACTCTCTCTCTCTCTCTCTCTTGCCCAATTCTGGAGGAGCCACGTTTTGGGGTTCCCCACAGCTTCTACCTGTCACTTCTTCGCCTTTGGGGGGCTCATTCTCTTTTAAAGACTATCCTTCCAAGGGTCCTCTCCTAGGCTGGGAAAAAGAGAAGGAGGATTCCCCACCAGAGCGGGGCCACCAGAGCAGAGGGAATATTTATTACCTCTCTGGATGTCATTACCTAAGAATACAATTTTATGAACTTCCTAATCTGTTAGCTTGATTTATCTGGATGGGCAGGGGCCCAGAATAAACATTTGGGGGATTTGAAGGTGGGAGGGGAGGAGGGGGGAGTCTGTGCCTGTGACCCATCTTTCAGATAGAACCGACTGTTCCCCTTCCACTCGGCCTACTTTTTCTGCACCCCTCCTTGCAATTACCATTCTAATTTCATTTTATTTTTTCCTATAATGTGTGGCTTGCTGGGGATGTCTGAGTTTTAAGTGCCCCCTGAGGGTTCACAGTGATGGGATTCACTGTTTGAACCAGAGACTTGAAGGAGTCCCTCAGCCACCTTCCAAGCCTTCCCCAGGAGTTTCAGTCCTTTTTGAATGGGAGGGGCAGGAAGAAGTTAAAGGCAATCTCAAGATTTTCTCCTCTGGGCTCCTCCGGGGAAGGGGGTCTCCAGCCTGGGCCTGGCCCTCCCTCTGTGCGTAAGGGTCTCTGGGACTTGGGGTCTTGAGGATCTTCAACACATGGGCAGATCTGGGAGAGTCAGCAGGGAGAAGGACCTTGGCAGCTCAATCTTCCTGCTTCCGGCTCCTGGCCAGGCCCAGGGGAATAATTAGGGGGAAGGGGAACCGGGATGGGTCCCAACTGTGTGGAGGGTCTCAGGATATGTTTGAGCAAGGGGGCAGGGTTAAAGAGTCTAATGAATGGGAAAGCCCCATTTTAAATGTCTAGTCCCCATCAGGAATGGCCAGATGCCTAATCCATAGAGTACTCTAGGTTCCCCTTCGCCTGCTTGCCCTGCTGGGATCCACGGCTAGCCAAAAATCCAAGGGCCCGCTTCTCGCCCTCCTTCCCGACTTCCTTGCTTCCCAGCGTCAGAGTTGGGGAGAGGGGAGTATATTGGAAACTCTGAGCAGAGAAACCCTAAAACAGAGTGGGGATAAAGCACTGCCCAACAGCCCGACCCAAGATTCCCTCTCCTGCCTCCTGCTTCCAGGAAAACTCCCAGCGGGAATAGAGGCAGAAGGCCACGGTGTGCGGCTCTCTCCGCTTCCTTTCTTCCAGCGGCCCGGGTCTTGGGGATCACAAGAGGGGACCAGGGGAGCAAAGGCGAAGTGCTAGAAGCCGCCCGCGGCCCGGCTCCTCGGGATTCCACGCCGCAGCGTTCGCCCAGGGCGCGGTGTCGCCTTCGGCTGGGTCACGACCCCAGGCTCTGACTGCGGACAATGGGACTCAGGCGGGGGCATGGGGTGCGTGGGCAGCAGGCGGGTTCACTGCGCGGTGAACTCCGCGAAGCCCAGGGGTCTCGCCCTTTGGAGCTCAACCTCGCCTTTCTTTCCGCGGGGGCACCGTCCATTTTTGCCCCCCCCGCGGACAATCGAATGGGCTCTAGGATGGGCGCTGCGACCAAGACCCCCACCGTGGCCACCACCAAATAAGGAGATTCCTTGTCTAGAAATGAACCGATAGTGACTCTGAGTTCCCAGAGCAGGAAATGGCAACCTCTCAAGATCTCTGTGGGGATCCAGAGAGGAAATCTAGTGGTGAGTAGAAGGATTCTGGACCCATGGTCGCCTCCATCAGGGGAACGGCAGGCTGAGAAGGGATTTCTCTCAGATCACAGGGCTAATGACCGCCCTGCCCTCACTCCCCTGGCCTTTGTCCCCATGCAGGTTATCCTTAAGGCTGTTGTACAGGGGAAGCATTCTCAGTCTGGAGGGTTGGCCTACTGGCGGAGGAGGTTCGTGCCTTGAGAGATGTCACCTAGCCGATTTGATTTTCTTATTGTTGGGGCCCACTCTTGGGAGCACTCCTGGCTCTTGGGAGGAGGTGTCTTCTCCTTTAGGAGGGCCACATAGTGCTGGTGGTTTTGTACGTGTGTAGCCCTTTTACTCAACTGGACCAGACTTTGGAAAACACACCTTCAGAGTGGGTGCTGAGTCCCAGCCAGAAGAATCAGGCGACCCCAGAGAGTTTGGGGAGAGGAGAAAATAGGGGAGGTACAGAATATTCCAAAGGTCTGCTGGCGACCATTGCTTTTAGCAGACGCCTCCCTCTCTGTCCCGTTTCTTAGCACGGTTTGCAGGCTTTGGCCTGAGGTACTGTCAGATGAGCAGAGGAGCTGTGTGCCTTCTAGGTAGGAACCTCTCCAAGGGTCACAAACTGTTTTGGGAGTATGGACACACACACACAGTTGGACCCTGTCCTTGCTTGGCTGTTACAGGGTGTCTGCTTAGTATTTCTGGTGTTTGCTGTTCTCCATATTTCTGCCCATCCGTGCTCCCCTTCCTCCCTCGCCCTGCAGTGACTCTCTAGGACAATCCTTGGGTCCCAGCATCCCCTGGGATTCTCCTCCCACTGGGAAAGCAGAGGCAGTGACACCAAAAGGTGGGGTGGGGTCACTGGGAGGGACAGCTGAGGTTCAAAGGCTGTGCTGACTGAGCCTCCAGTCCAGGCCACTTCAGGGCCCATCGGCCCCTTGCAGAATGGCCCCTGAGCCCACAGCAAAGAGAACACAGTTTTATAGCCTGGGGCAGATGTTGGCGCTGCCAGCTCACCACCGGATTCCCCTTTATCTCTCCTCCACCAAAGAGGCTCCAATCTTGCCTGTACCTTTGTTCTCCCACCTCCTCTTCCTCTGTTTGATCCAGCCTTACTCCCCTCAAATTGTCTCTTTAGATCTGAAAGCATCTGTTCCTGCTGGCCCCTCCCCCCACAGCCATCTTCCCTCCTTCTAATGCTCATCAGATTAGGCAGTCAAAGAAACCCTCAACTACAGGGCCTCTGACCTGTTCAGCTACCCCAGGGCCCAGAGACTTCTGAGGCCAGTAAAGGAGACCCTTCCTCAGCCCCCAAGTGTTTTTATTTAGTTCTCCCAGTTGGAGAGGGTCCTGGAATTGAACTATTTGGACCTTGACACACACACACACACACACACACACACACACACACACTTCCCTCACTAGGACAATTCTCCATTAAAGTCTGGCTAAAGCAAGGAATCTGAGGCTGGAGGACTGAATTATTTAGATAAGTGCCTCAATTCTCTGATTTTTGTTTGCTCTACATTTTGAATGTATCATCTTAATTATCCCATAAATAGGAGAGTGCCTGTCCTAGTTACCTAGCACTGCTATAACAGAAGTACCACAGGTGGGCGGCTTTAACAAACAGAAATTTATTTTCTTCTCAGTTTAGGAGATTAGAAATAAGAAAGTCAGGGTGCTGGTTCCAGGGGAAGGCTTTTTCTCTTAGCTCTGGGAAAAGTCCTGGGAGAGGTTGTAGGACATTCCTTTTCCAGGAGTTTCCAGTGCTGGCTTGCTTAACCTCTTTAAAAAAAAACTTTAAAAAACTATTTTATTTTTAAAAAATCATTTTATTGGGGGCTCTTACAACTCCTAAAATATTCCATGCATCAGTTGTTTCAAGCATATTTGTACATATTCTGCCATCATATTTAACCTCTTTTATATCTCAAATGAGATTAACTAAAAATATAGGCCATGCTCATCCTGACTCATCAGCATAACAAAGACACCATGTTAGCAAATGATGGTAGAACCAGAGGCATACTGGTTAGGATTTAGAACACATATTTGGGAGTGGGGGAGGGGATACTTCAATCCACAACCTTGTCTTTCTGAGTCCCTTTTCCTGGTCATTTCCTTGTCATTCTCTCAAGCCCCTGCCCTTGGCTGCAAAATCATTGTTTGAGCAATCAGAGAGTCTCCGGTCCCTCCAAACTCTGAAAAGCCAGGTAGGATTCATGCTCTGTACATCAGAGCGGCTCTGTGTCTTTGCCTTTAAAAAAAGACAAGAAAAAGAAAAGAAAAGGACTCCCCCATTCTCTTATGCTCCTTCCCTCATACATCCCCAGAGGAGAGGTGGTCTCCACAGCTTGGAAGAGGGGCTGGTAAACCCAGTAAGGAGAGACCACTGCCTGTCTTTTTCTCTCTTAGTTGATCCAGTGGTGTCTACAGCCACATAGTTCAGGCCCAAGGCTCTTGAACTCTATCTGGTAAACCTGTCTTTAGCAAAACCCACTTTAAATCCTCAGGGCACCAGACTGGAAGAATCCCAAGGTGCTGGCCCTAGCGCCCATAGTTGACAAACCATGTTGTTGTTGTTAGGTGTTATCAAGTCACTTCTGACTCGTCGCAACCTTACGTGCAACAGAAGGCAGCACCGCCAGGTTTTGTGCCACCCTCACAATTGTTGTCATGTTTGAGCCCATTGTTGCAGCCACGGTGTCCATCCATCTTACTGAGGATCTTCTCTTGTTTGCTGCCCCTCTACCAAGCATTGTGTAGAAAAGAGAAAGCCCTTGTCAGTCCCTTACCTCCAGCTCCTTCCTAGGATCCAGCTTCTCTCTGCCTGGAATCCTTCCTCCTATTCTGTCCTGCAAGAGCAGCTATTGGTCAGGAGTCCCAGATTAGTGCTGGAGGTGTTTCTGCTACTCAGTCTCCATAGCAATGAGAAGCAACTAAACTCCCCACTGGTCTGGTTCAGTAGACCTGGACCAGCTGGGATGTTCTCTGGGGGAATTTGAACTAGGAAAGATGCAGGAGACAGCGCTATAAGCACCCACGCAAACACGCACAGTGTAAGAGGAATGACTAGGCAATAGAGTTCCTCCCTCAAGTCTCCAATCTCACTGATCTTTCCCTCTGCACAGGTGCTTATGTAGCGGCACATACGTAAAACACACATGCACCCCAACATACTTTCTTCTGTTTCTATATGCATTGGTAAGTAGCTTTGCTGAAGACAAGGTGTGAGTGTGTGTACACAGGCAATCAGTGACAGGATAAGCTTCCAGTCAAAGCATCTAGGAAGTGGATTCTTTGACTTTTCACTGCGGTCACTGCTGACAGAGGCTCTTGTTGGCCTTCCTGCTCCATGAGCTGCTCTCAGAGCCCCATCCCTTTGCTGAGGACTAGGTAGCTTGAGGACTCACCCTTGATTCCATGACTTGGCTCCTTTCCCTCTAAGGAGTGACTACTGAGAAAGGAGGTGGCGGTCAGAAGACTCCCAGCAGATCATATTTCTCACTTAAGTGTCAAAGTGAAATCGAAGCCACAAATATTTGTCTAACTCTCCAAACTATGATATCTGGCCCCTAGAACCCATCCTTACATGTGAACCACCCAGCCAACAACCATAACAACAAATGAATCGTGATCTCCTATATGCTTGCTAGGAGTCCTGGTGAGGTACTGGGTTCCCTGTTGGGCTGCTAACTACAAGGTCAATTCCACCAGCTGCTCTGTGGGGAAAAGAAGAGCTTTTTGTTCCTGTAAAGATTGACAGTCTCAGAAGCCCACAGGGACCACTCTACTGTGTTCTCTAGGTCGCTACGGGTTGGAATCAACTTGATGACAAAAGGTTTATATGCTTACTACATACCAGGCATTGCGTTACGATTATTAACCACCTTACACTGATGTTGGGATGATTTCATGGGTGACAATATGAAAAGTATTTAGAGTAGTGCTTGGCATACAATAAGCTTTCAGTGAGTGAGTGATCTATTATCATTATTAACAATAACTAGCATTTTTATATGCTTACTACATACCAGGCATTGTGCTTAGTTCATTATTTCATTCAAGCCTCAAAAGAACCCTGTAAGGAGATTATAACCCCACAAAAGGAAATTGATAAAAGTTTGAGGGGCTAAGCATGTACTCTGCTGGCAGGCCAGGACTCCAATCAGATTTGCCTGACCCAGAGTGGGTGCTCTGAACCTCTCTGGTTTTTCAATCAGGACAGATATAGGCTGGCCATCGGCTGTTAGAATAGGACTTAATTTGTTTGGCAGGGAGATACTGGTGAGGCCATAGAAACAGCACTAGCCCAAGGCCTCATAGAATTGAGAGTCATCTAGGGTGCTTGTTCTGTTTGACTTGGTTTGCTTGGCAGGTTCTTGTCCTTATCAATCCCATGCTCTCAGCCATTGGGCCTCAAACCTTTTGGTCTCAACTCCTTTACACTTTAAAAAATTATTAGGACTCCTGTGAACTTTTGTTTATATGGATTATACCTATCAATATCTACTACATTAGAAATTTTGAACGCATACCTTTTTATTGTAGTAAAATTGTTAGGTTGCTAGTTGTCACCGAGCCAGCTCCAACCCATAATGACCCTTTGTGGAATAGAACTGAACATTGCCCACTGCCATCATCAAGCCCATTGGTATAGTCACTCAGCCAATCTGCCTTGTTGAAGGTTTTCCTCTTTATTATTATTTGGGGGCATGGGGGGGGTTGACCTTCTATTTTACCAGACATGATGTCCTTCTCCACTGGCTATTACCTCCCTTTGCTATGTCCAAAGCACATGAGACCAAACTATCTTATTTCTAAGGAGTATTCCAGCTGCATGTCTTCCAAGACAGACTTGTTTATTCTTCTGGAAGTCCATGGTATATTTAACAGTCTTCTCTAACACTGTAATTCAAATGTCTCAATTTTCTTTTGTCTTCTTCATTCATTGTCCAGTTTTCTTTCTTTTTAAAAAATCATTTTATTGGGGGTTCATATCACTCATCCCATCCATCCATCCATCCATCCATCCATCCATCCATCCATCCACTGTGTCAAGCACATTTGTACATTTGTTGCCATCATCATTTTCAAAACATTTTCTTTCTACTCGAACCCTTGATGTCAGCTCCTCATTTTCCCCCTCCCTCCCATTGTCCAGCCTTCATATGCATCTGAAGTGATTGAAAATACTAATGCATGCCTAAGTTTTCAAAGTGACATCTTTGCTTTTTAACACTTTATTTATTTATTTTGCTTTTTAACACTCTAAAGAGATCTTCTGCAGCAGATTTGCCAAGGCAATATGTCATTTGATTTCTTGACTGCTTCCATGGGTGTTGATTGCTTACCCAGTAAAATGAAACCCTTGACAACTTCAAACTCTTCCCATTTATCATGATGTTGATTGCTGGCCCCGTTGTGCGGAGTTTTATATTCTCTAGATTGTAGTTTGGGATCTTCATCAGTAAGTGCTTCGAGTGCTCTTTGCTTTCAGCAAAGCATGGTCGCGTCATCTGCACAACCGAAGGTGGCTAATGAATCTTCTTCCAATCCAGATGTCGACTTCTTCTTCATATAGTTCAGTGTCTTGAGTGTATGCTCAGCATACAAATTGAATGAGTCTGGTGAAAATGCACAATCCTGATGCACTTTCCTGATTTTAAACCACACATCACAAGTGGGTATTCATGTGTTAAATGCCATCACAAAATTTAGCAACATCACTATTTAGTAAAGTGTGCAATTCTGTGGCATCAAGTAAATTCTAAGGAGTTGTCCAACTGCTACCACTATCTAGTTCCAAAACTTTTCAATGGCCCAAAGAAAAGCTCATTCTCACTCAATAAACATTCCCTATCCTTCCCATCCCTCAATTTGGCAACCACTAATCTGCTGTTTCTATATATTTGTCTCTTCTGCATGGAATTGAGCTTAAAATGCATATTTAGTTTAAAAATAACAATAATACATCCAGTACATGTTAAGCAAAACTACCTTTTTGTTAAATAATGATTAGAGGAGGGTCTGTAAAACCAAGCAGAACATTAGGACAAATCATTGTTTTACATTTTAAAAACTCTTTTTAATGGCTAGCTCAGTAGCAGTAGGATTCTTGAATCTGCTTCTGCATTTGAGTTGTTTTGATATGTTCTTTGCTTTATGTATTTGCTGTATAGGCTCTTGTGGTTTTGTAGTTTGAAAAGAGTGGACATCTGAGACCCCCTGGAAGGGTCTTCAGAGCCCCTAGATTCTGGGACCTCATTTTGAGAGCCAATGATCCAATCACCTTCGGAACCCATTCTGTAATAATTCAACTGGGGGCTGATGTGACTCTTCAGTGGTGCTCTTGACTCCAAAATCCATAATCTTCTCTTGACTGGTTTATGTTATCTTACACGAATTACTTATTCTCTATCTCCTGTGGATTGATTAAGGGAGATTATATATGTCACAGGTACATTAATCATTATTTTGAGCATGAATACATAGAGTTCAATGGTTAAACATTCAATTATTGCTGAAAGGTTGGCGGTTTGAATCTACCCAGAAGTGCCTTGGAAGACAGGCCTGGCAACCTGCTTCCAAAAGCCACAACAGGGTCAGCATGAATCGGAATTAACTGAGAGGCCACTAACAGCAGCAATAATAATTTCGTATATTCAACACTGTACTGAGGTGGGCAACTCAGGGACTATTATCAATTTCATTCTTCGAAAGGGAAGAGGTAATGTGACTTGCTGAAAACGACATGGTCAGCAAGTGGTGAACTATAGACAAGAACTCTTCTGATTCCTAACCAGCCTCTCAGTCTCTGTCTTTCAAGGGATGGCTTTAAAAGATTCCTCTTGAAAGTGGATGCGTGCCCCACACAAACTTTTTATAGAAGTGCATATGAAAATGGGTTTGCCTTGATTTGAATATAGCTATAGATGATGGGGGTGGGGAGGATCTTGTGTCCCTGGATGCTGTTACAGCTTTGCTGAAAGATTCAAAACACTACCTTGTCCACGTGTTTCCTTACTAAACTCTCCATGTGCCTGGGGTCCTGAGCTTCATGTCTCCAAGGGCAGGGAGTCTTTCAGATTCCCTTTTGGTGTAGTCCCACTGAGGGTATGTTGACAGTTCAGCTCCTTATATGAGTACTCAGAATAGCTATACCTGGGAGTGACAGTCTGATCCCTCCACCCCACCCGTACAACCTATCTAACAGACCTTTCCGAAATAAGTGCTCTGCAAATGTATAACCCAGGAAAGCATAGCTGTGTGAACTGAGGTATGTATTTGTCTCTGCAGATGCAAATTTGGAATGCCTGGCTATTCATATATCTATCTAGGTAAATCCCATGCAAATGTACTGGCATCTGGGGTCTCTGTTCTTTCATTAATCTGATAGGTTGTTTTTTGTTTTTTTGTTTTTTGCTTTTTCCACAAAGCCTATATTTTATAACTGTGTGAGTCTCATGTTTATGCAAAATCCAATGAGAAAAAACTCGGTGGGAAGTCAGGATGCCTGAATTCTAGCCAGAGCTTTCTGCTCCCAGTTGCCTTAAGAAAATCACTTACCCAATGAGAGCTTCTACCTTCTCATCCACAGAATGGGGTGGGGGCGGGGGCAGGAATAATTACAGTTTCAACTACCTCTCCGGATGGATGGTGGGGTGGGAAAATCATAGCACGTGGCTGAGTGAGTGTGCTTCTTTGCTATGATGGTAAAATCCCAACAAAGCAGTAGAGATTATAAGATAATCAAATACCTATATTCGTTACCCTGCTTGAACCATGATCAACCCACAGCCCATCTAGTTTCATCTATTCCCTACCCCAAACTAGGGCATCTATTTTGAAGCAAATCCCAGATGCCGTGTAATGTCTTCTAAAAGTATCTCAATCGGTATTTTTAAAAGATAGACTTTTTAAAAATGTATCATAACCACACATGATTATGACACTTACTTTTTAAAAATCGTTTAGAGGGAGGGAAAGGTCTCAGAAGTGGAGAGGGACTGACTCCCTCGTGCCGAATGCTCAGAGTAGAGGGTGTCAATAAGGGAAAATGAGGAGAGAAGGATGAATGAAGATTCTGGTTTTCATTTCTATCTCTAAAATCCCAGACCACCTCCCGCTCCTCTTTTCCACTCATTAAGTCCATTAAAAGTGGGCTGAGAGGAGATGCTGAGGGTCTAGACTTTGAAGCAATTAGAAAGAGCCCTTTGAAGACGCTACAGACCTCACCTCGGAAGAAAATCAGAATTGAGCTGGAAGGAATCTAAGAAGAAGGCCTGCCCAACCAAAGGGACTGGAGATGCTGATGCCCCCTTTGGAGTTCCACTAATCTCCAAAGACATGCAGACCCACCTACCAGCATCTTCATACAGAAGACCAAGCGGAGATATGCTCAGAGGCACTCATGCACAGGTTATGTACAACACAAACACTTTAGAGACAGACACAAGTGTGTAAGTACATCTCAGCAAACTCAGGTGTGTAGGAAAACACAGAGACAAACATTCAGACATATGTGAATAGGCAAAGATCCAGAGATACACCGTTCAAAGCCAAATTCAAAGACCTGGAGGCATGCAATGGCAGTACTCACTGGCTGCGCTTCCTTGTTATTGGTGAACATGGCCACGCCCCAAGTCTGTCAGGACCTTCTCTCTCATCTCATCCAGGGAGTCAAATATTGACCAAAGCGACAGTCTGCGCCACAGTCATGCAAATGCTCCTTTGAGAGAAGTCGGTCCAAGGGTTTTTTATTGTCCCTGTCGGCCAAGTTCTCCAGTCCCCTGTCACTCCAAAGGCAAGAAGGAGAGTGATGTGATTTGGTGTGTATGGGTTCATAGGAAAACACATTCCTTTGTTGCACAACGCTTGATGGGGAGGGAGAAGGACACTGGCCGTGTACAGACTTCAAGTCCCTGTGGGCGGACAAGGAAACACTGATTTACCTACGCTGATCTTCCACTCACTTGATTGGCCCAAGTGGGTGTTTTGGCATCCTACAGACACAGCCTGAGGGCGCTTTCTGTGGGCCTGAGGGAGCCTACGTGCGTCATTCCTCTAGGGTTGGCTCTTTTGAGTGAACTTCAAATCCGTTCAGAGCATAAAGATGATGGGGTTGGCTGAGTAAACTAGGCCTTGCATGGCCACAGAGTGATTCTGAAGGAGACAAAGGGTGAGCAGTCTGATAGTTTAAAAACAACATCAGTCAGGTAGAGCTTAGCCAGCTCTTTAGCCCACTGTTCACCAAACAATCAGTCAACTGACAAAAATGTACCTATTTGGACCACTGTTTTGGTGTGACGAAGCGGCAGCCACAGCATCGATGAGTACAGATATGTTTGCACTGAAACCTGGATCGACAGGATCACTGAGGCTGGGGACTGTACCCTTGAAAGTGGTGGGACAAGGCTGTGTAGATGCCCGCAGGAGCACACGTTTCTAGAACTGTGTCTATTTAAAACCGGCATCATTGGTTAGAAAGGAAAAACAAGAAAGTATGGCAGAGCCGGAGCTTTCCCTGTCGATGGAATTGCAGAACGCTGGGTTTGAGGGGACCTTGGACCTTTGAGGGGTGAACTTGGAGAGCTTTCAGTCACTTGTCCAAGTTCACGCAGTGAGTGGTCAAGATGCATCTAGAAATGCCACTCTCAGTCATACTGATGACATACTTGAATTGGTTCAGTTTTGCTTTGTTCCTTAGGAATGCAAAAGTTGTTGTTTAGAGCCAACCTGAGTTTGGAATATGACTCCCGGGGCCCAGGCCCAATAGAAACTGAATGAGCACTCGCTGAGAGATTTGGGGCTAGACAGACCACCATCCAATGGGGAAGAACGTTTATGATGAGAATCTTTGAGTTGGAGGAAATTTGTGAGGTTAATTTGGCCATCTCAGAGGAATGAGAAAATATTTTTAAAAACCTCTTATTAGGACATAATCGAGACATCATACCATTCAACAGTTTAATCGTATCAAGAAGTATTGTACAATCACTCCCTCGGCCAGTTCAAAACAGGAATGAGGACTTATATGGTAGATTCAGAGAACACAAGTAACAACTCTTATAACCACTAAGTTCTTCTTTATGTATAACCTGCCAAATTCAATACTTTTCCCTTGCCTCCCCTCCTTATGGGGATTAGATAGCAAGATCAGCCCCATCTGGTATGGGAGTTTTCCCCTTTGAGACATGAAGAACATCGTAAGGGAAAACTTTCTATTCAAAACAGCTCTTCCTTTCCCCCTCTGAAGCTGCAGGGAGAAGTCAGAGACAAAAGATCTGCTCTGAGTGCTTTGTACCTTCAAGCCTCTCACTAGGTTTTGGTCCACTTCAGGAAACGGATTCAGATGACTTGATATGTAATGTAGTGCAGAGGTGGGGGGGCGGGGGGAGAGACCATCTGATTTCACAAGAATCTTGCTGGACTGCAATGAGATGATGGAGCATGGGGGAATGATACTGCTACGGCGTGGCCAAAGAGTGGCTGTACCATCAAGGGTGGTGCCTGTGCTGCTTGCCAGGGAGAGCAAGCTTAGATCCTGCGTCTAAAGGGGGCAATTCCAAAAGAGTCCAGCTGACATGCAAAGAAAGAGAAGCATGGCTGCTTATGTGGTGTTGGGAATGGGAATGGCTTGGGGGATCTGAACGCCTAGCCCCTGGCCTCTTTCTAGGCCTGTTTCCCTTCTTTCACTATGAAGGGGCTTGACTAGGTTATCATGAAGATCCTTCCAGCTCTGAGAAGCTAAGCAAAGCATGGAGGATGCTGGGGGGCGGGGGGGCGTCTTGGGGGGGGGGGCGGGAGAAAGAGTATTCTTTGTAGCAAATCAAATGATGGACTATGTGTCTCTGTGAACCAAACCAGGCACAGAAAAATCTCCGTCTTCATTCCAGAGTGGGTGGGGGGAAGAGGGGTGTTAGCTCTGGTGTCTCCTCATTTGACAACTCAACCTTTTCTTCTGGGCCCCTGCAGACATTCCCTGGGGAGCTGATTCCCTTGAGGACTCTGTCCCTAAGTAAGTGGAGGGAGGCAGAGACAGGGCAGGGCAGAGAGATGGAGAGGGTTCTGCCTGAAGCCAGTTGCTAGGTGAAATGGAGACATCAGCTCCCTCCCTGCTTAGTTCCAAATACTAGAATAAAGGGATCTAATTTTGTAGCTTTCATCTGAAGTTCAGGATGGCCTTATGCAGTGCTGCAGTTTAAAGCTCCTGGGAGGCCCCCTCCCCAATTATCCTGCCACTGAAACGCCTTTAAGTTCCACCATGAGAGCGCACACACGTGGTGTTAAGTACAGTCCCCTGAAGAGCACATCCTTTCAAACACAAGAGCACCAGGGGGATACTTTATCAAACACTGATAGAACCAGCAAAGTAGGGGGGTGTTCTGGGAGATGAAGGGCTCTGAAGAGGAATCTCTAGCTACTTCTCAGCTTGACGTCAGCTGACCCTTAGAGAAAAGCTAGGCTCTGCCTGGGGAAATGAGAGTCAAGGACTCCCCTAGAAACCAAATGCGGGCAACCACTGAGATAGTCCTAATCCTCAGGAAAGAGGTAGGCTTTCAATGGTGATGACTACCATTCTGTTGAAAATTCACAGGAAAACTTAATTCCAAAAGGTGAGCACTCAGATGCCAGCCACTGTGAGAGCCTTTGTAGAAATGCCTTGTGGAGTCCCCGCTATATGTCCAGAGGATGTAAAATTATTTCAGGGGGAAAAAAATCAGTGTCATTTCCAGACTGCTGGTGTTCACCTAGCCCAGGAGGCATGATTTTGAAATGTTAAAACCCAGCAGACGGGGAATACGCATGGCTTGAACCCCGACTCTATTACTTACTCTTAGGTAACCTCAGACAGGTGAGTTAACCTTTTTGGAGACGACATTTCCTCATCCATGTCTACATAAACACCCAGTGTGTAGTAGTCCTCTGTAAGTGGAGACTCTGTGAGTGATGAGCATTCAGGGGCTTCAGGACACCACCCATGAATTGGACCTGAGTCAGTGAAGGAATTGGCCATGAAGGTTGGAACCATTCAGAGCCTGGCCCTGATAATTCATCGATACTTGTTCCATCTGCATGACTCCAGCCTCTTCCCAACCCTTATCTGACTTCCTGAGATAAAAGAAGCAGAAAGCATGCTGAGCTTCTCTGGATAGCCTGGAACCCCTAGGTGGAGGGCCAGGGTGGCCTTCCCCACAAGCAGGATGAAAGGTGTCCTCCACTCCACGATAGGATTGAAGGAACGTCATAAACCATGCTCACCTCAGTTGGTATCGTGCTATGGGTCTGAAAGTCCATCAGCATAACGATGTTTTTCAACCTCCTGAAGACCACCACCCTACCCAAACCACACCGTTGCCTGGGGGAATGTGCATGCCAACACGTTGTTAAAGGCTTCCTGATCTGCCATTTGGGCTGTAACCCAGTCGGGAGGAATGGCTGGGACGTCAATGGGCAAGTGTTGGTAGGAGCAGGGATATGAAAGGAGCAGGGCTCAGGCCCTCTCCTTCCTGGAGGCAGGCCTGGCTGGATGAGGAATTCAAAATACGGGCAGCAGAGAGACATAGGGAGTATAAAAAAGGAAGGGGTGCCAAATGAGTTGTAACTCCCTCCCTCACTGCCATCAAGTCAATGCTGCTCCTACCCACCCTCTGTGGGTTTCAGAGGCAGACCGTTTATGAGAGTAGAAAGCCTAGTCTTTCTCCCTCGGAGCTGCTGGTGGTTTCGAACTGATGACCATGCGGATCACGGCCCAATGGGTAACCACTACACCAACAGGGCTCCTTAAATAAGCTATAGGAACCCTCAAGTATGTGAACTAGACCACTCAGGATTTGAGGGACGAAGAAATGGGTTCGATTCCAACTTCATATTGGTTCTCTCTAGATCTTTCACACTTCCGTCCACGCATGCTTCGTCCAAGGAGCAGTTCTGTACTGGAGCAGAGAGGTGGGGGGCTAATCGCGGTGTCTGGGCAGTCAGCAATATCCCCTAGGCTCTCAATGACTGGGGCCAAGCGGTCTGTCTCTCACCCAGATCATCATGAGGTTGGCTACAGCTCTCCGCCATGGGTCGGGGCCAAGCATATGAGTAACTCCGAGCGCGCTCTGCAGATCCTTGGGACTCCAGGGGCCTTTGAAGTGGTCCAAAAGTCCACCCAGAATTCATCATCCATAATCTGTGTCTGGTTTGTGTTTTCGTTGTCGTCCTTGAGGAGAAATACATTTACATGTAAAAGTACAAATAAGAGAATATTTGGAAATGACGTAGCCATTGTCATGGTTAGTCGGGCAGGGAAAATATGTGTGGCTATGTGTGCCAGGATGTAAATCCCTACACACGTGTATGAGGGCGTTTCAAAAAGTTTATGCAACAGTTCATTATTTTTTCATTCCATTTTCCCACAAGCTTTTTGACGCCCCTTTTGTGTCTCCCCCATGCCCCCCTTTCTCTCTTTCCCTCCCTCCCTTGTTTGCTATTGCCAGAAGAGGCCAGGGAGGTAGGCTGGACCTGCCATCTCTCAAGCCTGACCTGAGTGGTCAGAAGGCCACTGGTGTGGATTTGCAGAACTGACCACACTCCTATCTGCTCAACATCGATAATTCCTGGCCATCAAAGGACCAGCCATAGCAACACGCATGTGATTCTTCCCCCAGGATCCTAACGACCACTGTGATGGCAAGGAAACTCCTAATAGAGACAACAATACAGGTCTCTCTGAGTCCCCACTATGCTCCTTCCTCCTCCCAGCTTTCCTTTCCCGAATCATGGGAGAAAACTTCCTTCATGGAAAGGGGCCACTGAGAATGGCCGCGGAGACCTCAGAGTGGAGGGACAGACAGACGGGTCAAAGCAGGTGTAAAACACAGGAAGGGGTTCTGCCAATGCTCCCTCAGCGCTGAGAGGGTGACTTTGTGGAGGGAGGAGGAGAAGGGGGAGGAAGGATGGTGATTAGCTTATTATTGTTTCCCCTGGGTGTTGTGAGAATTCCTTAGGAGACACTTGTAAAAAGGCAGAGAGGAGACAGTAAATACACATCTAATGATATGCTAAATAAATTATTATTGTTATTATTATTATTATAGCCATTGCAACTTGCTCCCTGCATCTGAGTTTCCACTGGAGATGGGAATTGGTCCCCTTACAGATAGGTTTCCACTGCTGCTAATCTACCCCCAGGCTGCCCCTACTCTCTGAAATTAGTCGGGTAATTGGGCAGTGTAGACCATGCTTCCATTAGCAGCTGTCTCCTGGTTTCTGCAGGAAAGCGACCTGGTGCTCCCTAGGTGACAGCCCGCACAGTCCCCTCCTGGGGTCTGCTCCAGCAAGGAGACTCTCAAAGGGGCTTTACCAACAGTGACAAGGGTGATAGGGGGGAGAGGGGATCCCCCAGAATCCCCAGCATGGGCTCCCTCAAGGAGGGCAAAGGCAAAGGCAGATCTATAGGAAGAAAATGTTTACAAAGGAGGGCTACTCAGCCTGGGAACCCAGAGCTCCCAGGACTCCTTGCAGCCGCAAACTGTCAGGGTGTGTGTGTGTGTGTGTGTGTGTGTGTGTGTGTGTGTGTGCGCGCGCGCGTTTTTCTGGGGAAAGAGTCCATTGCTCTCAAAGGGGTCTGGGACTCAAAAACAGCCCAAAGCCATTCCAGCCCATAGGAAAGAACCCGGGCTCTCTGGGCTCAACAACTTGTGGCCATTTTCCCTTGGTTTCCTGCCTTTTGGATGAGGACCGTCCTTATCAGAACCCTGCAGGTTCTGATGTTTACAGTGACTACACTCCAGACTCTAGACCTGGCCAGAGCCCAAACACCTGCCTGGATTCCTCCTGAGGCAAACATATGGAAATAAGGATCCTGGGTGGTTCTCCCTCCCTGCACTTCCTTAGGGACGGCTTGAACCAACTCTGTGGGTTTTCAGGGAGGAGGGCTGGGTGTCTGAGGAAGAAAGTGTCTACAGCTAGGAGACTGGGAAATAGGGTTCTGGCTGAGCATTCTCCGGGCAATCTCAATCTCTCTCTTGGGCCTCTGTCCTTTGCCTCCACAGAGTTTGGGTGGCTTGCTCCTAAGGATCTTGGGGATGGGGAGGAAGAACTACGTTTGGGAGATTTCTCTCAGACCTAGCCCCTAATGGGTAAGAGAAAGCAGCCAGACTCTTCCTGCAGACCCTAGCCCTCACTACCTCACTACAGAGAGTGAGCAACTGGATCTACCAATGCACCCCGTTCATTGTTACTGATTAGCCCTTCCCCAACTTCCTGGAAGGAATTCTTTTTCAGGGGCAAAAAAAAAAAAAAAAAAGTCACACATTCTCCCCCCCCCCCCCCCCCCCCCCCCCCGTGTGTGTGTGTGTGTGTGTGTGTGTGTGTGTGTGTGTGTGTGGTGGGGGTATGTTTGACAACTGGCTAGGGGCCATTACTGGATTGGAAAATGTGTGAGCTTTTCAAGGTTAAAAATATTTTAAAACATTAAACTCATCGGTATGGTAGTAGCCCCTGAGCTAAGGCATAAAGAGTGGATTTTCCTTGCTTTGCTGTCTGTCTCCCACGAATGAATTTTTACTTTGTGTGTGTGTATTTTAAAGGGTGGAGTGGTTCTTCTATGGGTCCCTCAGGCCAGCAGGCAACTCCTTCCCAGCCCAGGGGATATCACAAAGTTACTGGAAAAAAATCCACTATCTTTTAATTCCTATTTTCTCACAAGCTTCTTGAAGGTCCCTTCTATTTGGATGTCTGGGGATCCAGGACAGACAGGGACAGAGGCACTGGGAAGATAGCTTAGGCCTGCACCCCAACAGAGCTAAGCTCACCTCCTGCACTCTCCTCCCTCCCCTCTACCCCAATCCCTGACTACCCTCCCTCACCAGCACTAAAGGCTGCCAGCCCCCCAATGGCCACTCAGCCTAGCTGTGGGCTCCTGTGTCCTTGCAGGCTGAGTCCGGCTTGCTTGCAGGTCCACGGTGTGCAGAGCGTGTGTGAGTGAGACCCCCTGTGCCCAAAGCTTTCGGGCGGATGGCCATTCTGTTCACCTCCTCAAGTATGTCCTGGGAACCACTCTGTGCCAGGCGGCAGACTGAGCCCCTGCTCTGAAAGAATTCTCAGTCCTGTGGGCAGAAGTTTGGGGAGGGTGGTGCTTGCAGATGAAGCCCCAGTGTGCATGGAGAAGAGAGAGTAGGGGGAGAAGGGGGGCATCTCCATGCTCTTCCCAGCCTCCCAGAGAGCTTGGGGGTCCCCACTGAGTTCCAGGGAGGGGAACTCTCCATAGACACAAAGCACTCAGCAGCCATGCGTCCACTCCCTGTTGAAAGGTGAATTGGGGAGGTGCCTTTTCCGCCTCAGAGGAAAAAGAGTTGGTAGGGACCAGAGAGGAGTCCAGGAGCCTTGAGCTGGTGGTGGCTGGATGGGGGCTGACGCCAGAGCAGTGGGCATGTGAGGGAGCGAAGGGAGGTCTCCAAGGAGCAGGTGTCCCCGTTCCTGCTTACTCTTCCTAGCATCCCTACCGTCAAAGGGTCAAATCCTTCTGGGCATGGCTGCTAGGGAGCAGAGCGGAGGGGCCCCCAATTTGGGAAGTGACAAAGAAGGCATAAGCTCAGTGAGCAGAATTCTAGTCCTGGCGGTGCAGGCCTTAGAGAAGCAAGGGTCAGGAAGGCCTGCCCATGCCCTCATCAATACACTGGGCCCTGATAGAGTGGACACCACCACGAAGAAGCCTGCTTTATTCCACCTTCTCACCTAGGCTTCCAAAGGGCAGCAGATGAGAGAGGGCACCTCACTCCCTGCCTGTCTCTCCCCAAGCTGCTGCTGAAGCCCATTCTTTGAGACCCAAAAATGAGGGTGAAGAGAAACACACTAGGCAGGTGGGAGGGGTACCAGCAGTTGCTGCCCTTTAATGTACCAGCACCCAGGCTAGCCCCTCTCTTGGTGGGCCCTTGTCTCCCAGGATGTAGGATTATACACTGCCTCCCCTTCTTCAAGCTCTTCCTGCTGGGTGCTAGCCCCTCAAGACACCAGCTCTCACCAGCCTTTGCCTTGGGGGGGTTCCCAAGATTCCACCCTATTGTCTGAGTCAGTGGCCCCTCCAGACACCCTGGGGATGTGTCTCCCCTCTCTGAGGATTCCTGTGTCTGCTTACTCTTTTGTAGCATCCCCCAGCCCCCACCCCCTGCTGCCCAGCCATAAGTAAAGTTCATAAGTAAAGACCTGCACAAGCCGGTTTCCTAGTTGACCAGATCCAGCTTTTCAAGTTGGCCCTCAGGAAATGCTTCCATGAGCAAGTCTCTCCCATACTTATAAATATGTCTATAAAGAGATAGACTAGCCTAAGCCCCAACACACACATCACGAGATAATTACATTCTTATATACATACGGATTTCTCTATGGAGTTATATTCACATGTGTCTATAACTCTAGAGAGAGATAGCAGCATGTACATATAGGACTCTAATTACTTATGTCATTTTTATAACTATGTAGTTATAAACAGATATGCCTGTATATAGTGATAATAATATAGAAATATCTCCATAGCCATATATGACTCTCTGTGTATGCGCTAACTACTCTATAGCACAATCAATAAGTGTATATCTTCAGATACATAATTCTAACAATATACATTTATCTATGTTGCTGCTCTGAGATATAAATCTGCCAGAGTATCAAATGTCCATACAGCTGGGTGACTGTAAAAGAGCCATCTATTTTCCCATATATAAATCTGTTCCTATAACTATTGTATATGCACAAACACAATGGAAATACTTCTATTTCCTCCAGCATAAATCTGTAAATACAACCACAGCACATTTAGGTATGGTTAGAGATAGAGCAATTTTTTCTGGATATCAGCCTGTCAATAGAGCCACCAGGGCAGAGTTATGGAGGGAGTTATAAATAAACGATCCAGACGTAAAGGGATCATAGGACTAGATGTAAACACCGCGGACTAGCCATCCTGTCTTCCTCTTTGTAAGATATTCCTGGAGTTAGGACCGTCACAGCTGACAGGGATCAGGGACGTCCCAGGACGGTATTTCCCAGGCGGAAGGGTAGGAGCGGGCACTGCAGTGGAAGCGGGTGGAGGGCAGCCTCTGCTTCCCAGCAGCCTTCTGCTCAAGCTTCCGGAGGCTGAAGACTCAGGCAAATGAGAGGCCTAGGGAAACAAAGTAGGCAGTCACTTGACCTCCAGGGAGACCCAATACCAGGGAAGCCCAGAAGGGTTTCAGGCACACGGAGCGCGGAGCTGGGGAGACAGGGCCGCAGGCCCGAATGTAGAGGCTCGGCAGAGCACGGCGGCGGCGCGCAGGCCGGTTCCCAGGCACCGGGTGCGGAAAGGAGCTGTCACGCCGGCCTGCAGCCTGGCACCCAAGCCAGGGCCCTTCCTGTGCCCTGTGCTCACTCTCCGAGCTTCAGCCCGTCTGCTTTTCTTGTTTCTTAGGCTGGCGCAGTCTCCGCACGCACCCTAGGTTGTGTTCAAACGCAGGGCGGGACACCTAGATTTCTCATCCAAATCCTGTCCTGTGTGTTTGTTTTTAAGGGACTTGGTGCAAAAGGCATTTCTCCTGGCTTTCAGTACACCCCCCCCCCTTCAAAAAAAGAAGATCGCGGCTGTTGAAAAAGAATCCAAACCTCTGCAAAAGATTTGTGACTTAAATTTTTTTTGAATAAAACTTCCACGCTCATTTGTTATGGTCTTTTTCCCCTCCCTCTTTTCCTCGCTTTAAAAAAGTTAGCTCATTTGTGATGTTCAACTTTCCTCTTTTTTTTCCTTTCGGTACAATTGTTTTTAAAGGAGGGACTCCGGATTTCGTTAGATCCGAAACTATAGGGCGACTTACTCGGGCTTCGTCTTTGCAATCTCTCTCTCTCCAGTCTCCTGCCGCCCCGCAATAAACCAATGAATAAAAGTATCCGAAAAAAACGGTACCTGGAACAAATACGGACACTGAGGGATCCGGGGACCATGGTCTTCTCCTTCGGACTGAAGTCGGCTCGGGTTCCCAGGCAGGAGAGGAAAAGTCTGAGC
>NW_022111304.1:2010841-2012073 GCF_000313985.2 Echinops telfairi | reverse complement strand
CTTCCACCTCTCTCCCTACGAATGCCTGCTATGTCAAGGCCCCTGCACAGCAATTCACAGGAGGCAGGAGGCCTGCCACGCCGGCACACTGGCAGCGCGGCAGCACACTGCCAGGCCGCCACCAGCATTCAGGTGCAACCCTCCCCGCCCCAGACCGATGCCAGAACGCACACGCACCGAGCTTGCAAGGAAAGGACAATACTTAAGAACCCAGTTGCAGAAATCCCTTCTCTCCCACAACGCGGAGGGGCGAGCCAGGCCTCTGCCTCTCTCTCCCCCAGTCTCTCCCGCTTTCTCGCTCCCTTTTTTTTCCTCCTTGTTTACAGCTTCAGAGAGCTGGAGGCCCATAAATCTTGCAGGCCTGCAGAGCGCAGAGCACATTTGTATGCATCGTTAGGACTCGCTAATACCTAAGCCCATTAACGAGCGTGTATGCGCGTGGTTTCCGGTGTGTATTAACTTATAGTTAAATTCTGGAGGAAAGGGCATTGCGAATTAACATATACCAAATCCATCACGGACTTTTGTCATATCAGATTAGTCAGCCATGGATTTCGGGGAGCGGGGTGGCTGGGTTGGGTTGTATCCGCCCAACTTTCTGGAGCAAGCCGAGGCGCCTCCGGGAAGAAGAGGACTCTAGTCCCCCCAGGCCAGCTCCTTAGGGTCCTCCAGGCCGAGGTGGCCGCGCACCTGGGGGATGGCGCGGGGGCCGGGTGCAGACGCCGGTCTGCGAAGGGAGGCGGAGGACCTGCTGGCGGCAGGCCGGCCGGGTGGCGGTGGAGCCGCTCAGCCGGCCGGTGCGTGGCCGCCTGGCTGGCTGGTTTCCGCTTTCCGAGAGAAACGAGAGAAGAGGCAAGTGGAGTCGCTGAACTTTAATTAAACCAAGGAGAAGATAGTGGGGGAAGGAACAAAAACGATTGGAGGAGGAGGAGGAGGACAGGCAGCGAGGCTGGGCGAGGCTCCGGCACCACCGAGGGCCTGGAGAGCTCTCGGAGGCCCTGGAAACCCGACGGTGGGAGGAAGGGTCTCCTGTCACCCCACTCCAGCTGCGAGGCGCCCCACCAAGTCTTTCTTCCCGAGTAGCGGCCGTGTGTCAACCAGGTGTCCTGTTTCCAGTGACTCAGACCCTGTGGGAACCCCACGGATCTATCTGGATAGTTGGACCTGTCCAGACAGATGGGCAGGCAGGCAGGCCTGGCAGACACGAGGTTGCCCTTTGCAGAGGCAGGCAG